>NW_020824851.1:0-600000 GCF_003285875.2 Drosophila novamexicana | reverse complement strand
AGCAAACTCATGCGTAATGCCCTTCTCTTCAAGCATCTCCAGAATCATGGTTTGTAGATTGTCATCGATGAGCGATGCATCAATGGTAAAGCAGCTGTCATTCCAGCCGTGATTGTATAGCGATAGATCTTGAATCTCAAATATATCATTTTCTTGAGGCTGCTGATCCAAGGACTCCGGCTCCACATCATCAAAGGCGCACGGCTTAAATACACAAAATATTGATAGCAGCAAATCATTTCTTCTGATTAGCACCTCAAATTTCGGAACGCTGCGCACTGGAGTCAGATCGCCGGTCTCATCATTCCGACGCGGCACACTTTTGCTAACATTAAAGAAAATATTAATGCGTTCGTCAGGTGACTCTCTTATTAGCTCCACCTTGGAGCCAGAAAAATGTCCAGTAAAGTCGTCAATCATGTATGGCGGTTCCAACTGCAACTGTACGCGGCGTTCCTCCAGTATTTCGCCGGTAACGAACTCAACCAAATTGCGCTGCGATGGGGTCAAACCTACTGGAGTTGGCGATGCGGGCTTCTCCTCTTCTGGCATCGGTTTCTTTAAGGCTTCTCCCTTCAAATTTTGCAACTGGAATGCAGTGACCGAAATTGAGCGTTGGAATTTGGCTACACGACAGTTGGCCAACACGTTTTGTCCCAATCGAAATACTTTCAAAAAGTTCGACATATTTGGACAAGATATTTAAGTTTGTGTGTAGAAAAAATAAAACTTTTTTCGGATAAGTCAGAAAATTTTGTTATGCTACAAGGCGAACCAGTCAACGAATGAGCAGGAGCTCCGTCTCGGTTCCCCAGATGCTAACCTATAACACATTGAATTCCCGGCCTACTAGTAGTTGGGCCAAAACAATTTCAATTAGGCGATTTGTTAGATGGCGAATACAATTTCCGACTCATTTAATTTTTTGTATTGTTCAGTTTTTGCACTCTCCTTTCTTTCCTTGTGTCGTCTGCGTATGCTTGTGCTCGTTTGTTTGAGTGCTGAGGCCAGTGACAGCGAACGCACGCACACAAAGTGCCAGAAAGTGGAGCGGCAGAGTGTGTAGAGTGTGGGAGCAAGTTGATACAACAAGTACATACATAACTACATACAAATAAATAACGTGTATGTGCGTGCGCGAGAGTGTGAAATAAAGGAATGCTAATTAGTTGGGCGATGTATTGCGTTTCGGCGTCGATGGCGGCAAGTCCATTGTCTTGCATACCCAGCCCGATATGTCGACATCCTCCACCTCCGCTTTCCGTATCCATGGATGGCTCTGGCAATGGGAATGCAAATGCATCAGTATTACAATAGCAATAATGGCAACAACAAGAACAGCTGCGAAAATGAACTTCGCCTCACCAACAACGTCTTGAGATCGGCACGCTCGTCCGGCTGCTTTTTGAGACAGATGTCGACAAAGTCCTTGAACTCATTTGAGAATATCTTGTGTTCCAGCTTCGGCGGCGGCTCGTTAACAATATAATCGAGCAGCTCGAATATCGCCATCACTTTGGGCTCCAGCACCGTTTGATTGCCATCCTCATTGGCGTTCTCTGCGAATATGGTCTCCAGCGTTGACGAATCTGGCGGCGGTATTGGATACATGCCGATGGCCATCTCAACCAGCGACAGACCCAGCGACCAAATGTCCGACTGTACCGAATAGTGTGTGCCCTGCAGTCGTTCCGGCTGCAAAAACATTTCAACATTAGGATGCCGGATGCATACATATAATTGTAAATTGTATGGAATTTAAGCTAATCTATTTGAAACATGCATCATACTTTATTGTTGTTAATTACTTTAGTGTTAAATGGAACATACGTTTATCAATCAGCGCGACAACAAGAAAATTCTGATAATGGTGCGTTTTGATCTGATCAACTTCAAAAAAATGTTAATCTCAGTCTTGTTTTAATTAATGTTTAAAAGTAACTTTTTTCAAATGTGGCTTCAATTGTTAAATATGATGTTGAGTTTTAGAACAAATCTACTAATATATACAGAAATTTTTTTTAAAATACAGTAGCCCCTTGAAGAATAGAACGCTTCGGTTCCAGAAATGATAATTTACTCAAATTTTGAATATCGGTAATATGGGCTATTGGATTTATTTGGTTTGCTTCTGCTTTCATTAAAGCCCAGGATTTTCCGCGAGGATTTGCATCCACAAATCTTATAAATATATAGAAAATATGTCATCAAATCGCATAAATTGAAGTTTATTATATTTAAGAATTAATGTTTTTAGGGGCCAACCTATAAATGTTCTATATTACAAATACCATAAAATGGATTTGTAGACAGCAACAATTTCTTCAAATTCTAAATTAAGAGCGGCTACTGTATTTTAAAATATGTTACTATAGTATTTGTATTCTGTATATCCCGGTTACAGGACTTGAAAACCGAGCTTGTTTTTTGATGAAGAGCATTTGCTGAGAAAAGAATGCAACAATAATTTTCAGTTACATTTTCTCAGAAGAAACATTGGATATTAGTTAAATTTAGTTTGTGGCCATAAAGAAAAAGTGCTCAAATTAAGTAGTTTGATAATTTCGCTGAGCAGTTTTTCACTTTGACCAAAATAGGAAGTGTTTTTGTTAACTAACCGACATGTAGCTGCGCGTGCCCACAAATGAGTTGGCCATCGAGTCGATTAGCTGACCCGAAACGCCGAAATCACAGATTTTGATCTCGCCGCTGCTGTTGACGAGTATGTTGCTTGGCTTGACATCGCGATGGATGATCGCATGCTTGTCCCGCAGATAGCTGAGCCCCTTCAGCACCGCCAGCGTGATGCGTCCGAGTATCGATTCGGGTATGCGGCCGGCGCGCTTTAATATGAGATCAAGGGAGCCGCCGTCCATGTATTCCATGCAGATGCTTATCTCACCGTCGCTGTAGAAGGCGCCATAGAAGCCAACAATGTGGGGAAAGTTGCATTCGTGCAGCACTTTTAGCTCGCGCAGGATTTGTTTTTTGATCGCCGGCTTCACCTCCAAATGGATCAGTTTCCGTGCCATAATCAGGTGTGTGAGGGTGTGGCGCACTTTCATAACAACGCCGCCATTGCCGGAGCCGAGTTCGCCCAACTTTTCCAGATCCTCCTCGGAGAGTTCGCCGATTTTCTCTTTCTGACTGAGGAACACTTTTATTCGCTTGCGCTCCGTGTCATCCATGTCCAGGCCCTCCAATGTTTCCGTTAGCGCATCGATGCTCGTTTTTGGCTTCCCCAGCAAACTATGTGTTCTTTAATTTAACTTTTTAATGAATTTTTGCAGAACAAAACGAAAAGCAGCAACATTTTGGTTTGGACAGGGAGTAGGTTAGCGGGGGGAACATTAAAATTAGGGGGGGGGGGGGGGGGGGGGAATTTCTGCACACATATGTAAATGCCTACACACATATATGTATACAAGTTATCTGTAGGCGTGTCTATGTGTGTTTATCTTAATGTGTTTGTTATAATTTTGCCAAGCAATCGCAAAAGCAAAATCTACAACAGCACTTTTCTATTTTATTTTCTTTGGAATGTGGGCGGTTGGGAGGTATAAAATTAAAAATGTTGTTGGACATTTTAAAACGTATATATATATATATATATATATATATATATATGGAAAATAGAAATCTTATTTACTCTGTTCCCGATGGTGTTTTAAATGGCGGCGTTGGTGCCACCTGTGCGGCAGCAACAGTTGTATCCACATTTACCGGCGGCAGCACTAAATTAAGTTTATTTTTCGACATCTTGGCCAAAATGCACAGCACAAAAAAAAAAATAAAATCGCAAGCGGTCTTGGGTCGCCGACGGTGCAAAGGGTAGGGAAGGTGGGAGTTAATCCGTTCAACAACAGCAAACTGAACGGCGTTGAGAATTGTATAACTGGCTATAATAAGTGTTTGTTGATGGGTTTTAATAAATTACGCTTGCAGTTTTAGCCGCAAATTTAGTAAATGTTCATAATAGGGATGTGAATATGACTAAATCGATTATTGCCGCTAATCGATTCATTGCGATGTTTTTGCACATATCGTAAGTCACCAGGCAACTCTGGTGCATCCGAATACCTATCGATATGTGTGAATGGCAAAAACAAATTGCAATTTTTTGTTGTTTGAAACGTTAAGTATACAACGTGACCTTGCAATTAGCAACTCTTGGCGCTCCTGATAGTGGCTGCAAGTGATGAAGAATTTGCTGGTGCCGCTTAACGGCGCCAGTGGCGAGCCAAGCAACAACTGCAATTTTCACAAAGATGCGCTGCTTGGTTTTGCAATCGAGCTGCCCGATGAGCAGCTGGACAGCGCTGTTATCCAGCTGCAGGCCGCGGCAGCTGAGCAAAAGCACAACAATAACAACAGCAACAGCAATAATAATAATAACAGCAGCAGCAACAACAACAGCATCGACAACAATCATAATAATCATAATAACAGTAATAGCGGCGACTACCATCAGTCGCTGCTGAACTGCGTTGACTTTTTGCCATCTGCTGTGGCGCCGCCACATCTAACCGAATGCTATCAGTTTGATGCAGATGCCGCTGCTTCGGAGCTGGTAAACGTGGCCAACAAGGACTGCGACTCATTGGCCAAACTAGCCTACAATCTATACCGCCTGGCCAAAGAGGATCACATTGTGATTGATCGGTGAGTGAGCTTCTTTATAGACCCATAGACAACTAAAATCTTTCTTAACGGGCAGCAAGCGCAACGAGGTCGTGCGCACGGATGCCGTTACCCACCAGAAGACCATCTATCGCTGCATGGATCCCGTAGGCATGGGCATGCAACCACTTCAGAGCAGTCGTTCAGCAGCGATGACAACGTCTTTAAAAGTGAACCGTTCGCGCAAACGCACGGCGCCAGCAGGCAAAGCCGTCCCGACAAAGGCGCCATTGTCCATTGCAGCGCCAAGCGATACTGCGAACAAAGCCACGAATGAGCCGATCCCTGCCTCAGATGCGGATACTATGCTGCGGACGCGTTCCGGACGCATTATACGCGCCGCCTTGCCACAGCCGGCCACAGCAGCGCCAAATTCGGCGCAGATGTTGCAGCTGCTTGTAACAGAGCTGAGGGACAAAGACTATCGTGCACCGGCAATAGCTGCTGAGCCAGAAGAGCCGCCAGCCGTTGAGGTGGTGGTGCAAAGGGAGCGCGCTGTGCCGCCAAACGCAATCTGTCCGGGCTGCAGCAAGATTTTTTTGGGCCGTCGCTTGCAGCGTCACTACGTCAAGTACCCAGAGCATATGCCCAGCGCCATCGCCGCTCGACAGCAGCAAGAGCAGCAACAGCAACAGGAACACGCGCAACCAACACAACAGCAGCATCAGCAATTGGCCCAAAGCTATGTGCCGACACTGTTTGGACTGTTGACGGCTCAGCTGCAGCGATACGGACATCTGAGCGAGGAGCAGCGCGCCGATCTTTTTCTGCATGAGTTGAATGATTTTGTGGAGCAGCTGCATCTGCGTAGCACGCGACTCATACGCAACACATCCGGTCTGCATTTTGTGAATGCACGCATTGCACGCGTGCTGGGCATACCCGAGGGTCAGTATGCGCTGGACATGTCGGCAATGGAATCGGCGCAGGCGCCCACACCGGAACCGGAATTGCAACAACTGTTGCATGCCAGCACTGTGCCAAGTGCACGCAATCTGGTCGATTATCCGGGCTTGAGCATGTCCCTCGACGACACGCTGACCGATGAAGCTGCTCAACGTTTAAATCTGTCCGCTGGCGGCAAGTTGCTGCCACCATCCGAGGAGAGCCTGTTGCGCAACGTTGGCGATCTTATGCAGCCACCGGTGGCAGTGGCGCCGCCCAACGTTGGCCATGTGGCGGGCGCAATGCTGCCACATTACGATCATGCCAGCGACAATGCCGTCGAGGCGCTCAGCATGAAGGAGACGCCCAATGCGGCTATTTTGGATCTCAATGTTGATTTCTTCCAATTTAACAACAACTAGATAATTATACACACACACACACATACACACACACACTCACACTCCCACACGCACACATTTTAAAACAATTTTATTTACTCAGTTTTACACATAGTATTTACATTTATATATATATATATATTCCATTGTTTACAAATGTGAAGAGAATGAATTGTAACATAACAAAAAGTCGAAGTATGAAATGCAGCTCCATTGAAGTCTTCTCATTTAATCCATAATTGAAATCTGTTTCTAGAAAGAAAAGTTAAAGCTGCCGATGGCAGTTTTATGCTTTAGAGGAGAGCGGAAGATATATGAACTGCGCCCATTTTACCTTATAGAATCTAATTGGCATGAAATCGAAAAGCATATGAAACATTTAAACTTGAACTTGCGAGGGTATCTTAAGTTTGTTAGAAACTCAAAATGAATCCGATACCGTAAGGTGTATTTGTACTTTCTTGATTCTTGAGAATGAAAAACATTTTTTTTTTGTTTTTCTACAAATTTTGCCTAATGCCAAGTTAACATTTTCAAGCAATATCCTTTCTATACCATAACATACAGATATATTGCAAGAATCGGTACTTATATAAATCATGTTCTGTTTTTCAAAATATTTTGATCCGCCTAAGCTATTACAATCTTCTATAGTCTTCTAACGAGAGGATAGGGCATCTCAAATCGTACTCATATCAAATGCAGGGCAGTCTCGGAACTAGTTAATCCATGGTTTTAAGGGATCTAGGAAAATGTCTTATGTAATCCTGTCATCTCGTACGTTATATAAGGTGTTCCCGTGTCCGACAATCACACGGATGGAAGAACCTGGTTCCTCTATTAGTCGCCTCATATCTGTCATAATTCACCGTTTGGGCATCAACTAAGACGTCGATTTGTATAATTCCACAGGCAACTGTGGAAAATTGGTGGAAACGGTTGTATGAAATCTTGTTGCGTTTACCACGCGATCGGCTTGTAACCTATTTCCAGTAATGTTCTAAAAATGCATTTGTGATGTTTTCTACACACTTTTCGGAAAATTGAGGTCTAGTTGGTGTAGAAAACGGGCTGAGTGGGCGTAGCTTCGGATTTCTAGAAATTTCCGAAAATCTTTACGAAAATCCATAAGCGACTTGTGATGTCATACAGAAATTTGTTTTAGTTTTCATTTAAAAGTATTACGCGTTCCATGGCATCCATGCCCAAAAATAAAGCCGATCACAATTTATTTGATTTCCCATATAGTTTTCGTACCAGATGATTTCTCTGCCAAATCCATTCATCTATAAGCGAATCCCGATCTTAAAGGCCATAATTTATGTCCACAGTGTGCCACAGTGTGAGTTTTCATACTCGTTCAAGGAGTGAAAGGCGTATATTGGTTTTCTGCAAAGTCCCGATTCTGCCCGATCATCTTTCTCGCTGTTGGAATATATGTATATAGAAAGTGTTAGGCGGGCATTAGTAGGTGGACCTCTAATGATCTCTGCATATGCCGCAGTTTTCAAGTTAGGTTGACCATCTTTGGAATAAAGTTTGCAGTGAACTTCTTCAAAAGATCAATCATAAAATTGAGGGCGTGGCAAGCCAAAAATTGGATATATCTTTGAATAAATATGACGAGCATGCCGCAGTTGGTTGCACCCGACTGCAAAATGTGAACTTGTTTCGTTTTAAGTTTTGTGTATTTTTTGTTCCGTTGTTGTTTTTCGCTTTGGTTTTTTTTTGTTTTTGTTTATACAATGTACTCGTATTTTACGCCCTCAGCTATTTTTATAGAGCGCTGCAGGCACCATGTGGATGTGGCCACTGGATCCGGGAACGGGGACCTAAGAGCTGGGAGCTGGCAGGCGCTGCCTTTGCCACCAGTGCGAAAGTTGTACGCATTTGCATAGTTCGCCCAGCTAGGTGAATCCTCTTTGCATTGGGCAAACACTGCTGCAGTCGCCTGCCACGCCCACGCACAGTTTGGGCAGTGTGCATTAAGCGGCATTTGCCGTGGCCGATGTCGCAATTCAATTTGGCGGAGTTATCGCTGCTTTGGTATTTGCCAAGGGTCAATATGATTAAAGCTGATGAGCTGCGATTGGATCGAACTGTTCGAGCAGCTCGTATAAATGGGACTTGCGTGACGGGCCGTGCGGTTAGTCGCATCATGAGATTCTATGGGGATAGCAAAGCACAAAAGCCCCACCTGGCGGCCAACAGGCAGCAACACGTGCACGGTCACGCTCACGCTCACAATCGCAGTCACAGTCACAGTCACAGTGATGACTCCCTTGATGATGAGCAAACGATGTGCAGCCTCGAGGCGGCCAAGAAGAGCATCAAATATTATCTGCGGAACAGCTCCTTGCATGGACTTAAGTATATAGCCGAAGAACGGATTACCATACCAGAGCGGTACGTCCCCCTCCTATATTATGTTACTTAGTCAGGAAAACAAATCAACAAAAACGATTAGCTAGATGCCATCTAAAAGCAGCCTTTCCTGGGTACACCTCCCTGAAAAAAATCAAAAGAAGTAGACAGGTAAATGGTGAGAGCAAGAGCAGGAGAAAGAACGACAGAGAGAGAAAGAGAGAGAGAGAGAGGGGGGGGGGGTAGTGTAGAGAAGGAGAGAATAAATAACTCAGATAGACAAGAGGTAATTGAATTAGGTGAGATGTGACTTGCAAAAATAAACGTATACTCAAAGCACGAAATGTGTGAGGCTAACTAGACTTTTTGAGATTCGCATAGTAGGGCGATACCTAAAAATATGTTTTCTGTAATTTCTTACACACACGCACACTTAGAAATCTAGTCGTATTTAGTATAATTTAAAATGCATAGCAGATATTACCCGGCCTTGCCCGGTATTTTCTTCGATTTTCGACAATGCTTTACGTACTCAAACTACCCGTACTATCTTGTGCCCCGCGCCTTAAATGACCTTTTATATAGATCTTTGAAAAGTTTGCACTTCTGCGTTAAACTCTTATCTATATGTATATATATATAATTGTTATAATATTTAATGGCAGAGTCTTCTTTGGCATATCCTTTGTGCTTGTCGTCATCCTCTCGGGCTTCTTCATTTCCAACATTTATATCAAGTGGAGCGCCTCGCCCATCATCATCTCAACAAGCGCCAAGCAACAGCTGACCAGCAACATTCCTTTTCCGGCCATTACCATATGCAATCTTAACCTGGCTCTGCGCAGTCGCGTCCAGCGCATCTCACGGTGAGTAAAAGCAGCGCCTGATCCGATGCAAAGCTTTGGTAACAATTGATTTCCCAAGCAAATTGGTTTGTAAGCATGTGAAGAATGCAATAACATTTTTGGTAGCCTCTTTTCTGAAGAGTTTCAGTTAAGGATGACATAAGGAAGCAAGGATGCAAAAATGTTCTAAAGAATTTCAGTTAAGGATGCCAAACACTAGAGAAAGTACAAAAAATGTCGTAATATATTTCATAAATGACGTTAAGGATACTTAAAATAGAGAAGGTCCACAAATGTCGTAAGATGTTGAATAATTTCAGTTAAGTAGTCAAGAGTTAAGAAGAAACGCAAAAATGTGTTGATATGAAGGAATTTCAGTTAAGGAAAGAGAAATAACAAAACTATCATAATAGAAGAAATTACAAAAATAAGAGTTGAATTTAAGGAAGACACAAAAAAAGTACGACAAGTAGTCGAGTATTTCAGTGGAGGAGATTAAAGTTCCCAGCCCATTGAGTATGAATTCCATTCCAAATGAGATAAGGCATGGGTTGTTTTTTTGTAACGAAAAGCTCTGCAGACACATATGAATAGACTTCTTTTGTTCGCTTTCTGTTCATAGCACCAGTGGAAATTACTCGCTGCTGATGAGTCTGTGCAGCAAGGGCGACGACCAGAAGATCACGTACACCGGCACCTGGACGTACTTCAAGGCTCTGCTGGTTGAGGTGGCGCAGCCGTGCGATGAGATGCTGCTGCACTGCAGCTTTGGGTCGCGCAAGGAGAGCTGCCCGATGATCTTCAACTCGATATTGACCGACGACGGGTTGTGCTGCACGTTCAATGCGCTGGATCCCATCTACTTGTTTCGCAACTATACGGACGATGTGCGCATCGAGCCGGCGGCGGAGAATTCCATTTACGAGCCCATCGATTGGACGCCGGAGCTGGGCTATGCTAAGAAATTGCCGGAATACTATTATCCCAGGACGTCCGGCGGCACGGGCAGTCGCATGGGACTGACCGTCGTGTTGAATGCCTCAACGGCGGAATATTACTGCACCAAGTCCATGGGCAATGGCTTCAAGGTCAACAAGTTCCATGCAATTGAGGAATCATTAAGAACTCTCTCTCTCTCTCTCTCTCTCTCTCTCTCTCTCTCTCTCTCCCTTTCCGGCTGTAGGTGCTGGTGCATAATCCCGCTGAGCTGCCCAAGGTGAGCAACTTTGGGTTTGTGGTCAGTGCTGGCCGCGAGGCACGCATACCCATCGAGCCGGTCTATGAGGATGCCACGCCCAGCATACGTTCGATCAAAAAAACGGTGCGTCGCTGCCTGTTCTCGGATGAGAACGACCTGGCCTATTATCGTACCTACTCGCGCAAGAACTGCGAGCTGGAGTGCGAGGCGAAGCTGCTGCTGCGCGACTGCAGCTGTGTGCTCTACTATTTGCCGCGGATTGACCCGGCGGCACGGGTCTGCGGGCCCAATGACAACAACTGCACCAATCGCATACAGACCGAGATTGAGTCATCGAAAACGAATCTGTCCTGCGAGAACTGTTGGCCCGGCTGCTTTGAGCTGACCTACAAGTCGATTATGACTAGCTCGACAATTGTCGCCGGGACGAGCTATCAGAGCGGCGAGGAGCTGCCCGAGAAGCTGTTCAATGTCAGCCACATTGGCGGAGACTACGATCTATCCATACTCCATTTTTACTATCTCACCAACAACTTTCGTAGCACCACCAAATCCGAGATGTTCGGCTTCACCGAGTTTCTGTGTGAGTCTAGTTGCAGCTCCTCAAGAGTTCCCACCTTTTGAGCTATTCCCTTTGCAGCCAACACTGGCGGCCTGTTAGGTCTGTTCATGGGCTTCAGCATTTTCTCTGTCATTGAGATCTTCTACTATGTGACGATGCGACCCTATTGTGCCTCCCGCACGCTCCAGCAGCGACGTCGGCGCAGGCAGGCGGAGCTGCTTTGGCTGACCTCGGGGCGCCAGCGACGACGCCTCCAGCAGCGCCAGCGTCTGCCTCCGCCTCCGCCGTACAGCCAGCTGAAGGCGGCCTCCAAAGTTACCGAGGGCAAAATCAAGCAAAGTCTTTGGCAAGCGTTGCGCGCCTCCCGTGATCCGCTCGTCTATCCCTATTTGGATTAGGATGTAGTCGTTGTTGTTGTTGTTGTTGTTGTTTATGCATCGTTTTATGGCCCTTAATATGCAACGGACGTGGCCTCAAGCTGAATAAATAAACCAAGGCAGCACGAAGAGGCCAATGAACGGCTCCATTAGCTGAAGTTGGCCGTGGGCGCAGACGGGCAACGGGGAAACTGGCCACCGGAAGCGCTGCGCCCCTTGCTGACTATTGATGTCGGCTATCAAATGGCGCTAATCGCTAATCACCACGCGACTTCAATTTCAATGGGTTTACTCTATAAACATAACAACAAAATCCAAAATCACAGACAATTAAAAAAGTTTCTCTAGGCCAGCAATTTGTTAGCCATTTGCCAGCGAGTGCGAGCGAGAGCGAGAGAGGGAGAGAGGGAGAGAGTAAGAGTAAGAGAGAGAGAGCAAGAGCAAGAGCTTTTGTACTTTGTCGTTCGGTTCGTAACTAAATATAAATGATGTAAATTAATAATAAAAATAATAATAATAGTAATAGTAATAACAATAATGATAATAATAATAATGATAATAATAATTATAATAATGATAATGATAGTAATAATTATAATAATAATAATAGTAATAATAATAATGATAATAATAATAATAATAATAATAATATAATAATAATAATATAATATAATAATATAATAATAATAATATAATAATGATAGTAATAATGATAATAGTAATAATAATAATAATAATAATAATAATAATAATAATATAATAATAATGACAATGATATTAATAATGATAAAGAAGAAAATTATAAAAATGATAGTAATAATAATAAAGAAAATAAAAATGATACCTAAACGAGAAATATCGAGCCTCATAGGAATATAAACTACCCTTGTTGGCATATGACATAGAAACGCTTTAATGCAGAAGATTCATATCGGACCGTTTGTGCCTGTAGAGGCCTAATGATATGGTAGTTCGATTTGGTATGGCTTAGCTCAAGATGTCTTGAACAAAAATGAAAAATGAAAACTAATTCCTCGACATGTAATTATGATACACTTGTCCAATTTTGATAAAAATGTGATTATTTAGCAAGGCGTGTGTCGAGTTGGTAAAGATATCTTGACATGAAAAAGAATGTTGTTCATGCAAAAACTTTCATTCTCATAGCAGCTAGAAGATATAGTATTCCGATCCGACCAAAAACCGACATATATATTGGCCATTGCCATGAAGAGTCGAACCTTTGCATAGATTCAAGAACGGACCTATAACTACTAGGCTTGAACAGCATCAAGAAAATGTAATTTTAATAATTTTGTATTTTATTTTATGGTGTCGGAGATTTCGCCTCCGATGCGTTCCACATTTCGTGACAAACTCAAGCGGACTTTAATCGACTGTTAAACATTGAATTTCTCTTATTGTTCAGGTCTTCGAGAGCGTATTTCTAGTTCGTTTTCTTGGTAATTGCATTGGTTTTTTGTGTTTTATTTTTTGGCTTTGTGTGCCAGTTGTAAATTAATGGATAGAAATTTTGTCGGTTATCTATCGAATATTTGTCTAGGGGGCCCGAAGCCGAAAATGGCAACGTTGCGTTGGCTAAAAACGTCGCACTGATGTCACTGCGCCCGGCTACTTGGTGGCAAAGTGCGTTTCGTTTCTGTAACTATGAGATACATTCTCACACACACACACACACACACATTGGGGCACATAACAATGCGAAGTTTTATAGCACAGGCGCGTCTGAGGGTGTTGGGGAGCAAGTGTCACAAGTCGCCCCGTCAATGTCAAGTGGCCAAGTGTCAGCCACTTGGCTCCATGGAAATGCGTCTGTTAAGCGTACACACACTCACACACACACACACTCACTCACACATACATGCATGGAACCTGGCCATAGGCATAGTTTTTGTTGGCTCTTCCGCTGCGCTTTATTGGACGCCAGCTGGAAAATCTCATATCGCGCCCAGTTTAGCGGCGGGCCTCATCGTCATAGTCGGCGTATATGCGATCGGCGAGCAGATTAGGGGGGGGTGGGGGGTGGGTTGGAGATGCTGCGAATGTAAACAAACAAGTGGCGTGGCAACGGGCAGGCCTAAATGCTTGTAGGTGTGTGCTTGTGTGTGTGTGCGTGTGTGTGTTAGCTGGCCTTTTACACATTCGTTTTATGTAGTTTTTTGCCCTGTTTTATATTTTTGTTGGCTGTGATTCATTCACACCACAGCATCCAGCAGTACAACAACAACAACAACAACAAGAAAAACAGCAACAACAACAACGACATGTGGTAGAAGAACTCTGGAATGGACTATTGACGTGACCAGCAGCCGGGCACGAGACAACATTTGTCGACGCTTGCCAGATGCTCTACCAAATAAAAAAATAAAATATAGCACCAAAAATTATAATGCAAAATTGAAGCATTCGCTTGGCTAAGATTTTGGATAAATTCTCTTCATATATAAAAACACTAGAAGCTAATTTGTGCCCAGATATGAATTGCCTTCAGAACAAAAGCTGGAGAAAGAGGGGGAAGTGAACCCAAGGGAGAGATAGACTGCAAATAGCAAATTAAAGTTAAGGTGGGAGCAATGATTAAAAAGATAATATTGCCACTAGAGATTGTTAACACAATACCCATAATCGATACCTAAAAACTGAGGTGCCTCACTTGAGTTCATGAGAATCGCATAGTAGGGCAATTGAATAGTTTTTGTTTTTGTTTTTAATTTACGTTAGCTGTAACATGCATGCACCCGTATCTCCATATATGCATATATCTGTACAAGCAAAGGTGCACCCACACACTCACACACACACACACACACACAAACACACCCACACACATACTTACATATCGAGTTGCAATCAACAGTTTTTCGTTAATCTAAGCTTATTTTGACATCTATTTGAATCTTATTTCAATTTGATATTTCATAATTAACTCTCATATTTTATTTTTATTTTTGTTATATCTAAACTTCAATTTTTCGTAACTCTTTCATATTATTCGTACTTTCACTCTTTCTATGTGAATTGGGAATAAATTGTATAGGATTGTAATAGGCTTGTTTTCAGTTTGGCTTAAGCTTTAGTTAATCATTAATTGTACCTAACACATATTACCCATACGCCACGTAGCGCATTTTTCGATCGCTGCTGACTTTAGTTTATGTTCTTTGATTTGACTGTTTTAAAAATGTGAACACAATGACATGCATTGCTAAGTGTGCGTTAGTGTGTGTGTTTAAAATTCATTGCCCATGCACACACACACACACACACACACACACACACACACACACGCACACAAAGGCAAACGCCAACACATGAGCAGAGCGCAGCGGCATTTAATTTCCTTCTTTTTTTGTATGTTTATGCTAAGCAATATCAAGCACAACAACAACAAGAACGACATTCAGCCACGTGGGTGGATATATATGTGTGTATGTGTGTGTGTGTGTGTGGATGGGAGTAGCCATCGCTGACGCTGTTGCCGCTGCTTCAGCAGCTGCGCTGCCACCGCCACCGCCACCGCCGCCGCCGCCGACGTTTGGTGGTCTCGGAGCATCCTCAGCGGAAATGGAAATTCAGTCAGACATTGAACGTCGTGCGCCGAGCTGTGGATACGCATAACCACAAACCTTAAACTCTAACTGTAACTGTAACTGTAACTGTAACTGCAATTGCAACTGTAATTGAAGCCAAGCACTGGCCATAGCTGGCTCAGGCATACGCCAAGCCGATACCGTATTATATCGCAGTTCGCTTCAGCTTCATTTCTTCTGCTCTGTGTCCGCCGGTCCGCGCCTCTTTTTCTTCTTCTACTTCTACTTCTTCTTCTTGTTTTGGAGTGTGCGTGCGTGTTGTTGTTATTTTGTGTTATTTTTTTTTTTTAATTTTTGTTGTTTTCTTAATTCTGCGTGCTTTGGCATAAACATTTGCAACATTTAGCGCGAAATCTGTGCACACAGCTGTTGCGAATTCATTGAATTTGCAACTGCAACGGCAGCGCACTTAGCGTATCGGTGGCAGAACAAAAACAACAACAATTGCTGGCAAATGCATTCCACGGCATGCGGCGTTGGCGCCTCCGCCACAAATCTTGCAACGCTGCAAACGTAAGTACTTCTTTCACGCATGCAAACGGAACCACATTCAATTGCCTTCGTACAGGCGAACATATATTTTAGAGGTCAACTTCTGTTGAACATTAGCTAGTACCCGGAAATTTGTAGGCATTCGAGAAAATATTGCCATGGATCGAGTATATGAGTGGGAAAATTACCATCGGGTAATTACCTTGAAGTTCGGTTCGTGAACCGAATCCAGGCTTGGGTTCGAAACTCGGCTAGTCCACAGAACTAGTCAATTTATTATAAGCTCAGTAATTATGACATATTTTCCTCCATAAATAAGAATTCAGAAATCATGTCTATGTTTCATATTTTAAATTCAATCATATTCAATGAAAAATTGCATGCAAATTTTTAAGATTTCTTTTCTGAAAAGTGTTAAAAAAATAAACATTAATATATGTTACAAAAGAAAGAAAGAAAAGATTCAAAGTGTTCGAGGCAAATAAAGAAACTTTTCAATGAGATCCAGACCCAAAGCATAAATAACTCTGGTCCCAACAATTGGATATATGTATATATATATATATATATCTAGCCATGTGTGGTAGAGGCCAATTTTAGGTAGAGATCAATTTTAGCCCATATTTTTTTCTTTCGAAAATATATACAAATTGCAATTGTTAATGGAAAATTTGATTGTTTTTTGTAAAATTTTTTCGAAAATATGTCATATCTGATTATCCAAGGCGTGAACCAAAGTCTGGGTCAAAGTTCACGAACATAACTTTATGACCATTTTAGTTTTGGGTCTCCATTGAAGATACCAACTTTTAACTGATAGATCGCTTAATTTGAAAGTTCTACAAATTTCTACTCAGATATTTCCTGAAATTGAGAGTCAAATAAATTGTTCTCAGCATGCAAACGCAGGAACATAAATTTCTCGACTTCTGAAATGCTTGATATATGCTATTGCTGGCTGTTCAATAAAGTTGTTTGTAATGATAAATAAAAAGTTTGTAATTTATGTTGTTTTATGTTCAATTGCAAGTTTCGCCAGCAGATCGATATTTGAACCAAAATATTCACAGCCACTTTACACTGATGCTTGGGCACATAAACTAATGAATGGATATGTTTAGTTTAGCAGAAGACATTAGATTGGAGATTACTTCAAGGTTCCAGGCACACAAATAATTTGATTAACAAATGGATGCCACAAGGGGCAGGGGGCAGGGAGCAGGGAGCAGGGGACAACCTTGCTGCTCTCCGTTTCTTTGCCACTTGCTGTCAGGCCACAAGGAATCTACTTATGGCCAAGAATGCCGTTCAATAGACACCCCGCATATAATCCATCAAAGTGCCCAAAGACAAACAAATTGGCGGCAACGGGAGTGGGGGAGTGGGGAAGTGGGGTAGGGGGGAGGATGTGTGTGCGTGTTGGAAGTAGCTCAGCAGAAGATGCGCGTATTGTAAACAAATGTGTGGATGCCTCATTGCTGCCAAAGTGTGTCAGACACGACTGAAAATAGTTGCAGGATGATGAACGGGGCATGGGGGCATGCCGGGGCGGGCGGGGAGCAGCGGCAATTGGGTGCGGAATGGGCTACATGAAAGCGCAACAGCAGCAGCCCGTCAAAGTGGAGCACTTAAAAAATGTTTCCTCAACTAATTAATGAGAATTCTAAGTGCGGCACATACACACACACACACACACACACACACACTTATGCTACACTTATGGAACACTATCCGACAGATGTTTTATAAGCCGTAATTTATTTTGATGGTGCCCCCAAAAGTGTCGGGCCGCCGCAGCAGTTCGTAGGCCAAACTGTTGAATGCCCCAATGGAGCTATTGCTCTTCCAGTTGCTCAATTGGCTCAGCGACAAGTTCAATTGCCTCTTCGACTGCTCCGATCCGCTGCCACTTGCCACAGTCTGAACTTGTTTGGCAAATCTTTTATGGTCTAGCTATGCTTAGCCGGCCAAGGGCAGCACCCACACACACACACACACACACACATACGCACACACTACCACGCCCACCAGCACATGCAGTTTGTCGCTGTCGCTGATGACGTCAGCAGCGCGCGTTGTTGCAGTTGCATTTGCAGCCATGATCGATGTGTCTGATTCACGCCCACAAAAGAAACGCGTGCTGCGGGGCATTTGTGCAATTGTGCCTGGCGAGAAATACGATAGTTCTGTGGCATGTAGATGACATAACATTGACAAGAGTTAAGAGTTAACCAGCCTATAACAAGCACTTATGGAGTGCATCAATGGAGTTTCTTCTTTAAATTTAAACATCCTGTACCCAAGTCTGGCACAACGTACGATGAGCTTCCTCGAATTCTCAATCGATTTCTAAAAGTACCTAAGCTCCAAAAAGCTTCCGATTTAGTCAAAACTTTCGCCCGAAGTGCACGTTGAGCTTCGTTTTTGCATCCATTTAGATTGCTTTGTCTCTGTACCAGAAAGTTCTTCCAATCTTAACTTACTTTATTTGTATATTCAACAGAGTTCTTCCAATCTTAACTTCATTTATTTTGTCTATAATGAAATTTCATAGAACTTCCTGTTATTAGTCTAAAACTTTATAAAAAGTACTTCAACAAGCTAAATACTAGATTTTAGCTTAAAGCTCTGTTAGTTTTTGAATATGTAAGCTCTAATTTGGAGATTAATGGATGTGACTGGATCAATTCGGCTGTTAAACAATTATCAAGATCAAGAGTATTTACGTTTCGCTTGGATTACCTGTAGCTTTAGCTCTAACAAAAGCTTTACTTGAAGCTTAAAGCTTTCGTTGAAATTCTCAACCAGTTTCTATGTTTAGCTTATGGGAATCTCTATGCTTTATTGGGCATTGAAAACGCAGCTTGAAGTTTATATAAGTTCTTTGACCGCTTCTTTTTTTTTAATAATCTATTTATGTTGGTAGCTATAAATTATCCAGCCAACTTTTATAATAGCACCGGCTACTGTGGCCTTCAGCCAAGACTAAGACTAAGCCTAAGACTAAGTTACCATACACTAGTCAGAATGGCTGGGTCACTTAGACGATTCATCTGGGAGGACTGGTTATTTAATTAATTAATGTTTTTTTTTAAATTGTGGCTTTGTTATATTCATTTTGTTAATACAGTAGATATGCATTTCGAGCTTCACAGGGCCATGTTTTGTTTTTGATTTTCTTGTTTAAAGACAGCGCATTTGGTAGTCGACTTGTTAGCATTCAATCACGCTGCCCACCAGCAGCCCACTCACATGAGCCAAGCTCCAAGTCGAAGAGCGACTATTCACAGTGATTTAATTGATTTGCTGACAACGATTCGCTGCGCCGCCGCCATAAATGGTGACCGGTAGCGCATCTTCATTGAGGGCAGCGCCGATAGAGACATAGACGGTCGGACGCACAGATTAACTGACTGTCAAATCACAGTTATTAGCAGGCAGTGTGTGTGCGTGTGTGCTTGACCCCGAACCACCCACGCAGCTTCCACCTTGCAGCTGTTTACCACCCGACCACCCGCCCGGCCGCCAATTGGTTGCAAGTGCACACAGCTCGACGCATCTCTCCATGTGGTGCCGGTTGCGCTGTGCTAGTTGCGTCCAGTTGATAATTTGTGCAATTTGTTGACACACATTTCAATGTTCGCACGAGGTTCATGCTAACCAGCACGCCAGCGACATGCCTCCACGAGCCGCTCCAGGCTATGTCTTATCATTGGCCTCTTGCACTGCCCGGAGATGCGACGGAAATTCGTGGACGCCCACCAGCTGTGGATGAGCCGTTGTCGCCGGACGCAGAATGTGGCGCGGTTACTTATGGAACGCCAACGTCGTTGGCACGCACACACGCACACACACACACACACACACACACACACACACACACGCACACACGCACACACGCACACAGAGACACCAAGTCAGCTTCAAGATCTGCATTTCAACTGTTGCGATAAAGGCGAGAGCGCAATTTATGATTTAAATTTGAAATTGTTTTGAGTGGCTGCACTTAAACTATGCAGAAGTAGGCTGCTCTCTGGTTTCTGCTTAAATCTATATATATGTATATATATATATATATATATATATCCATTATATCTTTTATACGTAAATATACCTATTTGAGGCAATTTGCCTCTGACGGTTTATTGTCCGTGTTTTGTACAAACGAATTGCTAATTCATATTTTTGTTGCCTTTGAAATGGCAACAATAAAATGCAATGCTAAAAATAAAAAGAAAATTAAATAGGTGCGTTGCAGTTGGTTGGTTAAGGGCGGGCAGGGGGTGTGTCATCGGGTTAAATTGTGCTCAACAAGCAGATACCCTGTACCACTCGAATATACTCATATATATATACACACTAGAAGATGGCCTTGTGTCCAAGTCGAACTTCCATTGGCATCTAATATATATGTATATAAACTTATATATAACACATACATACATACTCCAGACATTGGCAAATACTACGATTTTTAGATAACCAGCGGAAATTGTTAACACAAGACTTGCTTATAATCAAAGCAGCAAAACCTCAAGGCCTTACTAGCACCTATGAGAATCGCAGAGAAGAGCATTATTTATTAATAATAAACTTACCCTGCGTCTGGTATAAAGTAACATACATACATATGCATATAAGTTTATTCTCGCACACGCACGCACACACACACACACACACACACACACACACACACACGAACACACACACATACATTATATACATGAAAAAAGTTACAATTAATAGGGTTTTCACCCGCTGTTCAGTTGAAAAATGTTCTCTTTAACATATTTTAGTTTCTTAAAAGAGTCAACGATAATTCAGTTACTATTATAATGTTTAATAAGCCAATTTACATATATTTCGATTTGATGAAATGAATGGTTTCCTTCAAAAACAGTTTGGGTCCAACAATTTCTTTGTAATATTTATAATTATATTGGAAAGTGCAATCAATACTTGCTTTTATTCCGAATGTGAATGTGTTTCGATAGTTGTATATTGTTGTTGTAGTTGATTTCTAAAAAGTGATTAAAATGCTTGAAATGCCTATGACAACCGGATAACAAATCGATTTATAATTAACTAGAATCGCAATTCTAAATTTATGAGTTTTACTTCGTTTTTGGAAGCACGCGAATCGTAATGTTATCCATAGCTTGGAAATAATATGATGATGTAATGGAAAATCTGTTGGCCTGGGCCTGGGCCTGGGACAGTGACAGCGACAGGGACAGGGTCGGGAAGAGGGACAGGGACAGGGTCGGGGACTGGGCCTGGTTTTTTTTTTGTTTCTTTTCAGTTTATCAACTTGTCGCTTCACTCTATGTATCCATTTTTGTGTGTCACTGTCAACAAATTGCTTTTAATGGCCGGGTGGGTGGCGCAGCTCAGTTTAGCCGCCCCATGACTACAATACACACGCACCAAAGCAACAGCCCCCGACCCCCCGACGCCCCGAGCTCCACGCCCATGGCCCGGCACGGCTCACATCCCCAGTTCGGTTGGGTTCGATGCGACTCGGCTCCGTGTGACAATCACGGCCTATGTCCATTGGGGCCGCCTAATTTTTGTGATTTCCGCACGACAGCAACAACTACAACCAAAACAAAACAACAGCAACAACAACAGCAGCAGCAATTTGCGCTGCAACAACAACAACAACAACAACAGCAGCAACCGCTCTGACGAAGTGCCTCGGCCTGACGAGTTGCTGTGAATGCCGCCGTCGCCGCCGCCGTCGCCGCCGCCGTCGCCATCGCGGTCGCCATCGCCGTCGCGGTCGGTGTCGAGCGTCGACGCTGCCGTCGCCGCAGACGCGGCCGCAACGCGTCCCGTTCTTAATTCAGTTGACCAGCAGCCAGCGCTGCGACGAGACACGCGACTAAAAAATAATAATAAAATAAAATTCAAAACTTATAGAAAATCGGGCAAAAAAATAATAATTGAAATTTATCAGCGCATCTAACACATCTATATAGACAATTATATAGCGTCGGCAGCGGCGCGTATCGAGTAAAAACAAAAACTGCGAGGAAAGCACAATTAAAGAAATACGAAAAACTTGACGCGTTTTCTGTGCGTTTGAAAAACGCGCGCGTTTTTTTGTTTTGTTCGTTTTCCAGTGCAAAAAAAAGAACGAATCTTTTGAAAGAGGTGACAACACGCGCCACAGTGCGACATTAATTTATATATACACACACACACACACACACACACATACACACATGTTTCTATATATAGTATATAGTACTTATGTATAGCATATTATTATAATTTATTTATTTGTATTTTTTTTGTTGTTGTTTTTTGTGCGTGTGCGTTTCGTAAAGCGAATGCAAATGTTTGTTGCCGTTGTTGCCGTTGTGCGTGCGATGCGATTATGTTGCCAGGCTGTGCGCTGGGCCCGGCATTGGCAGCGGCGTTCAACTAGACGCCAGGTTCGCCCACCTAAAACGCAGACAGACACACGTCCAACACAAATAGCGACAAACGTTGGCGAGCAACAACAACGGCAACAAGTCCAAGTCCAAGTAAAAAAAAATATCAAAAAATGCCCAATGCCCATGAGGGCAGCCCATCTGGTATTCGCCTGCCCCGCCCCCTGCCCAACAACCGCACAGCCGCGCAGGGAGTTAAGCAACAGGCAACAACATTTTTGTTCTAGTTGTTGTTGCTGTTGTTGCTGTTGCTGTTGTTGTCGTTGTTGTCCTCTTTCGCATGCTGCTGCCAATAAATAAATAACCAGCCAGAAGAACGAAACAAAAGCAATGTTCAAAATAAAAACGAATATGAAAATTAAATAAATGCCAGACGCCAAAAAAGAAAAGGAAAGAAAAATAAAAGAAAAACGCCGCTAAAACGCCAAACGGTAGATGCCAGACGAACACTTGTTGAGATTCTCGAGATGCATTTCAATTTGTCTGCCAAATGAAAATATGAAAATATTACAATTTGAGCATATTAAAATATACACAATACAAATAACAGTCAAGCGGGGGGGAGAGGTTGTTGGCGTTGACTGGCGGGCTGCCTTTTGTGTGCATTTATGGGCGTGGCTCGTTGGAAATTTAACTTGCCAGAAGCTGGACATTTTCATTGGAAAATTCACTTAGTTCGCATGAAATATGCAACTTTTACGGATTTTTCCAATTTTTTTAAAATTACAAGAGATTTTGTTACAAGGAAAGCAAAGGAAATTGTTTGTAACGGTATTTAAAGAGTTTCTTTTATTTTTGAAAATCATTTTTATACCCTGATCCCATTAAAAATGGGTACAAGGGTATATTATATTTGTGCAAAATCCAAATGTACATATGTAACAGGCAGAAGGAAGCATCTCCGAGCCCATAAAGCATATATATTCTTGATCAGCATCAATAGCCGAGTCGATCAAACCATGTCCGTCAGTCTGTCCGTCCGTCCGTCCGTCCGTCCGTATGTATGAACGCAAGGATCTCAGAACCTATAAGAGCTAGAGACTTGAAATTTTAGATGTAGATGCTCCTAGTTCCCGCGCAGATCGAGTTTGTTTCCGATACCCGATAACTTACTCCGTTTCCAAGCAATCGATAAAAATCTATATCGATATCCTGTTTTTTGGGCAATTTTGGTAAATAATAAGAGCTAGAGTCACCAAACTTGACATATAGCTTCTAAAATAGAATATATATATACATTTGATGTTGGAAGAAGAGGGTACAGGGTATCCCCTAGTCGGGAGCTCCCGACAAGAACCTCTTACTTGTTATAATTTTTCTGTTGCGTTTTACCTTTTATTTATTTAACTGCAAATTAATTTTTTGTATTCTTAGTTTCTGCATTTTTAGCATTTTCTTGTTTAAAGTTTGACTTTCTAGCTACTTTACAAAAATCATGCAGAATTTTTGTTCATTTATCAGGAAACTCGATATGGGTAATCCCCAGTTGACAGTCGAATCAGCTTTTGTTAGAATTTCCATGGAATTCATGTGGAACAAGAGAGACGCTTCCAAGTAAAGATATCCTATGTACTAAGTACTCTTAAGATTGTCGTTTGGCCTTCGACTCAAACAAGTTTGTCTGCCGTCAACTGTGCGTACTTAACGGACGTCTATATGTATATGAATATGTATATACATATATATATGTATGCCGATAGCATTTCCCATAAGTTTCATGATGTCTTCCATTGAGTAAAACAAGAAAAATGATAAGTTCATATGCCCAGCAGTTGACTTGATCTTTCTATTGCTAATTTGACACAGCGTCGATTTATGCGGTTTATCTGTTGCTGCTGCTGCTGTGACAGCTCTTGTTGCAGTTGCTGCAGTTGTTGCTGCTGTTGCAGTTGCTGCTGCAGCTGCCGTCTGTGTTGCTATCTAAACGAGCCGTTGCCGCCACTTGGTCTACTGCAGGCAATGTTTCAGTGATAAGCCGCAGACACACCCTCAGCGGCCCTCAATGTTGCTGCTGTTGCTGCTGTGTCACGACAGCAACATGCATGTTTGTCAAGCTGAGGGACAACTGTTTGCTATCTCCGTGCTGGCCAGCGGCGGGCCATTTGTTTCGAGCATCCAATCTGCCTTTATCAAGCTGTGTGCGCGTCTGTGTGTGTGTGTGTGTGTGTGTGTGCTTGTATTTGTTCGAAGTCATTATAGAGCCGAGTGACAGCAACTTGAGTGTCAATTGTTAGCTCAAATCTCGGATACACTTTTGAATGGCAGGCACTTAATAGCCAGAGCTGCCGTGCCAGCTGCATCCCAGCAGCTACTTGGAACTAACAGCAACAACAATAGCCGCATCAAGAGTTAAATCAACAGTAATAAGTATGTACTAGTTGTTACAGCTAAACGGCATCTCCGGTGGCTTTCGGGTATCATCATATCGGCATTGGCCGGCCGGCCGCGACGCTGATTGCTGACAACTTAATCAACATTTGAGTACAACAATCTAAGGCATTCTCTAAATATAACACATCGAGTCTATGGCTATTGCCAGCGACGCCGTCAGCTAATAAGCCGCTGTCTCTGTATCTGTATCTGTACCTCTAGCTGTATCTGTATCTGTGTGTGCCCCCGTCTATCTATGCACCATATCTACACACACACGCTCATCTTTATATATATATATATATATGTATATATATATTTATGTATAATGCTGCCGCATGTGGAATATAATGTGTGTATTTGCCAAATGGCCCTGAACTTTGGGCGCGCTCAATTTGCACTGTCACGAATTGCGAATGTGTCAAATTGCGATGCTAGCACGCAAATCTCTCAGATCAATGCAAGATCTTTGTCTCTCAATCTCTCTCTTTGTTCGCCTTGTCAATTGCGCTGCTGGAGTTGCAACCAAAAGTTGCACTGCCTCCTTGTTGAAGCCACTGCGAGTGCAACATTTATTTAGATACGTTTCACAGACTCAGCTTAAGATCTCTTTTCATATAACTACCAACGGGTATTGACCGGCTTTGCTCCGGTTCAAGTTTTTTCTTTCTTTTTCAAGCATTTCCCAGTCGTGGGAAAGTTTTCATTCTTTTTCACCCTACTTCCACTCGGTGAAGTGAATTTGACGTTTTTAGATGCTTTTGCATAGATATTTGATCGTACGCTAAGAGTTGCAATCAATAGTTTTCCACCCATTTTCCGACAAAACACATATTCACTCTGGAATACTAGAAAGCTTTGAAAATGATTTTGGCTTCCACTTGGCTAAGGTCAAAAGTGTTAATTTCTCTAAAGTTAGCCTTTAAGAAAATCTCTAAAAAACAGCTTTAAGCTTTAGAGATTTTCTTTTATAATTTTCTTTATTCACACAAATAATTCATTTAAAAACCTGCATATTTTGTAAATTGCATTAAATAATTGAACGATTTTTGTAAAAAAAACCGGCGAATATAACACTTCATGCGTCAATAACAATAAGACTGAGCCAAAAAAAAAAAAACCCTAATGTTTATTGTTATTATTTTTAATTTTGCCATATACTTTTTTTGTATTTATAGCATTGAGGCATATTTATAGATTGTTAAAATTAAGCTTTATTTGCCTATTTTCTGTCAGTGTACTTAGATGTATATATGTATATAAGGGGGTTTTCTGTTTTTTGATTATTCAATTGCTTTGTAAATCTTTATTTGTATTTATTGTGTCACCTTTTTGATTACCACTAATACGTTGATTGAATACTTTATTCATGTTAATTTATTTAAATCTTTACACACGCGAATATACCGTTCCTTTTCTGACACGGAATTGTGATCTTGAGCTAGATATGAATTGCTTTCCAGATAAATTGGATGAGGTTTTCCAGGAATATGAGCTGATAAATAAATGCCGTTACTCTATTGAGTTAAGAAGAAAACCAACAGATGTGCATTTTCACGGAAATCGTTTATCGATAGACATCGATATTTATCAGGAGACTGAACCGATATATCAGGCATGAGCAATCGGCAAATAGAAAAGGCAAAGATATCGTGAATATATAGAATATAAATATTTCTTTTATTCAGGTTAAAGATGATGAATCACAACATATATGCAATAAGCTCGAGCGAATGGCATTTGGTAGTCATGGCTCATACTACTATGCTATGCCAATAAGGCAAGCCTCATTATGCTCATAAAAGAAACTGGCCCTCGGCAAATACTTTTGCCTAATTAGATGTGCAAACATTTGACAAATTTCAAACTTTCGATCGGGCATAAAATAATCGAAGGTCGCCCACACGACCATAGATCATAGGAGCCACGGCAAGATACCCAACAGCAAATCGAGTTTCCCTGGCAAAAACGTTTGAACAATTAAATAAACAATTTGACAAAAGTACATTAAAATGCATGAACACAAGCGAAGCGCGCAAATAAATCAAATAAACCAAAGGGCGGACAAAACGAGGTGCGCTTTAGAAGTTTGTTTTGCCGGCGGGGGCGATTGGGAGGCAGCCCAAGTCTAGGCAAGCCGAAAAATAAAAAAATAAAAAACACGCATCAAATTCAGCTATGACCTCAGACACATAAGTGCGACTGCAACAGCAATCATTTTTTTATTTTTTATTTCTGTGCAACAAGTGAGAAAATCAAAAAAAATAAAAAAAACGCAAACCACAATTGCAATTTGCAATTTTTTTATTGCTGCCATTACTAAAGTTATGTATTTTGTCCATGCGTGTTCTAATTGTAGCATAGCTTCCATTTGTCTAGCTGACCCCATTTGGTATCCCTCCCCTCCCCCCTCCCTTTTACACCCCTTAAAAACCAATTCGACAAAAGCAAAACAACTGTGAAAAGCTAGCAATGGTAATAAAAAGCCTAGATACCCTTTAATAAATTCAGAGAATGGGAAAAATTAAATTAAATAATATAATGTAACTATATAATAGAATATACTTGAACTGATTTAATCACTTTTAATATCATAAAATTTAAAAGAATTGAAGATAGTTTATTAGAATATTTTGTAGAATAATAATACGATTAAGTCCAGCGTGAAAAATATATATGAACTTAAGCCAAAGACCCCTTTAATTTGAAGGAATGATCATAATTGAATATATTATATAAGATAATTAATTCAAGTCCGAAATATTTCCCAATGAAAACAGGTATGAATTCTTAATGTTGTCTCAATTTCAATGAACTTTTCGATTAGTTTATCGGAATGTTTCAATTCATATCAAAATTATTGTCAATTAGACATAATAGATATGAGTAGACCAAATATATATCTATAGATCACAGATTGTTATAAGTTTGTTTGCTTTATCTGATCGTATCTCGAAATCTGATTTGTTTATAAAAACCAATAAAGCATAAAAAAAAAAAAAATTTTTTAAATTGGGAGACAATTTTCAAAAAAAAAACTGCAATTCCGATATAAGTATATTTTACTAAGCATATGCCGAACATTAAACCAAACCGTTTCCACAAAAACTACCCTTTAAATACGGCTTTACGTATGTCGAAATCCAGGCTTACAAGACGAACTTGAAGGCAGGAAGCTGGTTCGAAGCGTGAACCGAAACAGCGACTCAGCCTTTGAGAGCTGCGCCTGACAATGCACAAACAGAGGAGATATTAAAGAGTATATATATAGTATGTAGAGCATATAGAATTCGATAGTCGTTTGTCGATTTGCATGAACCGCAATAAAAAAATGAATAGAAAAACAGATGGGGAAATGGAAAAGTGGAAGTGATAGACTTGAATCAAATAATTGTTAAATATACTATGTGGAGTAATTAAATGCCATGATGAACCAACCCGCGCCACACCCAAAAGCCCCTGGTGATTGACCAAGCCGCTCACGTACATAACTAATCACCGTGCTCATCGTGGTATCATAATAATGACAGCGATTCCGCGGGGCCCCGGGACGGTGCAGGGAGTGCGGTTGCAGATTCGGATTTCGGGCGCGGACTCAATGTTGGTTTTGAGCTGTTTGCCAAATTCGGATGGGGCGCTGCGCACGCGCCACTTGCAGACAGTTGTATCGACCATCGGGCAATTAGTGTATGCCAAACTGGCGCAATTCCCGTGAGCTGCATGCAAATGCGGCTTAGGGTCTCCAAGTATATATGCCCGCCAATCGACCAATTCCGAACGAAGTGGCGGCGACAGCGCCGGGAACAGATTGTCCGTGCTATAGGTGAGTGCCCAATGTCCGATGCTCGTGCCCGTACCTGTGCCCGCGCCCACTATGCATGTGCCTGTCCGTGCGGCTGCTTGCTTATGGCTCTTTGGTGTGGTCTCTCTCTCCCATTTTTATGGCCCAACGGAGCGGCGACGGGGTCGTAAACCCAAATTGCAATCCACATGCCTCCAAGTAATGCTTGGTAATTGTGGCGTGTGCCTTTTTTCTTCTTTCTTTTTTGTTGGCTCTGTTGCCGCCTCTGGTCGCTGTTGTTGTTCGTTTGTTGTTGCTGCTGCTGCTGCTGCTGCGGCCATTTAACGAAAATGAAATGAAATTAAATGCAGTTGACCTAAAAATAGAAAACAGCCAGGCTAGGCCAACCGCAGAACGGGCCAGCGACCCACTAAGCATTACTTACATGCAATATGTATGTTCCATAAACAAAATACATACGTAAATATGTCATGCATACACGCAGACATGCACAAAAACTAAGTTGAGTAAATTGCCAGCAGAACTTGTAAACACAACAAATATAATCAAAACAGGATAACCTGTAGGCCTCACTTCAATTCATGAGAATTACAGAGTAGGGCAATTTTATTATTATTTTTTAATTTGCACATACCAACTTCAATTCTTACATACAAACATCCATACATACATATATGCACATACATTTACACAGAAACACATACGTACATGCGTACAACCGGATATACATACACACACACATACATTCATGTATGCATACATATTTGCATGTATTCATACATACTTACATGCATGCATACTATATATGCATGCATACTCATATACATAAATGCGTACATACATGGTATACATATTTATATACTTACTAATATACAAGATTATTAGATTGCAAACAGAACTTGTAAATATACGTAGCACTTCTATGCAAAGCATGAAAGCCTGTGGGCCACACTTAAATTTATGAGAATCGCAGAGTATTGCAATATTAATAAATAAGTTTTCTTTTCAAATTGGCAGCAAGAAAAGTAAACAAAGTCTTCATTTGACATAAAGGAACATGCGTACTCCCATTCATATTGGTATATGTAATGTGTATGTACATACATATACACATACACATTTATACATATATACACATGCATTTGTGGATACATATCAAAGCATCAAATCTTTGCCCATACTACCTTTGCCATCTTTTATCCACACAGCTGGTTTTGGTTATCGGAAAAGTGTGAAACAATGAAATGTTTCAAATAACTTTAGAATGAATCGGTTTCCAATTTCCACAAATGTTCCACAGTTGCGGGTGGAATTAAAAACTACATAAAAAATTGCAGCTTAATAATCCTTACTTCACTTTGGCTGTGCATTGACTACCAATCAGTCAGTCAGTCAATGAGTTTGTCAGGACAAATAGCTTGGCGTGAGGGCTTGCTCCACTGTTTTGGGTACTCGCGCATTTCGTGGCTCGCCCTGCCGATGCCAGGTGCCAATAATGACAGTGTTGTCGGAGGTTATGTGAGGCCAAAGCTGGTGGTTTTTGTGCCGACAATTTGATGTACGTGCCACACATCAAGTGCGGCTGCAATTAACCCAATTTACGGGCAACAATCTATGCACGCTTCCACTCCGGGCTGCCAATCACAACATTCAATTATGGTTATGGGCAGCGTCAGCGGCAGCGGCAGCAGCTACTCGCAACGTGCAACAAAATGTGCTAAGCCAGAAAGTTGCAAGCAGCGCTGTCCTGTGCCGCTGCCGACGTCAGCGCCTGACCCATTTGCGGCGCACGCACGCACACAGCGACAACATGAAAATCGGGATTGGGAAATGGGATGTGAAAAGTGGGAAATGGGAAATGGTCTGGGACACACCCACAGACATGCAACCGCAACGACCACGACGACCACATCCTGCCATCAAAGACAGGCGACGACGACGATGCCAATGACGCAGGCGGCACTCAGCGGGCGGCATTGTTGCCGCCGCGTGGAAACGTGCCGAGTGTCGAGTGTCGAGCGCTCAGTTGGCATTGGGACGCGTGCGAAATCTGTTGCATATTTGCGAGCTGCGTGATAAGCTGTTGCATACTTTACAGCGCTAAACGAATCACATTTCGCTTGTATATTCGCAGCACTTGCAGCAGCGCATCAGCATCAGCAGCAGCAGCGGCAGCATCCACAGCGGATGCTCACAAGATGGTGCACCACGGCAACGACGATGCGATGAACAAGATTCCACTCAAATCCTCCAGCGGCTTGGACGATGAGGAGAAGAATGGTGGCGAACTGATGCAGGACACCGCCGCTGCCGAGGAGGCGCGACGCGAGCAGATGTAAGTCTCAAAAACGATATTCAAATCACTTTCGCCTCAATTTCGCCAAGTCTCGAATTGTTAAAACATGTTCCAATTGATAAACGGAATTTAAGTCATATTATAGTATTATTTTTTTTATATTTTTTACTACAATATTTTTTTTTTTTTTTTTATTATCTTAAGCAACTATTTTTTGAGCATTAGTTTAACATTATCTTCTAAAAAATTCGATTATTCATATAGAAAAAATTGAAAAAAAATTTGGTAAATAGATGTTCCAATCCATGATATCGCAATAGCTTAGTTGAAGGTTTACATTTGTAGAAAGTGTAGCATACTTATTCGGGCATTTTATATCGTAAATCAAACTAGGCTGCGAACAAGTTTTGAATGGGAACCTTTACCAGAAAAGAAACCCAAATTAAATTATTTGTTCTTTGAAAGCAAACCATTTTCTCAATGAAAAATATTTGAGCCAAACTCAATCCAAAGGCATAAAAAACTTGTTCCCAACTAAAGCATTTATCTAACCATATTTGTTAGATGCTAGTTTTGGGTTTTAAATAATTAATTTAAATTAGAATTAGGAATATACATATATGACAAAGTAAAATTTGAAGATTCAAGAATGTATTTAACCAGGTTCACGAAGCGAGCCTGTTATAAATATATGCCCTAGAAAAAAGTTATCTAAAAACGTCAAACATTAGAATTGGATGTTTCCGAATGTCGTAATTGAGGCAAAAGTGCTTTTCAGAACATTGAACCCATCTATGATTGAGTTTTGCACGTGTACATGTGTTATGCCCGTTGCAGGCGTGCCAATTTGCTGGCCTGGATGAAGAAGCTGACGATTGTCCTAATATGCTTCATTGGGATCGCCCTGATTAGCTATGTGATCATCAGCCTGTGCTTCAGCGGTAAGTGGCAGCTGGTACCAATTGACAAAGTGGCCAAATCCACAACCCTAACCACTCACTCACAAATGCCAACTAATCCAATCACACACACACACACACACACCCGCACACACATACACTATATACACATATATCTATATAGATATGTATGTGCGTAGATAATCATCACAGCCAACAACAACAACAGCAACAACAACAACAACAACTACAGCAACAACAGCAACAAAAAGAACACAGTGAAAAATGTTGCATATAAGCTTTGCATGCCTCTGTCATTCGATTCACAATCCTGCACCCTCTGGCACCCACTCGTAATGTTATATTTCTTCTATTGTGGCACCAAAAAAAATCAATGTATTGACAAGAAACTCTTACACCTTAACTTACTAAACAACAACAACAACAATTGCACCGACAACAACAACAACTACTAAAGACTGGCCAAAGTCAACGCCCTTGCGAGTCAGCAACAGCACAGTTGCAACAGCAACAGCAACAACGACAGCAACAGCAGCAATTGTTGGCAGCAGCACAGCAGCAGCAACAGCAGCTGCGGCAGCAACAGATGCTGCTGCAGCCGCCGCGCCCTCGTCACCGGCACCGACAACAACAACTAGCACAACTAGCACACCAACAACTGCAACAACAACAACAACAACAACAATAGAAAGCACACCAACAACAACAACTACAACAACACCAAGCAATCCAAGCACAAGCCACACATTTAAAACATTTACTTCAACAGATGAGCAGCCGCCAGCTTCGCTGCACAACAGCAACAACGACAGCATCGAGGCAACAACAGCAGCAGCTGAGGAGATTGCCATAGCTGGTCCTGCGGTGGCCGCCTCCACGTCCGCAACAACGCCACCTCCGTCGCCGGCAACAATACTGGACAACAGCAACATCGAGTTTACATCCAAATTGGGCGTCTTTGAGCACGCGGCCGTCTGCTCGGATGCGGAGCCTTGCAGTCAGATTGGCAGGTACAACAAACTATTCCTCTTAATATTCATATCACTACACTGATTGATTAATATGACATATAGTTTCAATTATTCTAGCGTTATTCTTTTTTAGAGAAAAACACAATACCATCAAGATTTCCTATAGCACAGCTGCTTGATTAAATTAAAAGCTCATTTTATGTACTTTCAAAGCTGCTTCAATCTTAACATACATAGGTTCAGCATAACAGAGCAGGAGGGATATAATTAATACTCGAAAGCTTGTATAAAGCTTTCACAAGCTTTCAAAACTGCTTAACTTGATAAGCTTGAAACAGCAAATGATTTACAGATTTAAGGGGCAAATTCTATCTTCTGCTAGCCCATGAAGCTTTGAAAGTTGCCTGAGCTTTCAAATAGTATCTTCATATCTAGAGTTCGTAAACTTTTTACAGCTGCTCGAACTTATTGCTACCTACTAAAAGCTGCTTTAGCTTTGACAGTTGTTTATCATAACAAAGCGAGAGGGATATAATTAATACTCAAAAGCTCCGATAAAACTTTCACATAATAATAAAGAAAAGCTCTTCTATGCTTCTCAAAGACTTTCAAACTGTGCTTAAAAGCTTTCAAGGCAAATTCCCTGAGCTCAAAAGTGCCAAAAAGGCAGAAATCGTTAAATCCGTATTGACAAGTTTATTCCTAAAATGTGCTTAAACTATACACCCTTCTCCCCTCACCACAGTGATATAATGAAGCGGAACGGCAGCGCTGTGGATGCAACAATTGCCACAATGTTGTGCAACGGCCTCCTGACTGCCCAAAGCATGGGCATCGGCGGCGGCCTGCTGATGAATATCTATGACCGTGAGTCCCAGCGGGGCCATCAGATCGATGCGCACGTGCTGGCACCCTACGCGGCCGATCAGAAGATGTTCGACAAGGACCCGAATGCCTCCTTCACTGGCCCACTGAGCATTGCGGTGCCGGGCGAGGTGATGGGCTATCATTTGGCACACCAGCGCTTTGGCAAGCTACCCTGGCGGGATCTGGTGGCACCCTCGCTAAAGATATGCGAGATTGGCTACCGAATGACCAAGCATCAGGAGAAGAGTGTGCGCAACGTGTGGTCCGCCATCAAGGATAATCCGGAGTACCAGTATGTGGATAGGCACTTGTCTTTAAGAATCCTTTATATATGTGTCCCCTTGATTCGTAGGAGCATCTTTCTGAATGTGGAAACAGGCGAGCACCACGTGGAGGGCACATTACTGAAGCCATCGGCGAAGCTGTGCATCACATATCAACTGCTGGCCGACAACGGGCCGATGGACTTTTACAACGGGACCGTGGCCAAAATGCTGGCCGAGGATCTGAAGGAGCTGGGCAGCATTATCACCCAGGACGATTTGGATGCATACACAGCCGAAATGCGGCACTCGGTAACCATGCCACTGGGTGAGGATACGCTCTATGCCGTGCCGCCAGTGAGCAGCGGATCTGTCGTCTCCCACATACTCAGCATTCTGGAGGGCTATAATTTCACACGCGCCGATTTGGCGGATGATGAATCCTATGCCCTTACCGTACACCGCATCACCGAGGCGGTCAAGTTCGGATTCGCCCGTCGACCCGAGCTGGGCGATCCGCGCTTCAATGAAGTGCGCGAACTGGTCAGCCAGCTGAACAATCCGGAATACGCAGTCCAGCAGCGCTCCAAGATCAACGATAGCCATGTGCTGAGCGGACCGCACGAGTACGGCGCACAGTTCTCCTCCGAAGAAGATCCGTACGGCACCTCCGCGCTCGCCGTGATCGCGCCCAATGGCGATGCCGTCGCCGTGACCAGCTCCATCAATTTCTAGTGAGTGCCAACGGACAAAATAATCTCAAATAGATCGATTTGATATTACATTCTCTCGGAATGTGAAACATTTTCATCTTTTTTAAAATGGGGTATGCTGAGAAGCAAGGAATCCGACTAAGGGGCTAAACTCTCAGAAAAAAGTGTTTGCTCGAACCAGCAACCCAGTTTGCCACATCTACATCTTTTGCCAATTCGAATGAAACAGTTTAACATATTTTGAATGTGGGATATATGGGTTTCTGTGAATATAGTTCAAATTCCGGGCTTAGACCCGTTCGTTTCAAATTAAACTTTTGCTCCGCTTGCAGTCCCGATCAAAGTATTCATTCAAAGCAGATTGATTTGATTGTGATTGATATAGAGTACTCACTTATTCGATAATTCCCGACAATTTTTTACGATTTGCTTGCAGTTTCGGCTCCGGCCTGGTTGGACCACGCACGGGCATCATACTGAACGATGGCATGAACGACTTTGCTGTGCCGCACAATCACTTCAAGCTGCCGCAGTCGCCGGCGAATACCATTGACGTACACAAGCGACCCATGTCCTCGCAGTCGCCGATGCTGCTGGCGGACCACGACGGCAACATACGCTTGGCAATTTCGGCTGCCGGAGGCAGCAAGATCGTGCCGGCCATTGTCGAGGTGGCCGCACGCTATCTGTGGCTCGGAGATGACCTGAAGGCGGCTGTAGATGCGCCGCGGTTCTACAATCAGCTTCTGCCCGACGTCCTCGAGTACGAGGATGGCAAGTACTCGGAGCCGCTGCTGCAGCTTCTCCAGAAACGGGGGCACAATCTGCAGCCATTGAAGCTTGACTCAGCCTCCGTGGTCTGTGCCATTGGCCGCAATGCGACGGCGGTCTATGCAAATGCCGATTATCGTAAGCGCGGCGGCGTTTCCGGCTTCTAGGCGCAAATGCTCGCGCACACACACACACACACACACACACACACACAATCACACAGACACAAACACACACACTCTCATACATACATAACCACACACTAGCGTATCGTCAAGTGAGATTAGTTTGAGAGATGAAGCGAGAAGCAAGAAGCGTGAAGCGAGAAGTGAAGGCGAAATCGAATGTTTGTGTGAAAGTATTTAAGCTAGCTATGTCTTTTTTTACATATATGTATGTATATCGTATGTTAAATAAATTTATATGCTACCTACTACTACCTTATATAATAAAAAAAACAACACACTTTTTTTTCAACACTTGATCGATTTTTCATTGTCTTCATGAGGGGAGGGGCGGCAGGAGCAGGTATCTGTGTATGCTATACATAAGCTCCGGGATGTGAATAAAAAGGTAGGATGTCATTATCGATATTTATCGATTTTCTGTAAAGGAAACGAGTTAACGATCTTTTGAAATAAAACTCTGAGATCGACGGCACAGATGACATATATGTACATACTTTATGTATGAAGTGCCTCTTAATAACGTTTTGACGAAACCAAAATAGCTTTGTTTCTACCCATTTACCTTGGGAACAGGGTATATATATATGTGACACGTGATCCCGAATTATAAAGCCTGAGATAAAGCTTGGAATCTGCCAATGTCAGCTAGCTTGGGTTATCTTATTCTCAGTGTATAAGTTTAACAGGCAGTCAAACCGCTTGCCAAATATTTAACAAAGATATGAGAAGATATGAACAGAGAAAAACTAGGCATTTAATTGAGAAAATGATCTCTGAATATAACCTCAGAACATTTAAGATTTATTGAATAAATACGTACATCACGGTCGCTCGCCCGATTGAAATTTGTGTTAATAAACAGAAACAGAAAATTAGAAACTCAACGTTAACACATAAAAAAAACCAACGAGCGTCAGCACTGTGATTTCATGTTTCTTGGATGGAACTTGGTGGTGTTTTGGAACTGGTGAAATTAATAATGTGACTAGCTAAACATATATACACACACACACACATATATATATATATATATATATATATATATATATATATGTATGATATAAATATTATGTCAATTTCGAAGTCTTCTCCTTTGGCTTGCAGATATCATTTGCATACTGCTCGACGGCGGGCGGGATTCGCAGCGCCACGTCGGGCATGGAGCAGAGGAAGGAGATCTCGAAAATCGCAGGATGGCTTGAATAAATGTGGTCTAACATGCTAATGAACCAGAACATCAGGTCGCTTATGTAATGTAGGGTGCTTTGGGCAAACACGGCGCCGGCATCGCTGCCATGCTGGTGTGAGTCAATGATGGCTGCGATCGAGGTGCGCAGGTCGATGGTAACCATGACGGTGCGACAGTCGGCGACAATGGCGGCGAACAGGTGGGAGGGCACGTCCCAGCCGTCGCCCTGCTGGAAGACCTCCAGTGTGGTGGTAAAGATGCGCGAGAGTTCCACACCGACAATCATGGGACTGAGTGGATCGGAGCCAACCTGGGTGAAGAACCATTCCTCTAAGCGAAAGTTGATCTTCTGATGCGATCGTATCGCTGACAATGCGTCCGGTATATTAATATTCAGATTCGCAGATATTAGGTCGTGATAGACATTATTGCCATCGTTGATGGATTCGCCAATTAAGTCCCAGGCAACCTCTGGGAATTCAGCTACGTTCTGGCACAAGCTTGGCATCTTGGACACCTTATCCGCAAGTATTAGCGAGATAAGCGTACAGGAGTTGGTACCGCTCTGTCGGAAATCGCCGAAACGGGATTGGCAAAAGTCCTGCGGAAACCACCAGATGTTCACATTGCCAATTTCCTCGTGAAGAGCCATCTTTAACGCTTGAGCTGCAGTTTTTGTCTATGTATATATATATATAAGTATATATATATATATATTCGATATTAGAGGTCTGACTCCTTCTGGACTTAAGGTCTTCGTCACTTTTTCAACAGAATTCAAGAGATTCCTCTTGTTAGTTGGTAAAACATGAAATATTCGATTTATTTGGAGAGGCCGTTCGAAACATATACGAAATTTAATTTTGAAGACAAAAGGGAGAAGAAATTCTAACAAATAAGTAACATACTGTATCTTCGACAGAAAACTGTATGCCTTACTGAATATACAATATTTATGACATAGTCCAATGCCACTCGATCAACTATTTGCATAAATCAACTCACAGATGAGCCATAGAAAAGTTTATCAAAACGACAATTTATGTTCGAATCGGGCTGTTTTTAGCCAAGTTATGCCAGCTGAGATTTAACTGCATATTTGTATTAATTTAAAATACTGGTCTTAACCCATTCTGGGAAGGTTTTGTCTTTTTACCAATGTCCTTTGTCTTATATTAATACACGTTCGAAATATTTGTAGAAATCCTTTTACATTTTGTGACCAAATAGAGTTCCCTCTGCGAGGGCATACAATCACGACATAGTTGGACAATTAATTATATATATACTTATGGCTACTTGGACATTTATGCACAGATAATCACAATCAGAGAATATTGGCTAAGTAGGCCATTTTATCAAGATAACATTTAGGAATCTTAAAGCTAAATACATATCTAAGAGCAATTAATTGTCAGTCATTTTCGAAGCTTAATATGAGCTTTATGTTCCCTTGTTTTGGCATTAACTTAAATAAATGTTTTTAAATATAATTGGAGTGTGGATTATTTTAATATGCAAGTGTACATATAGATTCTTAGTAACACTTCAATTTTACAGGATTCTACTTCCCATTTTCCCCCCTTGAAAAATGCTAGAAGTGTAACCTTGCTTTTGGTTTAACAAACTTAAATGCCGAAAGAAAGAAATATGAACTCGTTGAAAACCCACCCATGCATAGCTATTGGCTAAGTCAGTATTATTGTCTTAGTGACCCTCGATAGGTGTCATTTCAGTCTGGCTGTGCTTCTCCTGCTCCTGCTCCTCCTCGTCATTCGACTGTGGCAGTCCATAGATCAAAACCTTAGAACGTACCGTCTTGCATCCGGAGACCTTCACATCTGTTGTGTTGACCATTTCTTCGACATAGCGCTCTTCCAAGTTAAGACCGACCACTTTGGCCTCGTGGCGCACACACTTTTCCAGATCATCCGGCCCAAAAACACGATACGATATTACCGTGGTTGGCGGCAGATTCTGCAGCATCTTTAGCTGCTGGCTGTAGTGCTCCTCGGGAAGCATGCCGTTGAGATTGAAGACATAGATGATTGTCAGCTGCTTCTTGTCCAGGTCGTTGTTACCGCTGGCCACGTCAGTGTTTGATAGTATCAGTGAATTAATTGATGATACATATTCCAAATCGCACATGGCCATGTTGTCAATGATTATCAAATTGCGGCCGCAATGCGCCAGGTTGCTGAGCATGCCCCATACGGCTTGGTAGCGTGCCTCCTCGTCAATGAGCTCATAGTCATTCCAGGCAATATTCTGGACGTTCTCCGACCATGGATATTGCTCCTGTAGCATTCGCATTGTAAGGCTTTTGCCAACGCCCGAAGTTCCGACCAGCGCAATGGCCTGAAATGAGCTTTGGTTGGCCAATGCCTGTTCCAGTTGTTCGAGTGCCACCTCCTGATTAATGACATTCTGGTGAATGTGCTCAAATATCTCGTGCAACGGTATGGTGCGATCACAGTAGTTCAGCTTGTTGTGCACTATAGCCTGATACTGGGTAGAGTAGCGTTGCATGAACTTCGAGACGGCGTCGGTATTTTGATACAAGGTAATGCCGCAGCTGAAGCACAACACCAGAAACATGGGCACCAAAGTGTACCAGAAAAAGGACCAGCTCTGTTGTTTCAGATTGGAACGATTGGAATCCCTGCCAGAGTGCTTATCCGACGAGAAGAGGCGACGCAAACGGCGACGATTCCATTGACGCTGCAAATGTGTGCACAAATTCCAGTTGCTCTGCAAATAGCAATTGCTCAATTGCACTGCGCGTCGTTTCAAAAACGAGCGGTTCCTGGCCTTTTGGGCCTTGACATCTGACGAGTCTCTTTGTACTCTTTTGTCTGTCTCTGCAATCCCCATTTTGGTTTTGTTATTAATTTAGATGAAAATCGAAGGGAAACTGAGGAAAAGCCGAGAATTTCAATTTTAAGTAGTAATGTTGAATTACTAAGGTATATCGATAAGTCGATGTTTTACCAGTGGTTGATTCGATGTCAACAGAATGCTTTGGGACGAATGTTACAAATATTGCTCGGTTACTTGGATTCGTTTCGATTCAAGTGAATATAAAAGTGCAATTAAGTTAAATAAACGTGTCTGTATTGTATATTACTATTAACGGAATCCAACTGTTCGCGCCAAATATTTGTACTCAGTAGTCGATACCTTTGCTTGTCTATGCTATACCTGATGTGCGTCAAATTAGCGGCGGTGACTTAGCGTCAATGTTTGGTACTTGGTATCGGATAAGAAATCGCTCACCTTTAAATGCATTTGATTATGTTCTTAGGCACAAAACCAAATAAATTTAAATGCTGAATTAAAAAAAATATAATATTATTAACTACCTACCTCCATTTGATAGCCCCATACAAAATGAATGAAATGAAAGCACATTCATTCTAAAGGCCTATCGAGCTACTAGCTCCAACGGAAATCGAACCAATGCTTGGACTCAGTACAAAAATCGATGCTAAGTCACCGCCACTAATTTGACGGACATGCACATTTAATATTAGGTTTTCTGAAAGTGTTAAGCGATATATCGATATTATTTAATACAAGGCCCTGGTTGGAAGCAGCCATCCCTGTACGAAATACACAAAGCAAAAGTGAAAAAAGCATACAAAAATAAAAAAAGTTCAATTAAAAATTGCACCTCTCCGTTGCACAATTGCATCAACAATACCAGGCTGACACTGAATATATTAAGTGCCACAGCTAAATCAAAATCCCGAATTGAATCAAACGCAGCAGTTATAAATATCAGAGCAGCCATTCAAAATGGCCACCAGCGAGATTTCTAGCTCCAACGAGCGGCACTATTACGCCAAGCTGGAGGCAATTAAGGATATACGGGACAAGACTCTGGCGTTGGAGAAGCTTAAGGTGCGGATTATCAAGGAGGTGAAGCTGAGCGATGACGAGGAGAAGTGCTTGGACGAATATCGAAAAGAAATGGAGCATTTGCTGGAAGAGAAGATGTCGCATGTAGAGGAGCTGCGCCAGATACACGCTGACATCAATGACATGGAGAATATAATTAAGCAGACTAAAGAGAATCAGACGCGTTCTTTTGATATGGCTAACCGCGTGTATGAGGAATACCTCGCCCTCAAGTATCAAATCGACCACATGCGGCGCGACTACCTTGGTCTCAGTCCGCTGCGTGATCTGCACGAGGAGGAGGGCAGCCCCATATCAAAAGATCGTTTTCAGACTAATTTCCTTAAAGTTGCCGCCCAGTCAGCGGCCGCTGCAGCAGCTGCGGCGGCAGCGGCGGCCGTCACACAACCCACATCTCTGGCGCGACCACACGCACGGCATCCGCTGATGCCCGAGGCCACGGTGACGGCATTGCCGCCGAATGCATCGGGCGCCGGTGGCGGCGGCGGCTCGAATGTGCCCAGTGGAGGTGCTGGCGGGCCAGGGCATGCATTTATGCCACCAGCACCACCAGGCGCACCGGGCAGCGCTGGCGCTGCCGCAGCCGCAGCCGTAGCCGCAGCGCGTCTCGGAAAGAATGATTTCTCGGCACCGCCGCCGCCGCCGCCAACCACAAATCGCTTGCAGCAGTCACCGTCAATTGGAATTGGGCACCATCCATCTTTTCGCTCCGACTTCAATGTGAACCTGAGGCAACAACCGCCCCCAATGAAGTCATGCTTGTCCTGCCATCAGCAGATTCATCGCAATGCGCCCATTTGTCCGCTCTGCAAGGCCAAGTCGCGTTCACGTAACCCCAAGAAGCCCAAAAAGAAAAATAACTAATTGCCAATACTCAGTAATTTGTTTTGTATATGTTCAATCAAATTGGAATTTTTTTTGTTTTATTTTTTTCTTCGTGGTTTTTATATATTTATTTATTAACCCAGCGACGCAATATAGCCGCACATTCAAAGTATTAAATTTTTTCTCATAACCATTAGACCGTAAGCTGCTAAGAATTATATCCTCATCTTTTCTGTCATCTATGCTAATTTTGCATATTATCTATAAGTTAACTCTATGTAGACATTCTACATTTAATCGAGCGCAATTACCGTGTCAAATTAAACCCAATTACATTTTTTATACGTGTAAGCATTCAAATAAAAACAAAACATTTTCAATTTGATTTCTTTTCTTCATATTTATGTTATCAAATGGTCAATATGGTCAGTTTTTCAACTCAAAAATCAAATTTGTCAAGCATATGAAAAAAAAAGAAAAAAAATCCATAAATCCCTTTAAACTGAACAGTCGAACGGTGTGTATTTCTGCTCTGCTGCCCGAGAGAATAAAATGAATATTGGAGATAATTGAACTGATCAAAACACTTACATTCGGTAAATAAACTGTTTTATTTGGATAATGTATCTAGCGGCCACAGCTTAGCAACGATAACAAAGGAAATTTCAATATGTGCGGCAGGAAAGTGTTTCCATCCGGCCGATTCCATATCATACTATGTGCTGCCTTTAACGATCAAGACTATATACCATAACATTTAAATTATATTACACTCTACAAGAGTATGAAAACTAACAAATGAATATAAACTAATCAAACGATGTTTAAAATTCGATCAGCGCGCAATTATTATCGTTGTCAACGTTTTGCAGCACTTTTTTCGTCGCTTTCAATACTTCTTGGAGTTTTTCAATACTATTTGTTTGCAGGCCTGCCAGACTGTTTTACGCTTTAAGTCTAAAAAGTGATCTGGCTTAAAGAAGTTAAAAAAAAGCAACAGGCTCAACCGGGAATGAAGTGGCGTTTGCCGAGAACGACGAGCACTAAACGAAACGCGGACAAAGTGGAGAGCGATAGAACTTTGTGTTTGTGAAATAGCGCGCAGTTTTTTGTTGTATAACATTGTAAGTTAAAACGAAGCGTTAAGAACTAATAAGATTTGAACGCATCAGTGCGGTTATAACTGTTTCTGCTGCCAGTCGTCGTCTCTGCGCACTGTTGTTATTGTTGTCGTCGTCGTCGTTGTTGTTGTTGTTGCAGCTGCGTGCACAGAATTTGTGAAAAGAGAAAGTTTGAATCGCGGCTGACTGAGTCGACTCGACTCGGCTTACACTGACTGCTGCTGCTGCTGCTGCTGCTGCTTACTGTGACAGCAGAACGAAAAATCCACTCAATAAAGTAAGACTCATAAAATCGAAACTGGGCTATTGCGGGTAAGAATTGAATTTCATTTCACAATTGCTAGATTTATAACATTTTGCATTTACCAACACCGCAGTGAGAATATCTACAATGGCGCCTAAGGAAACGGTTGTGACCAGCAACAACAATAGCAAGGGCTCTGGCTGTGAGTCGCTGACCAACTCAGCATCACCAGCGAAGGCAAATGGACAAGCCAAGTCGTACCGGGAGGTGAATGCGCTGCCGGGCAAGAAGTCCGTTGTGATCGCTTATGTGCTGTGGCTCGTTGGCGGCATATTTGGACTGCACCACTTGTATTTACATCGAGACCGTCACGCCTTTGTCTGGTGGTGCTCGCTGGGCGGTTACTTGGGCATTGGCTGGTTCAGCGAGCTGTTTCTCATACCCGAATATGTGCGCGATGCCAACGAGGATCCACAGTTTCTGAAAGTGTTTGTCGCCAAGCTACAGGCCTATCCGCGACCGCCGTACTCGGCCAAGCGTTTTCTGGGTCAAATCATGATTGGATACCTGTTTGGCCAGTTGTTTAGCTCGGCCATACCGCAAGCCATCACTGCGGGGATTGATTTTGGTTGGTTACACTGGTGCATCCCGATTTTTGTGTCGCTGGGCGTTTGGACCGTGGGCAACATTGGACGCGAGTCCGGCGTTTTGTGGCAATGCCTTATAGGCGCAATGGTTGCCTACCCGTCACGCTATTTCATCTATGATGAGACATACTCGCTGCTCCTGACCTCGCTTGTGTCTGCGTTGGTCTTTGATACCTTCTCGAAGCAGTGGCGCCGTGCACCGCCGCGCCGACGCGGCCCCACCGAACGCACACTGAAGCTGGGCGCAGCCATTTGCATTTATTTTAGCCTGTGGGGCTCCGTGGTGCTGTTCAACGGCACCATTCGCGACGACGATGGTGGCGAAGTGCCCATACACGAGGCACTGCAAAATTTTCTCGCTTCCGCCTGGTGGACAGACTTAAAGCAGGCCTTGTACGACACCTATACATATGCGCAGCATCATGGCTGGTACGAGACGTGGCGTGAGGTCTTTGAGAGCATGGATGTGGATGGTGAACGTAATGCCTACAAGGTACTGGGCGTCAGTGCCACCGCCTCGCAGGCAGATATTACGGCTGCCTATCGCAAACTCTCCAAAGAGAACCATCCCGACAAAGTCAAGGATGAGGCACTGCGACCCGCTGCCCACCAGCGCTTCATTGAAATCCAGCAGGCCTACAGCGTACTCAGCAAGATCAAATCCAGTCGTCGTCGCAAGAACAAACAGTTTAATGCAGATGATGCCATTGAGCTGTAATTCCATAATTGCCTAATCAAAGTCTAAGTCTGCTACAAATTTAAGGCATTTTTTTTCTTCAATAACAATAATGTATTTACTTTTAATATTTAAATATAGAATAAACCAATCCGCAGATCCCTATATACGAACATACTAATAAGCGTTTAGCTATATTCGTGCAGCGAGCGTCGTGATAAGTACGAGGTCACTTTTGTTATTTTATACCCTTCCAGAGGGCATCATAACATCACGAGTCATCTGACTCCGCTAAGTATGTGTGTAGAATATATGTACTTCTTAATCAAGATATACAGTTTAAGTAAGGCTTCTTTTTTTGTCTTAACCAAAGCCTGCAACGACTAATTTGCAAATTCAATCGAACTACTTTAAAACTGCTAATGTATATTTAATTAGTGCCAACTGTTGATATAGCCATAGCCATGGTCTGTCTGGTTTAAACTATCATGAAGAAACTATCCTAAGTCTCGTTTTAGGCAGTACATAGGCCTAGGTATGCCCTATCAGACGTGTGCAGCTAAATGAAAGATGCAAGATTGAGCCCTGCATGCGAACAGAGTAACGCGCTTTATAATTCTCAACAAGTTAAAGCATTGAAGGCGTGACAAAGTGTTTAGAAACATGTAGTTGATAGGAAAGTCGTTTAAAACTAGAGCTGGAGGTTATTGAATACAGACAACTTTTACCCTTATCGTTGGCTAATATTACTTTATTTCGAGTGAATCGTTAAACACTGCACTCTTTTAAGAACTTTTTTAGTTTACTAGATAATTGAACCAAGCGTGGCAATAAATAAAGAGCTTCAATATGCTCCTAACTAATTAGTACAATCTTATTGACTGGCAGATACCCTTTACCCAGCTTCGAGTAAGCGTGGCAATAATTGGATAACTATTTTTTATATTAAGAAAATACTATTTTCAAATTAAAATCAACTACCATATCAAATATTTATATTCATTTATTTATTTATACATTTTACATAATATAATGAACTACTTAATCAACTAAGAAAAAAAAAAGAAAATTGTGTGCATTAATATTATTTTTGTTTTGTTTTTTTTTTTTTTTGAATTTTGTTTTGCTTTGATTATATTTACGTAAAACATTTAAATAAAACAAAAAAATATATGTGTCTGTATATTGTGCTAATGCAACATTATTAAAATAATAATAATTGCAATCGAAGGGAGGTTTTCGATAATGCTTCTCCAACACGAAATTAAAAAATTTTCCATTTGTTTATATGCATATATGTATAGTATATATTTATATGTATATATATATGTATATATACATTCAAAAATATACTATTTGGATAGCGTTTCTTTTGTTTTTCTTTTGCAAAAGAAAAGGGTGTTAAATAAAAAAAAAAAAAAAAACAGGATACAATAACTCACTTAAATTTAGTTTAAAACATAATACTGAGCAAAAAATGTATTTATCGTTTTGCATGCTATATTTTTTGCTTATGCATTTATCAAATTTGTTTTAATCGCGTGCTTGCTATATTTTTTTTTGCATATATTTTTATTGTTTTTTTTTTCGACTGCTTAATTATAATTATTTTTAATATTAGTTTTCGCGGCCAGTTTTAGTTTAGAAATTTGACTATTTTGTGACTGTGTGCACTCGTGTCTGTGTGTGTACGTTTGTATACATGTGTGTGTGTGTGTGTGTGTTTATTTGTGAGTGTGGCTGGTTATCACGTTTTCTTGTTTGTTTAATTGTTTGTTGTTGTATATAAGCAAAAAAAAAAAATTGAAAAAAAATTCATATATATATTTAGATTTAATGCTAGTTTTTAAAATAAAATAACAATTTAATAGGCATATTGACACACATACTGCTGCAGCATGTTGTCATTGTGCGTGGTGCTTGTGCATGCATGCGTGTGTGTGCGTGTGTGTTGTCTGTGTGTCGTGTTTGTCTTACAGCTAAACTAACACACCGATGCTTGTAATTCACACTAGGTTAAGTTAAAGGCGCCATCTGTCGTCAATTGCTATAAACTTGCAAAACTCTCTGCTAACATTTCTTGCATATGTATGTACAAACTAAATTTGTGCGTGACACGAGCACAAGACCACACACACACCTATACACACACACACATTTCTACATAAACACACACACACACACACATATATATTTATCTATATATATATAAGCGCAGGAGTGTGCGCTTGCCTGTTGGCCTTTTGTGTTAAATGGATTGGGAAGAGGGAATGTACTAAGTACTACGACAACTACAACGATTAGCGCCGACGAAATGTGTGCGCCTGCAGCTATGCAATAGTTTTTGGTGTGTGTGTGTGTGTGTTTGAATTTACATATGCTTTACAGTTTTGCACTCGTGTTTGATTAACAGAATTGCTCACTGTTACCCGTTACCCGTTAACAGTGGAGCTGTAGCAGCCGCAACGACGCCGTCGGCAAAATAAACAAAAAGAACGTACAACAATTAACAAATTACGATTATTACAGGCGCGTGACTACAATATCTTCTTCAAGATCATCGAGCTCATCATCGGTCTCCTCGACTCCGTCGCCGAAGCCGGTATTGGCCTCTGCAGCGGCTGCAGCAGCTGCCGCAGCGGCAGCGGCCTCCTTCTCCTTCTCGGCGGCCTCGAGTTTCTCCTGCTTCTTGATCTTGCGTTGCTGTAAATATAAGAAATACAACAAATTTAATAAATAATCCATTTTTGTTGCTTACTTTATCTAAATATGCATTTAAATCAATGTATTTAAGAAATGTTAGCTTTGGACCTAGCTTACCTTCTTTCTGTAGAGAATCTCAACAATCACATAGCCAATGCAGCCGAGCGTGAGAACCGCCAACAAAATGTAGAGCTTCATGCGGGTGCAGAGCGTTGTGGCATAGGCATAGGCGATGACAAAGCCAGCGGATTCCCATAGGCGATAGTTGGAGAAGGCAGCTTCCTTGTTTCGCCTGAAGAGTAGACCGTAGAGGCCGTTGATCTGCGTCTGCCAGACGGCGTCGCCGACACCCCACAGTCCGGACATGGCATAGAAGATGATTGGATTGTCGGGATTGGGCCGCCAGAAAAGCTCCACGGAGATGAGCGTGAAGTGAACAACAGCGCCCAGAATAATGATGGGCAAGCGTCCAATATACTTCATCACGGAGCCAAATAGTATGGAACAGAGAGCGTTCACAACGCCAAAACAGATCATCACGAACCCAATCTGATGGACACCCAATGCACAGGCGACATATGCCTGGGTAAAGTCGGCGCCAATGAAGGCCTGCTCCATGCCAATGAAGACTGTAATGGGTATGAGCAGCTGCAGATTCGGTTTCTTCATTTGACGGAACGTGGCCGACAGCAATTGGAGGCCGGACAGTTCCGCAGCCGAATTGGAGCCCTTGCGCTTCTCACCGTAGCGCTTAAGGGGATCCAGGAAAAAGGCAATGATGCACACGGCGGCCACAATGCACGCCAGATAGATCATAGAGATCTCAAAGATCTCATTCTCTGGCGGACGCTCCAGGTTGCCGTGGCCGCCGTTGCCGGTGGTGCAAAAGTTTGCGCCACAATACTGCAAATCCTCCTCGGTGATTGTGGAATTGGCACTGCTGCTGCCACCATGTGCGCCGCTGGACAGAACTGTTAAGAGGCACATATAGAGAGAGAGAGAGAGGGAGGAGGAGAGAGATTAGATGTGGAACGATGGTGGCTGGGATGTGTGTGGTGACTTACCCAAGCTGGAGATGAGATTGCCCCAAAGCTCAGCGGATTGCCAGGCCAGAAAGAAGAAGCCAAAGAAGCGCACAATAATGGCATCAACAGCTTGTTCAGTTATCTTAGCATACACCTGCCCAACCTGTGTCAGATATGTAGCCTTGGACGCCCACATGGGCGCCGCGCCCAAACCCACCAGAATGCCAGCCGGCACCAGGGTGTAGAAGCGCGGGAACAGCTGGAAGGCAATGTACGGCGCATAGCAGAGCATGCTGCAAACGAGCGTCCATTTAACCGTCAGCTTGCGAATGATCAGCGTGGGCAGGAAGATGCAAGAGACAACCAGCGCCGCATATATGGCACTGAGCGATACTGTGCCAAGACCATCCTTTGAGTTGATCGAGGATTGCAGATTGGCCGTGCCCTAAAATTGTATTGAGGCACAATTGGCCAATTGGTTAGCAGGTGCATCCAAATGCATTTCGTTCATCAATTTCGCTCACCTGAAACGCAGTAAACTGCACCATGAACGCTATCGAGATGATTGAGATATTCTTTAATATGCGCCATTTCTCGGCCGGATTCAGCACAACTTTCTCTCGCAGCGAGGCGGTGTCGGGCTCGAAACCAGCTTTTGGCTAAAAATAAAGCAAAAGTAAAGCGAAAATTAATCGTTGTTCATTCAAAATGTCAATGTAGTATGGATGGAAAAAGGTGGAATACATATAGAAAAATGGTCCAACATAAGAATTGCCTTCTATGAATTTGAATCATTCGAATCAATTCGAACTCCATTTAATTGATGTTTAAGAGTTCATATTCATATTTCAATCCTTAACTCAAGCATTACAAAATTGTAAAAATTCATTTCTTTTTCCAGACTTATTTTTACTTGATTCCAGTTCAGGTTCTCAAGTTTTTCTCTCTGTGCAATGGAATTTAGAAAAATCCCCATTGTCAAAAGTTGATTGAAAATTTGTATATGGTATGAGAAAATTCTTCATAGATTTCTTAGAATATGATCGAATCATAATATTGTATTGTTCCTAATTGAATTCTTAGAATTTGATCAATTGATTGTTTTGTTTCGAATGGAATTCTACAAAATTTGTAATTAGGATAGATCTACGTCAAATATGGAACTAACATATGTTTGCAAGTGAAAGGGTATTTGTGGTGCGGCTTGGCTGCACTTTGCCTTTCTTTGGTTGTCTTTGGCACACACACACACACATGGACAATCTTAATTAATTATTTATGTGTTGGCGCGTTTGCGCTTTTAGTTTCGAAAATAAAATGCGTGAACGCGCGCGTTTTTCGCGCGTTTTGTGAGCGTTCGGTGCGCGTTTTACATTGCGCATGCGCGTCGCGGTCTTTAAATGGTCATAAAAAATGCGCAAGGCACTTGCCAGCTAGCTGGGCACGGTCGTAGAACTGCCCGAAATCGAAATTGTGATTTTGCATGCGCTGCCGCACCGCTCAGAAGGTTACAGAGCGGTCCCCAGGGAGGGTGGGGGGGGGGGGGGGGGGGGGGGGGGGAGAGTAGGTAGGAGGGGGTGAACGATTTTCAACGCTAACGCAATATACGTTAAGTTTTTATTTTGTTTTAGTTTATTTTTGGGAGGTACGAAATTGTAATTGGCATTTAACGAAGCCGACATGGAGCCCCATGTCCACGTCCACGTCCACGTCCCCTGGCCAATTAGGTAGGTAACAGCCACAACAACAACAACAACAGAAGCTAGCGGCGTTATGCAAGCTTGAATCGATTACTTTTTTAACAACAATATCGTATGTAAGTAGTTTAAATATTATCGCATAATAGCCCCTTGTTGCGGCTAAGGTTCACACGCGGCCGGAGGAACTGATGACAGGGTGGAGTTGGGGCTGTGGGTGGTTGGGTGGTTGGGCAGAGCTCGCTTTGTTTGTATGCAAATCGCAGGGCAGCGAAAATTCCCCGAGCTTATCAATAAAACACAAAGTCTTAAATGTTTAAACAAACACATCTAAGCATATTATAAATGCATGATAATGAAGTTTAAATACGTGCAACTGTAAAGTTGATGCTGTTATTAATATTATTTTTATTATTATTATTGTTAATCTTATTGCTGATGTTGTTGTTCTTGCTGTTGTGCTGACATTAAAAAATTGCATTTAATTAGGTGCTAAAAAAACAAGGCAAAACAAAAAATTAAACAAGTTTTTGGCGACCAACAGAAAACAGAGCAACAAACAAAATGAATATACACAAACAACAACACGAGCTACTTCGGCCACGTCAATGCGGCCCAGACGAATTCATTTGGCTAAATATTACTCATACGCCGCATTTGCCAGTGGCTGAGTGGCAATTGGAGCACCCTTCTCTAAAATAACAGTATTACGAAGCGCAACGAAATATAATTGCCTATGGAAATACCATATACTGGTAGAATTTATGTACTTTTCGCTTCAGTTCTGAATGTGTTCAACAATTAAATGTCATATGTTAAAGGTTTTCCTCTTAGTTTGAAATTTGTTTTCCTTTCCTTTTGAATATCTGATCTTGATTTCACCTAAGTTTTTAGACGATGAAATTTTGACCATCTCGTTTTATTTTTCGGTAATTTATTTCTGTTGGCATCAAATATGAACACATTCAAAGTTGAACTTGCATTAAAAGTGAAGTATTAAATTGTCAAAATTTGCCCAATTCAAATGAAAATTCAATGAAATTCCTCTGTCCTCCAAGCTGCTCGTGCGATCGCACACATGTGCATATAATTGCAGTGTTTGTAAAAATACAAAGAAGTAGAAGAAAAAATCAACCAAAAAATATAAGTACTATGTTATAAATAAAAACTGGTCGAAAAACAACTGGCTGTAACTGTAAATGTTGTTGTCTACGCTCGCCGCTTGATCCTCGCCTTCGTTTCTGTGCGCTCAAAACAGCTGATGTCTGTAGCTGACGGCAGGTGGCGCTGCGGCCAATTTGCCAAGAAAACGGCCATGTCTACACAAAACACACACACACACACACACACAGACAGACAGACAGACAGACAGACAGACATAAATGCATGTTGTATAAAATAATAACACTAATTAAAATAAAGCAAATCCAAATCGAAAACCAAATCCAATAATAATCATGTGGCAAGTGCGAAACATGCATAAAATACCATACGATAAGAGAGCACGGAAAATCTCGCAGCCAGCAGCAGCAGCAGCAGACCTACAAGCAGCAAACCAGTTACATTGTGTGCGATGGCTGGCGGGGGGGCAGCCAGGCGAGGGGTGGTGAGGGGCACATTAGCAATTGCCAGAGCGCCTTGTCACTGTGAGAAGCGCGTAGAGCGGCGCAACGGCGCACGAGATTTGCGTTGTTTTATTTTTAAACTCGGCACGTTTCGTGTTTGCTTTTTGGCTTTCAGCCTGTCTGTCTCTCCGTCGGTCTGTCTGTCTGTCTGTGTGTGTGTGTGTCTGTCTGTGTGCTTGTCTGTATGTGTGTGTGTGTTTGTTTGGTCGCTGCGCCGTCTCCTCTTGCCATATTTTTACATGTCTCTTGACTTTACATAAATTTGTATTTGTTATTGAGTTTTGGGTTATTTGCTGCCTGATTCTCTGGTTTCTTAATGTGGCTGTGCACTGCCAACAACAACAACAACAACAACAACAACAACAAAAACGGGTTTACCATTGAGAATGCTTTGTGCCCGGCACTTGGAACTGGCTACAAGCACTTTGGATGCTGTGCCAATGGGCCCATGGGTGGTTTACAAGACTCATTATAAATGACCAATATTTATGTTTGCCAGCAAAACCACTTATGATAACCACATATATATATATATAATAGAAGTATAATATATATGTGCATACATATGTATATATGCAGCTCTTTGCAATTGCAATGTGCAGAAACACAATTCAAGTCCACGCGACTGTGGCTCGGTTTCAATTGGGCCAGGCTCATTTATAACTTGCGGCATTATGCGATACATAGCGTACGTATATATATATATATATACGTAATGGGTTTGTAGTTATCGAGTATTCGTACTCGTATTCGAATTCGTGTATTCGTGTTTGTCTTTGGCTTTATAGCGCTTTCTGCTGTCACATTTCTTTTTGGCTTGGCTTGTTTAGCGTGGGCTTTGTGGTTGTCTCTGTTTCTGTTTCTTGAGGTGAAATTTATTTTATGTGTTTTTTTAGGAGTGGCCACTTTACTTCACAGCACCCAAACGCCCGCCCGCCCGCTTGTCCGCTTGTCCGCCCGCCTATTAGCTGGCAACATCATCATTCATAATCACCAACATCCCGTGATCATCAATATATATGTATATATACAAATAAATTTAAAACTAAATGCATGTACGAATGTGAGAGGTGAGCTGCTTTTAAATACTTCCTTCTTTATAATATCTCTTTTTATTTTTTATTTATTTTTGTTTTTGGGGGCACATCATAAATAATGTGACGCGTGTCAATTTAAAACATGATTTCTTGGCGAAGGCAAACACAGTCATTAGCCGGATTGGCCTGTCAATAAGTGTAATATCGTAGCCAGCCTTATAGACATCATACTTAATCAATTGGGCTGGGCTTAACGTAATGCGCATGAATGACTTTAACGAATATTGCACGTATTCGATCAAGGAATTTTTATTGGTTTTATTTGTATTAATTTATGTTTTTTACATCGAACAGTATGCTGCTGCTCTATGCGAACCAGTCCGATAAACATAAAACTTGATTGCTTGACACGAGTGCACAAATACATTCCAAATAAATATGAATAGGATTGAATTGTAAACTTGTTTCGATCAGAGCTCAACAATTGCCGTGCAATCGATGTCTACATACGTCTGTAAAAAACTCGTAACTCCATCAACTAACTGAAATGAATAGGTCAAGAAATGCATGCGATCGAATCGTTAAACGACTTCTCGTTATATCTAATTCGAAAGGTTTTCCAGCTAAACTTAGATTCATGCTTGTTCTTCATTCAGTTTGTATATATAAGGCGTACATTGACTTTTGTCTGAGGCTAAAGTCAGGAAGTTTTTACCAGCTGGGCGTTTCCTTGCTGTCTTATGCTTAGTTTTCGTTCATGAACCTGAACCTGAAGTCAGGTTCCGTGACATACAAATTCATTAATTGAAACATTTTCATTTTTATTCAGAATTTCCCATTCTGCTGAAAACATAACATAACTCAAATACAAGCTAGCGTTAAGTTAAAGCTCTATTCAAGTTTTTTATGCTTTGATTTTAATTTTGAATTACATGAGCTTTGATTAAAATTATGAGCTAGTTTGGTTCTTGGCTGGGCTTTGCTTGAGTTTTGGCTCATTTTAAACAATGAATTGGAATTTCGAGCTTGAACCGGTTCAGTTACAGAACCAGTTTTGCAGACGTTCTATCTATAAAGCAATCCGAACTAATGCCAATGGTTTTTATACAAAAATTGTAGAGAAAAGAAAAGTAGGGCCTCACTATTTATGCCTGGTCGATGATAAACATAAATTGAGCTTGGCTTGATCTATCACGCCTTCATACCAGCTATAGCTCTCCGTAAAGCCTCGATTCTTCTCAATAGCCAATTGCCCAGCTTGTAAACTAAGGTATTAACACTCACCTTGACGGGCTCATCATTCTCAAAGCCGGCGTTGGTGAAACCAGTCATTTTGCTGGTCTTTTCTGTGCTGTGTGTTGCTCTTTTATTTGGTGGGTGGTTGGGGGTAAAAGTTTCCCTTTTTATTATCAATAAGGCGAGTTAACTGTTTGCTGTAATGAGAAGAATGAGAGAAAAAGATGTTGAATAGAATCCATTAGATAATTATAAAACAATTTGCCAGTCAAAGCCAAACAAAACGGCCATAAAATATCACGTGTGGTAAATATATATTATATGTATATAGTACGATCATTATTTCAATTGAAAACTTATTACAGCCACCATTGAGATGGGCAATAATAGCCTAAGCTTGGGCTGAACTCACTCTGAGTTCTATATATATATACATATGTATATGTATATATATCTATATATGATGTATGTACACTATATATATATTTACATTATACTAAATAAGTGCGCCATGGCATGTGTTATACTATAAGCAGAACAATGACAATAACAATAACAATAATAATATTAATATTAAGCTTTATTATTAACATCAACAGCAACAGAAACGAGACGATGAGTAGTAGATTTTCGTTATTGAAATTGTGGCCATAATTGTCGGAATTTTCGTAGACAAATGATTTAATTTTATGGGATTGAATTGGTTTGGGTTTGGGTTTGGTTTTGCTTTTGGTTTCGACCTAATGTGCCCTGCAATACGATAGACAGACTGTGACGAACAACAGTCTCTGTGTGTGTGTAACATTTGTAAGTATATTATATTTGATTTAATTTTCGGCTTTACTTTTCATATGATATCAGATTCAATCAGCATGCGTTACTCTATAAATTAGTTTCGATTTACTTCAAATAGTATTTAGTTATTTATTAATTTGTATTATAATCGAACCTGAAACCCAATTCCCAGAACAGAACCGAGAATGTGTACAAAGACTTTATTTGGCGAGTTTCTAATGCTTCCACCAGGAACCAAGTGACCATGGAGGACCGCTAATTAGAATCAATTATTTGCATACGTGATGCATATGAAACTCTATTGTAGTACGGCGTGTAGTTCGACAATAAATGGATATGAATAGTTTTTCGAGTGTTTATATGTATGTAGGTGCGTTTATTCCCATCGTCTAGCATTTTGCCATTGTTGTGTATTGCTGTAATTAGCTGCTGGCCGCGGCAAGTTCAAGATCATGTTTCCTGCTTGACGTTGTTTTTTTTCTTTCTGCTGCTTTGTTTTCTTTCTGTTTTGTTTCAATTATACACAGGTAGACAGGTAGAGACGCTTGGCCAGGTGGACACATCAATTAATTGCATATTAGTACTCCGCACATACAATTATTCACAGACACAGCATAAGGCAACTTTGGTTGTCGCTTCAATGAAGCGATAAGAAACGAGCTGGCGACAAATTGGGCAAACACTCTACTCTTATGGCACGTATGTAGTACATGGCAGACGGCAAAAATGTGGCATAGATATTCTTAAAGCCAAATCAAAAAAAATGTATTTGAAAAAAAAAGAACTGCCAAAATTAACATAAAAATGCCCAAAGTTATGGCTTTTAATAAGACGAGGCGCGGCGCTGCTTTATAATTTGTTAACAAAAAATTAATATTTATGTATGCTAAAAACGTAAAAGTAGACGCTAAAGAAGAGGAAGACCGACATAGACTCATAGAATCAGCGATCTTTTTGGGTCCAATGAGGAGTCACACGAGTTGTGAGTGTGTGTGTGTCTGGGACTTGGATTGTAAATTGGATACAGGTAAATTTGTGCTTTAGGTAGTATATATATGTGTATACGAAAGTATTCAGGTTTTTCTGTGTTTTCCAGTTTTTCAGTTTCGATTAGGATGAAAGACACACAAAGAGAGCGAGACAAAAAGAGCAAGATAGAGAGAGAGAGAGAGAAAGAGAGAGTTACGAGCAAATGTGACATTAAACATCCTAACTTAATGTTAACTCTCTTTAACATCATGTGACATTGCATGCTGTAAAAGTCACTGTAAGTGTTAAGCTCAGTTCACACGTGCCCAGCTATCTGGCTATATATATACATATATATTTGTATGCATATATATGTATATAGGGGGCATGAGATACTCGCTAAGTTATAGTCATGTCGCAGCCACTCAATAGAAATGTTAGGTATATATTTGGGTACCGTGTGAACTGTACTTAAATCTGGATAGTATGCTGATTGTAAATGTCAACTTAGCTGTGTCTGTAATGATGGTTACAGAAAAAATATATGTGCTCAAATTGCACACCGTGATTCCGGGCCCGATGGCTCAAGTACTTATGGGCTGTTAGCTAGCTGTGGAATAGGTATAACTATTAAAAATTATTATACGGCATGTGCTCCCGCGGGATTCAATTACCAATTTCAAGGAGTTAGGGATGGGCTGGGGTTTTTTATTGTTGCTTGTTTGTTTGTTTGCATTTTACGGTCATGAATTGCGAATCAGTTGCGAGCATGTGTTTAATGTTTATAGGCCAAGTTAGGTAAACTACCAATTTGGAGTTTTGCGGCGCAATAAACGGACACGGATTCTAGCCTGGGCCGAGCAGTGCGCGTTTTGTGCGCGTTTTAAACAGCGTGCGAAAATAAAGTATATAATAATAATAATAATGAAAAACTGGCTATTAATAATAATACATGCTTCAAAAAAGAACTTGCTACTGCCGACAGTAACAAAAAACAAAAAAAAAATAAAAATAAAAAATAATAAAAACAACAACAGCAACTGGCGATGATTATTATAATAATGATGATGCGCATGATGCTGCTGACGTCACTTCCAATGGGGGAAACTGGCAAAATATTTGAAATATTTATTTGGCCGTAGGCAATTCCGCTTGCCGAATAAATGTGGCCCCTAGAAATTGGTAATACATGCTATTTGGCTCTGTGGAAATGTGTGCACCAGCTAGAACAACTATAAGAGCTAGAGAAATTTGAGGTATACGCTGTATGATATCTTTGCCCATTTCCATAATATCGATATTTATCGAAAAGCTTCCCAAAATCCTTGGATTTAGAGATTTTATGAGCTACTGACACCAAATTTGGTATGCAAGTTCTCATAAAGTATACGCGGATTGAAATATTTAGATTAACTTTTGGTTTATTTCATTTGCCATAAGCCTCTCTCTTTTAGATTTAGTTCTGGTCTTTGGTATGCTTATAACATATGAATGAGTGCAGGGTATCTGCCAGCCGTGTTTCACTTTTACTTGCTTTTTTTTTTTTCGTTTTTTGTATGTTACGTGTTATGGCATGTGCTTGAGGCGCACGTGTCTTGGCCTATTGGGATAGCCTCTTATACTATATGTGCTGAGCGATTGATATTATTATTATTTCTGGTATTTAATTGCGGTTTTTGTGGCTGCCGCTCTTTGGTTTTTTTTTTTCACATTTATTTGCCAGCAAGTCGTTTAGTTTTAGCCGTAGATCTGTTAACTAATTATACAGTGAACCGCACAATGGGCTAAGCAGGGAATTTGTATTGCAAAAGCAACATTCGTGTGAATGCATGTGTGTGTGTATGTGTGTGTGTCTGTGTGTGTGCATATAACAATTCAATTGAGCCGCTGCCAAAAATGGGACAATTATGGGCCATTTTCTTCATTTGTGTTTGATTTCTTAAAATTTTAATTATTATATTTTTGTTGTTGTTTTTTTTTATTTATTTTTGTTTTTTTATTATAGCTGCTGCGTGTGGGGCAATGCTTTTTCTTACTGTTTAGCTATTATTATTATTTATATTTTTTATTAAGCTGTTTTAATTTTTGGTAAGACACGCGCCCGACACGCACACACACACACACACACACACAGGCCACAATAACGGCAAGTATATTATATGAATTATTATTCTAAGTGTGCGATGTATCTAAAACTATTGAGCTGCCTGCTTGGATTGCTACACTTTTGCATTTGCTTCAATTGTTGTTGTTATGTTTTTTGTTTTTTTTTTTGCATAAAATTAGCCACTTTACAATTTGTCTTTTTGGCCATTTACGATCGCGCGCGCATTCACATTGCCCAATTACACGAAACTGAATGAAAAATAAAAAAACAACAAAAGAGACAGAAAACATCGAGCAGCACAGCATAAGGTATGTGTGCGTGAGTGTGTGTGTGTGTGTGTGTGTGTGTGTGTGTGTGTGTGTGTGTGTGTGTGTGTGTGTAATCTGCATTATCCGTGTGCACACACAATACAGATTGGGCCTTAAGTGGCCAATGTTTTGGCATGTGCCACAAATAAATGTACAGCAAAATACGAAGATAGATAAATAAATAAAAAACAACAGCATGAAAATATAGTAAAATAGCAGAAAGAGCGTTGAAAAAGCAAAAGTTTAGTTTTTTTTTTTTTTTGTTTGGCTTGTTCACTGCCAAAGCGAGGCCCTTTACAATAACTGCCAGCTTGGCGAACGGACGCGCTTTAGCCGGCCTTTCAAAAATACTGACAGTAAGCACAAAAAAAAAACCCCTTTGGCAATAATGAACTGAAGCACATATGAAGCAGGCAGCAGGTTACATCTGCAAGCCAAGTTGTGCACACAGCCCGAATACTCTTTCTCTGCATAAATTATACTATGCCAGAGCAAGAGTTGGAGAGTGTACTTTATATTTAGGGGAAGTTTTGATATTTTTCTAGATTTAATTATGGAAATCTGTTCATATATATAATCAATATTTATAATTGAAAGGAAAACATTTTAACCATATTTGATTCAAGATTTTGAAATTTTGACTGAAATATATTTTTCAGTTATAATAATAAAAAATATTCATTATTTATAATTGAAATCAAAAGGAACGTAAAATTTAAATTATATTTTATTTAAGATTTAATGCATACTGCATTTTGTTGTATTTTTGTTTTTATATAAAAGTTAATTTTCTGGAATATATTTTTGAGTTCGGTTAAGATCAAAAATATTTCATTTAAGTTGTAATAATTAATACAAATTTTGTTATAACTATCTTAAATATTCAGAAATTCAAATTAAAATCAAAAGGATATTTTACAAATAAAAATAGAATTTGCTTTTAGTACGTCAAAATTGATGGGATTTCAAAATGAGCTTGACAAATAAAATATTTCTCTGTCAATTTAAAATAAATTATTTTGATATATTCAAAAATTCACAAATGAAATATTTGTCTTTGAATTTGGTTTGAACTAATTAATTAGCACTGTCTTTTCGTTTGGCTTGCAAAATAAACTTTTATATTGAATCACTTGAATCGCAGCAGTGCAATATGCGAGATGCGCTTGCAAGAGTAATCAGAATTCGGCTTAATGTTGATTTCATTTATTATTTGTTTGCCATGCATTCAAATTTGTCGTGCGCTTTGTTTAGTTGCTGCTTTGGCTCTTTAACGTACATGTATTTAATGTTGTTTTGTTTTTGGTACTTTTTTTAAATGAATTTTCAGTTTTGATTTTTTTTTTTTTTTTTTTTGGCTTTCATGTTTTGTTGTTTGCCTTCTTAGGGCATTTGCGATCTAGCTGGTTCGGCTGTTTGAATTTGGCGCGCGACGTGCAAAAGTCTTTTAGCCGCAGACTCCTAAAGTTTCTTACTTTGCTACTTTGCATAACTTTTTTCATATTTATTCGATTGCACTTGTATATTATAGTTAGCTAGTGGCACTCACACAATCACAGAAAAAACAATGCGGCAAATGGTTACGATAACCGTTAAAAGGCCAGCTCCTTGGGTGCTGTTCCTGTTTGGCGTTTTGGGTTTCTGGCTCTGACGCTCCGCTGGCCAAGTGTCTGACTGGCTGCCTGCCTCACAATACAATGCCAAGAAACTGCGACAACGTGCGAATTTTAAACAAAAAACACTTTCTAGCTAATTGGAGTGATTAGTGGCGGGCGTCGCAGTCGGCGCTGCCGCTGCTGCCGCTGCTGCTGCTGCTGCTGCTGCTGCAGTTGTTGTTGCTGGCATAATCGTAGACGGACGGGTCCAAGAGCGCGCCAATAGTTAAATGGACAAGGTTATCTATCTATCGTTAGCTGGAAGTATGAGTACGAACAGTTAACAGTAAATAATCAGGGAGCAGCAACGGCAACGGCAACGGGGGCGGGGCATGACCGACCTGCTCGGCCCTGATTCGTTTGCCAATTTGCTGGCCAGAACCCACTCAAAAGATTACATGAATAGGAAGAGCATCGAGGAGCTACCAAAAAGGCGAACAGGCGGCAATGCGGCGCTTTTGAAATATCTCTAGACGGACTCTAGAATAATCGGAAACTCTCGGCCGTGCTCGAAAAAAAAAACCGATTTGCCCGACAGCTCTGGGCGTGTGCCGGCCCTTACACTCGAAAAAATTACTTTATTTTATAATTGTTATTATTATTCCTTTTATACTTATTATTTAGAGTATGCTGCAATTTTGATCGCGTTTTATGTAATCATATATTTATTTTAGATTTTTTCGTATAATGTGAATTGGACTTGTTTATACACATATATAAACAAGGTATATCCATTGGTTCCACTGTTGTAAAGCTTTTTTGAAATGTTGCAATGTTGAGTTTAACGAAAGTTCAAAATAACATTTTCTTAACATAAAAGCCTTGACTACAAAAAATGCTTCAAATTCCAGTTCTATCAAAAATGTCGAGAGCATAATGTTTAATACATATGCTTTATATGCTATATACATATTGTTCTTATTGATATTAAGAGCCAACCAATCAAACTTTCGAAACACTGACTTTTGGCTAAGACGAAACTACGGTCACATATGGACCCCTTTGCCGAAGACTGAGCTTGTTTTCTACCAAGCTGAAGTATAAAGTTACTGCCATATAGAGACATATAGTTATTTATCGATCGGGTGGCAAGTGCATTCGATGAGAGAGTTTTTTCTGAGTGTATGTATGCTTGTTAGGCGGCTGGTTTAAAGTTTAGCTAGTCAGGCATTTCGGTGGTTCCATGTACCGATAAGATTGTCAGCCGTCGTCAAGAACCAAGTATCTAATAGCTATTTATTGTCACTGGCCGGCCGCGCAATTGACAGTCATAAATTCTAATTAATTAACACAAGCGCTGGGTTCGCACCATAAACAAATCTGAAACCAAACTAATATGTATACATATATATCTATATCTATATATATGTATGGCATATACATGTAGGTGTGGGCAAGAAAATTACCCATATGGTTAGCACTTGGCAGTAAAGTTGAAAGCGTAAAAACAGCTCATCTAGCGGTAGATTGTGAGGCCTTATCGCAGCTATCGGCCCCGTGGCCAGTTATTAGCGCGTGATTATGTGCTGTGATTTGTCGCAGATCATAAATATTATGATTAACTGGTGATTGGGCCAATTTATTTGGAAGAGGCGCACAATCAATTGCTTGGGCTTGTGATTTTTTGGTCAAGTGATACGATTTTGGTTTCCATTTCGCGTTTATTGCCTTAACTCAGTCTGACTAATTGCATTATGCAAAATATACCCTGCCTTAATGAAGAATAATTGCTGTTCACTGGCAGGTGGTGGCAACCCTGCAGGGTTGTTGTTGCCCAACACTCATTGTTCATTAACGAGTGAAACAGAAAAACAACAACAACAACAACAACAAAAACAATATGCAAACTTAAATTTGTGAGTCGATCATTAAATAAACGCACATTTGTGTCAATAAAATGAGAGCTGAGAAGTTGAAGGGTGGCACACTTGACATGTGTATGGGCTGTTCTTCAGCTTCAAGTGTTGCCAAGTTGGGTCTCCAAAGAGTGTTGCCGCCTTCAAGTGGAACAGGGCAACAACCCTGAAGAGTTAAGTTTAAAAGCTGAGCTCATGCAGCTCTGAAGCAGTCAGATATTGTTAGATTGTTAAGAAGAGAAAATGACCCAGTTATTGAGACAGCCGTGTTAACAGTAAACTTTGCATCTAAAAGTAAACTTTGTCTGTCTGAAAATCCTTGAAATATCGCGTATTCGGAATATTTAGCTAATGTCCTATTGGAAGAGTCAATGTCTGATTTGGCTGGCAGCTTTATCATTACATTGCCCAGTCGAAGGCTAAGCGAAACTTATTGATAAGTAAACAAACTGAAGAGGTTCATTAAAACGAAATTTCAAGTACTACAATCACACATCAAGTTTTTCCCTATCCTCTCAGCAGCACGTGTAAAGTGAACTGAAGGTATTTCCGGATATATGACTACATTCTCTAACTGATCTGATCCTTCTCATCACTAGTGCTTAACATAATACCTAACATAATGCATTACAATTTGATTAACATTATGCTTTGCATAATGCCTAACAAAATGCTTGGCATGATGCTTAACGAAATGCCTTACATAATGCTTAACATCATGCTTAGCAAAATCCATAACATAATGCCTAACATAACGCAATGCCTTAACATATGGCTTAGCATAATGCTTAACATAATCGTGTAAACATCTGAGCATGCACGCATATGAAAGTGTGATGTTAGTATGATATTTAAAAAATAATTAGGTTCATAACTATGCAAGTGTTAATAAACGCTTGTATTTTTCTTCGATTTTCTAATTATTCAGTAATCGGAAACGGCATCAAGTGTCATAATTATAAAATATATAGTGTGACGATTAGCACCATTAATCAAATAATTGCTGTAATCAACTTAAGATTGACTTACTAATGAAGCGCATCGACACAATCCCATAATCGTTGAGTCACAAACAGACTCGCTCGCACCCAGGGATGTGAACTTGAAACCCCACGTTTTTTTTATTCTTCGATATTGCTCAGTTGTGTGCGAGCATTAACTGTAAGTGCTCATCTAAAAATAGCGCTTCTCCATTCAGAGGGCATTACGAGCACAGCTGTTAAATTGCCGGTGAATATACCATATACGCATATTCGCATTGTTGCCTGCACTGGAAATGGTATATTTGCTATTCTATAGAGATATCTATTAATATATATTTTATTCATATATTGGCAATTCCTTGGAGTTTCTATCAACAACTGCTTTAGCAACAATTTGGGCTTTAATCAATTTTAATAAATCTTTATGCCAAGTGCCGCTCTTTTAAGTTCTTTTTCTTATTTTTTTTTTTGGCTAGTCACGTGCATGTCGCCTTCTTGTGTGTGTGTGTGTGTGTGTGTGTGTGTGTGTGTGTGTGTGTGAAGGGGACTTGGGTACTGGTTTTATGTGCAGGTATTTGACTATATTTAGACAACATTTTTAGCTGCTGATTTCATTTCATTAGGCGCGCTACTTGAAATTCGTATTTGTTGTTATTTGCTGGCAAATATTTCGTATTGAATTTTTAATTAAAATGACAACGGCACAAAGACACAAAAAACTAAAAAAAAAAACAAACAAATATCACAACTGACTGCAATCGATGAATCGCTTAAATTATGTATACGTAATTTTTTCATTTTGCCCTTTTTTTTCCTATATTCAATCGCTGATTATACAATCAGAGCAGTTGCTTACAAAGTTGCAGACATTTGTATAGATTTTTTATAAGATATTTCTGCCATTTTTTTGTCTATAAAAATACTTGGTTCAGTTCTTGAATAATTATCTTTTGGCAACTAGTTGGTTAAATAGTCAAGAAAAATGTTATTGATTTTGTGAATAAATGAAGAAATCTGTCTAATTTATTTGTTAATTATCAAGAAGGAAGCTAAGATTTGTCGTTCTTTTGTCAGTTTGCGGCCAGAAGCTATTGTTAATCATAAATTATAGCAATTATTTATTTATTTAACTCTTTTGCCTTATCATTGAGTAGTTAGGGTAGTTTTACCTTTGATTAGAAGCGAGCGATTTACAGTTGACTCGCAGCTAATCTTTATAGCAGGCAAATCAATCAATTTAAATTTGATTAAGCTGTGATTTTGCTTTTTCTAACCAAGTGATTTTAGCGAGCAGCAATAAATGCCAACATTCAATATATGGCCGGGGATTACAATGGTGCTATATAAAATAGCACAAAGTACACACTCGCACACTCGCACACTCACACATAGTTTATGGCTCAAAAGTCACGCGAAGCACTCGAAGCACTTGTCGTTGGACACAAAGAACGGAGGACGGAAATCACAACTGGCGTTTGCCACTGGAAAAGCCGAGCTGTTCGCATGCCATGTACATACGTACATACGTACATACATGTCGTACATATGGTACATACATATCAAATACATGCATGTATTTACTGGCGTTACATATGTGCATGTGTGTGATTATAATAAATATATACACATATATTGTATATTAAAAAAAAAATCATTGTTATTAATACGATTATTGTGTGCACAGTTGCGTGTTAATTTTTCTGTAATTTTCGCCCAGAGATTGTTGTTTTAGTTTTCCCATTTTTGTGTGTGTGTGTGTGTGTGTGATATGTTTTTTTTTTTTTTTCAATTTGTTAGCACAATGCAAATGGCTCAGATCCAAAGAGCCGCTCCCGCCAGCCAATTCTCAGCACACCAATTTTAATGGCTATCTGTGTAGATTAACTATTATTAGAGTTTTTTTTTTCCTATTGCTGTGTGTTTGTTTTTTGTGCTGGCTAGTGTACACCCCCGAGCTGGCGATGGCCATTGGCCAAAATGTATTTGTAGCTCTCAAATTGTCACATTTACAGTCAATGGGCCAAAAGCCTAATAATTAAGTAGAAACAATGCCAACTACAAATTAATGTTAATAATTAAACAAAATCAACAAGAGCAGCAACAAATTTACATCTATAATATACATTTATTTATATATAAATATCTTTTTTAATTAAAGGTTTTTGCAGTTGTTGTTGCTCATAATTTGTTTGTTATCATAATAAACGGCTTGTTGGAATTTTGGTCTAATTTCTGTTTGAGCCAAGTTTGTTTTTATTTTGCTTCTTTGATTTGAAAATGTTTTGTTCTAGATTTATAGATATATATATATATTTTTTTTTGATATTACCCAGTTTGAAAATTGTATTTGAACTTGCTGCTGAATTTACTACACTTGTGAAACTGTTAAAATTGTGTCTAGTTCAATTCTCAAGTCAAATAATATTATATATATATATACTATATACTGCGGCCGTAAGTATGTGGCGATCCCAATGATTTTTATCAACAAGGCATCAAAATAAATACTCGAATTGTTGGCCAACAGCCAGGCGAGAGGACAGAGCGCCGTTTTGTAAACATAAGTATTCTAGGGCAAGTGCATTGCGCATACGCTCCGTGGGCCGTCGAGGCAAATGCAATGGCAACAAACATGACAAGAAATGGGAGACAAGCAACAACAGGTAAGAGGCAGCAGAGGTAAATGTGGGAGAAAGGAGAAATGTTAAAAACAACGATCGCACATGCCACAAACCTCTACCATATATATAAATACATGTGTATATATCAATATGTATATGTATATATATATATATGTATGTATGTTATTTGCACACATCACACATACGCACCGTATGGCCGTTCGCTGTGGTCAGTCACCGTTTGCTGAGTTGCGGCTGAGATGCGTCTTGGCCAACTGCTTTCCACAGCGCAAACTAAACGAATGAATTTTGTTTTTGTTGCAGTTTTTAGTATTCTAGTCTATCTAGCCCGTCCGTCCACCTAACTGACTGTCTGACTGTCTCTCTATCTATCTATCTATCTATCTATTTTTTTCTCTCAGAGCTTGTCTGTGTTTGTGTTTTTGTACTGTTGCCAGACGGCGACTGCGACCGCCATCGCGGCCGAGACCGAGACCGAGACCTTCGTCGCCGATTAGAATGCAATTAGTGGCAACAGCAGCAACATCAACAACAACAACAACAACAACAACAACAGCTACAACAATAATAATAATAATATTAACGAAACTCCACAAAGTTCTAAACAAACACAAAACATTGCATTGAGCTTCAATTTCAATTTCAATTCCAATTTATTTGAGTTTGTGACTTGTGTGCTACGCATTCGATGCGAATCAATTTTTTTTTTTATATTATTTAATTTTTTTTTATATTAGTATTTTCATTTTTTACCTGCTGTTAGTTAATACTTGGTTTGTTTTTTTTATCACTTATAATAGCTTCCGCTTTTGGCGGACAGAGTTAACTTATTTGCTTGTTTGTTTTTGTGCTTTTTATTATATTTTTTGTTTGTTTTTGTTTTTGCTTTTGTTTTTTTTATGATCGCTTAAACAACAATCGTAAGAATAATTGCTTATATAGCATATTAATTATGTAAAATGCGTGCGAGAGAGCTTTAAAGTTGACGGAAAAAAACTGCGACAAGACGTTTGTCTTTTTGTTTTTTTTTTATAATTTTTAGTTTAGCCTCCGTTTTCTTTGCTTAGCCCAGTTTGTGTGTGTGTGTGTTTTTTTTTAATTTTTATTATATTTCTGCTGTCATATTTAATTTCAGTGCTGTACTTCGTCTTGGTTTTTCGCTCATCCGTCGATTAGCAGTTCCAAGGTTTATTTGAGTTTCGGGATGGCCAAAAAGTGCTTTGTTTCTTGTCGGTTTTGTTTGCGCAGTTGGCATTTAGAATCTTTTTGGATTAAGCTGCTCTGATAAAAGTGCTCGGCAGTTGGCTGTGATGTTAATGTGGACAAGGCTTGGCCCCGGCAAATCTAACATACATATATGTATTTATGTTTGCTCAGACGGCACTTGCGAATCGCCTTGTCATGCATATTGCCACCTGTTGCTCGATTGCCTATCCGGGATTTGGCCATTTTTAGCTGCTTAATGCTGCTTTTTACGTCTTACTTTTTTGCTTTTGTTTTTTCAATGCAAATTAATCAAATTTTTTCCCTTTGTGTTACAGCGAGTTCTTAAGTCGTTTATTATTGCTGGTCATTAAGTGTTTGTTTAGTCAGGCTTCGCACAGTTCGCTTCAAGCTTCAAGCTTCAATTTCAATTGCGCTTCGTTTCATATTGGTCTTATTTGATTTTTATTTGTATTTTCTTATTTCTGCCCTCTCATTGGCGTCTCATTTGTAAAGACTGTCAAGCCCAAATGATGCTAATGAGCTAAACCAACAAATGACACAGCCTCACTCTAAACTCCCGCCTGCGGCGCACAGGTGCTAACTATTGCCACGTTATGTGTTGGCCCGGGGAAAAGCCCAATTGATTTAGCCCACGCCTGATATGCGTAGTTTATAATTCGATTGTCAGTTGAAAAAGCAAAAAGAAATCAAAATCCATAATAATAATACAAATATTACCTATTTTGAATGTATGCCATGGGTAATATTTCGACAACTTGCCATAAATTGAGGTTATGGCAAGCTGCAAATGTTAAGTAGCCCATGTTAAGTAGTCTATGTCAAGCTGCTTATGTTAAGCTGCCTATGTTAAGCTAGTGCTGTTAACTGTCACACTCTGTTATGCTCTGCTTGACACATAATCATATTGATTTCCATTTGTTCTGCTTTGAATTGATAGCGTCATATGAACCAAATTAGAATCAATAAACTGCGAGTCAGCCCGAATGGGAAGTACTTGAGGAATAATCTGCGTGACTTGAGATTCATTCACACTCTACTTATCATATGAATAAATATCTGAATATTGCGAGTGTGTGACTAATACCTGCTGTATCCGCTGCTGTAGCTGTTACGAAATGCGAAACCTTATCAGACGATTCGGTGCAAAGTGATCTTCATATTGTGTGTCGGTACGCCTCACCTCGACTGACTGGCTCCAGCCTCATCAGCTGGGTAAACGTGGCAGCAGTTGCCACTAACTTTGGACAGTCATGAGGCTTGGGCCTCGCGACGTCTTATCGTTGTCAGCGGTAATTATTTGGCTATAAATAACAATAAAGGTTTGGCCGTAAACGCGGGCAGCTCTTATCATAAACATCATCAACAGCAACATCAAAATCAACATCAACATCATTATCATAGTCATTGTCAGCGTCATAATGATTGCTGCCGGTTCAGACAGTTGCTGTTGCTGTTGCTGTTGTTGTTGTTGTTCTTGTTGCTTTGAGGTGAAAGCCGTGACCCTTTGAAAGACTCACAAGCTCCCAAGATTCCCCAGTTGTAGCCAGCTATGGAAAATTACCAAGTTCGGCGGTTTTCCGAGCGCCTTGAATTCCATTCTAAGGTCGCGTTCGCCTTCACGTTTGCATTTAATGTTAATTTCGTTTACGAAGAAAACAAAACGAAAAGGAAAAAATATAAATAAATATTACAAAAAAAAAAAAATAAATAAATGAAAAACAAGTTTCCGATCAGGGCTGCTCTATATGTTGCTTTTGTTGTTGTCTTTTTTTGGAATTTTTCGGATTGGCCGCTTATGCAATCTGGACTGGAGAGTCCCGAAATGTCAGTCGCAGCTGCAGCCACAATATTAGTGTACACTAGTCAACAAACGAGCTGCTGCTGAGTACTTCTGGCTGGCACAAACAACAGTTAGCTTTGCGAAGCCCAAATCAACAAGTCCAATTGGCATTATAGAACTCGTCTGGCTTGCAGCAAGGCGTGCACTCAGAGAAATATACACAAAATGTTGTTTATGTTACATCGATTTAATGGTGAATATCTTATTTTCTAAGCCGTAGAGGGGCTGTACACTTAGAGAAATGAACAGATTTTTCTTATGCTTGTTTTTCTTTCTGTCTCAAGTCTGTCTCAGTCAAAATCAGAGATAACATTAAAAAAATAGTATTTGTGTAAAGGAAAAAATTTGGCTTAGAATAAAGCTGCATGTTTTCTTCAAGTGTATATTGTTGAAGTTCTTCCAGAACTGTTATTTCAGAAGTCTTGAATTAAGATTTATCAAGTTGATTTATTGTTTAATCTACGATTAAGAACTATCAAGAAGTTTTCTTGGCTAAAGTTCGATTTGATTGAAACAAATAATCGAAATTCTCAAATTTGAACAGCAAGTTTTATCTTCGAGTGTACACTTCTAATTAAACATGTTTAGCACGGGTTCTCCAAATAGCAATTACCTGACCATTTCGATATTCTTGTACGATTTGAGCTGATAATGCTAAATGTTTTCGACACGTTGAAGTGCTTAAGTGAAAATTGTCGAGTGTGCCAACTTAAGGCTAAAGCCTTTCGCATTTGCTTGATCTGCATATACTATATATGTTATATGTCTCAGTTGTGGTTTTTGTCAGCCTATTAGACTGATTAGCCATCAAATTGTTGATATTCATAGCTATTTTTTTCATCTTTCCTTTTTTTGGTTATTTGACATGCTAATTAGCGGCTGGCAGCCGTCTCTTTTAATGTGATTTCTTTTTTAAGATATGCACGACGTCTTTTGTTAAAGTTCGTTCATGTTGTTCAATGATGTTGCCCGATTTTCAAGGCATATCTCGGCAAGTCAATTGGCAACATTTGACTCTTAATGAAGTGATAACATGCGAGTAAACTAGCTGCAAAGAACCTGAAAAGAAGCTCAGACGCTCCAGTTTTGCTCGTTTTACTACCTGACTGCCTGGGTACCTGCCTGCCCGCCTGTATGCCTACCTGGCTGCAAGTACGCATAAATCATTTGCAAATTATATTAACGGGCATGTTCAAATATTTGTACGCTTGTTTGGCACCTGCCGTACCAAAGAGGGCGGGCGCGGACGCAGACTCAGGCGCAGGCGCAGGCGCACATGGCGTATGAGTAATAAAGTAAATCTGCCAACTGTTGTTGATGATGAGCAGCAGCAGCAGCAGCAGCAGCAGCAGCAGCAGCAGCAGGCGGCGGCATTGTGTAAACGATCGCTGCGATAACAAGCCCAACAATCAGACAGAGACTGAGAGACAAAAAGTTATTATCAACATTTTGCCACAACAACCACACGTCATCCGCCAGCCACAAACAGTACGAAGGAGTCGTCGACGTTGTTGTCAAGAAATTGCGCAAAATGTGCACAGCAAATTAATAGCAACAAAAGGCAAACAAACAGCAAAAAGCACAAGGCTTATTGCAGGCCGAAATATGAAAAGGGCGAAAGTTATTTTGTCGTGCATTTAACAACAATGAAATCAATGCAGCGACAGGAATATGCAAAATGCACGTATGCAAAATGTATATGTATATGTGTAAATGCAATTATAAATAACAGATGGAATATATTTATATATATATATATGCATACAGTTACTATATGTTTTAATTAAATTGCACTTTGCCAAACAAAATTCGTAAAAACAAAGAAAAATGCATGTTATTTTCATTGCAAATTTGCCAAGAAGCAAGGCGAATGTTTCGCAAAGCCAGACTGAAAAATACCCTAGGCATACATATGGGGTCCTATTTAATGGATAAAACAATATCATATGTTAAACAGAGCAGAGTTAAGCATAACATAACATAAATAACAGCTGATTAACAGAGCTGCTTAACAGAGTTGCAAGCTGTTATACAACTGTTTTACGACAAATGTTGATTGATAATATGCGTACTTGTTCTTTTATTGATTTATTCTACATTTGTTTGCTTTTTAATTATTTTGAATGGATATCAATGACATTCAGTGATTTATTTAAAATACTTTGAAAAATGTCCACAAATTAAAATATTGCCTTTTTACTGGCTGTTATATTGATCATTCGCTCAAATTGTCAGCTGCCAAATAATTTCACAGTGAGCTAAACAATAAATTTTGTGGCTAAAGTCTATATATAAATTGTATATGATATTTATTAGGCAGCTTATAAATTATCCCTTTCTGTATGTAAACATTAATGAAGCCCATGAAAATTGCTCTTCAATTAAAAACTATTTTATTGGAAAATGTTGTAGGCAAATATTTTGCAAAAAGCTATATTTAATTTGATTATGTTATGGAACTTTTGAAACATATTAATTGGACGACCAAGAACTGTACAATATATATATATATATATATATATATAGAATTTTGTAGTATTTTCTTTAGGACAAATTCTTTTAGTATGCATTTTTAGGCCAATTTTGGACAGAATTCAAACAAATAAAATTATTAAACAAAATTGACAGAAAATATGTTTTTATAAAATCTAACTTAAAATGTATTAATTATAATATATTAATGCATATATATATATATATATATTTCATGTTAATCTTTAACAAATTTAATAGAGTTCATTTCAGTTATCTTTGGGTTAAGCTTGGAAGATGTATGTGTATATAGCTATGCGCAGTTCGAAATTGTTAACTTATTTAATGCAATGTGCAGTGTGAATTCTGATATTGACGTCGCAGTCGGCGTCGCTGTCGCAGCTGGCGTCGCTGCTGCTATAAATAATTAAAAAGTTTGCGCGCCCGTCAAATTGTTTGTTTGTCTCCTGTTTATCTGTGTATCTTCGTACGAGTATCTGCAACTGCTATAGATGCGTGTGTGTGTGTGCGTGTGTGTGTGTGTGCGTTTGGCGATTTTGCGGAAGTGCATTGATTTTCCACTCAAGTAGGCACTTGACTCGACTGTCGCAATTATTGTAGAAATAATTTTCTCACCTTTTTGTCGTTCTCCAAAAAATGCAAATTAGTTTTTTTTTTGTTCGCAGTTGTAACATTTAATTAGAACTTTGTTTGCGTGTGTATGTTTTCTGAGGTGATTTGTTATCGTCCGCATGTATTTATGCAAATTGTCTTGGAAGTGTACAATTTACAGCGGCGGAAATCCGCTCGTAGCTTTACAAATAAAAAATTGGAAAAAAAAGACACACACATTTATCTATTGGACTTTGAATTTTGTGTCGCATTTTGGGCGCATCTTCAAGCAAATCGAAAACTGAAACTGAAACTGGAACGTCGCGAGCAGTGAAAGTTTTCTATGCTGATTTTTGTTGTTGCTTTGGAGCTGTTTAAGCCTAGGCTAAGGCTGTGTGTGTGTTGGTGTGTGTGGTGTGTGTGGTGTGTGTGGTGTGTGTGGTGTGTGTGTGTGTGTGTGTGTGTGTGTGTGTGTGTGTGTGTGTGTGTGTGTGTGTGTGTGTGTGTGTGTGTGTGTGTGTGTGTGGTGTGTGTGGTGTGTGTGGTGTGTGTGGTGTGTGTGTGTGTGTGTGTGTGTGTGTGTGTGTGTGTGTGTGTGTGTGTGTGTGTGTGTGTGTGTGTGTGTGTGTGTGTGTGTGTGTGTGTGTGTGTGTGTGTGTGTGTGTGTGTGTGTGTGTGTGTGTGTGTGTGTGTGTGTGTGTGTGTGTGTGTGTGTGTGTGTGTGTGTGTGTGTGTGTGTGTGTGTGTGTGTGTGTGTGTGTGTGTGTGTGTGTGTGTGTGTGTGTGTGTGTGTGTGTGCTTGGGCATTGAAAAACTGCGCATGTGCGTTGAGCGCTTAAATAACCAGACAGACAGTTCATGCAGCCGCGCATGCCAAACACAACAGCTAAGGTATCCATAACAGCGGACGTATCCATAAGATACATTCGCACTGCTCCATTGGGCGTCACATGGCCACATTTGGGCAATGGGCGAATATCGATGCGATCCGAGCTAGCCCAGCCCGCGCTCCCTTCGGCCTTGGCATGATTAATTGAAAAACAATTGAAACGCTGCGGCAGCTGCTGCTATTATTATTATTATTATTATTATTATTTTTACTATTATTATTATTATGATTATTATTAGTATTATAATTATTCTTATTATTTTTGTAGCTTTTGTGCTTGCCTTTTGCCGCATCGAATCTTTGTGGCAAAGCGTCTGAACTGTCCAGATGTCAATTACCCTGGGCTATGGACGGGTTGGGGTGACTCGGCACACGCGACACGGTTGACGAACAGCCCAAAATTGTAGTGTAGTGCAGTTGAAGGGGGTTGCACACATTTCCTTTCTTTATTTTTATTTATTTTTTGGGCATTTAAAATTGGCATGCGCTTGGGCAATGCAATTTATTTGTTGTATACTTATTTATTTATATTTTGTTTATTTTCTTTTTGTTGGTTTACTATATATTTTTTATTGCTTTTTTGTTTATGAACTCACTGCACAGCGCGCGTGCTGTCGCCGCCCTTGCCCCACACCTGCTCACCACCTGTGTCTGTGTGCGTGTGCGTCTGTGTGTGTGTGTGTGGCAGTGGGTGTTTCTCTGTTTTCATTAGAACTGTTTGATAATATACTTAGAGTTAGTTGAGACGCGGCGTTATTTATGGTTTCTGTTACTAAAACACACTATGTGCAATATTGCACATTGCAATGTTTGTTTATTATTGTTATTTGTGCTTTGGTTTCATTTTTCTTTTATTTTTCTTTTTTTTTTTTTTGCAATTTTACGCTCAAGACTGCCGCTCTTATACTCAGCAGTCTTATACTGCTTGCATTTTCAGCACTGAGTTCGGTTACATATGTTATGCCAACTTATAATAGCTGCAGCATAACATTTGCATTTGCATTTGCTGCCGCCTCTTATAAGCGCTCTCTTATACCTAGATTCGGTTCTGTGCTACTTATGCTAAGCATTTAACAAAATCAAAATTTGAATGTAATGGCAATTACAGTACGCAACTTACCGTTTCCACAACTCTTATACGTGTGCGAGAGCGCGAGCCAGTTACGCGTCTCAAAGTGTGTGTGTGCGTGTGTCTGTGCCTGTGTGTGTGTGTGTGTGTGTGTGTGTGTGTGCGCGAAAAGCTCAAACAGGATGCGCGGCTTTGGGAAAAAAAATACACTTCCGTCTTGAATTTGTTTTGGGCTGTATGGTTTTTGTTTATTTTATGGTTGTTTATCGTTTTGTATTTTATTATATCTTTAAATTATTTATGATACTTTTAAATATGTATTTTTGTACTTGCAGTCAAGTGTTATGTAATGTTTGTTGCTTTCAAATTTTATTGCAAAATTTGTCTCTTTGCGGCGTGCGAAACCGAAAAATGCTTTTTCTTAATTTACAGGAAGCGAGGCTCAGTTGGCGGGGGCGAGTAGTTTACATTTCCGTTTAATTTTCAAAATGTCAGATTATAAAAAAAAAATAGTTTTTTTGTTGATGATAGTCTCTGATAAAGTCTGCCAATAATTATTGCGCAGGACGTGCGAAATAGAATTGTTGTTGCTTGCGATTGTTCCGCAAAGTTATTGTGAAATGTTTAAGGAAACCGAAAAAAAAAGGTTTATCTGATATTTAAGTTAACTTGATTTTGTAATTTTTTATTTTGGAATTGTCACAGCCGCAGAATTAAGCCTTTCTGTATTAAGTTTCTTTATTTGGTTTTTTTTTGGTAACAAAAAACACGACCAACTCGAAAACGCACTAAAACGGTATTAAAAGCCGAGACTAAATTTTACTTTGCAAGTAATTTACAATGGGACTTGAAGCGGCGCGCAAGCCGAGCGCGCGACAGAGAGAAACGAACGAGACACGAGCGTAACACGAACGCGACACGAGAGAGCAGACGACGACGACAATGGCGAAACGATGCTTTCGTATGTGGAGTTCACTTCACTTTTTGCACTTGTCGCTGCCCTGCGGGGGTGCTTGTGATGGGGCGGGGCGGGAGAGGGGCGCCGCTGCGTTGGAAATTTGCGTTTTGGCAGAGATGCGGCCAGATAACTCTGGCACTGACAACGGGCCCAAAAACAGCTGCTCGTTATCGGAGATCGTTGCTCGATGTTCGTTTGGAGAGTGGAGCGTGGAGCGTGTGTGTGGAGCGACGGCAGCTGTTGTTGGCGTTCGGCTTGGTAATGATGTTGGCTTAAAGCCAGCCGCTACGTAATATACGCTCAGATCCTGTTTACACGCCGTCAACGTCAACGTCAGCGTCGCAGCAGCAGCAGCAGCAGCTGTTTGCGTTGCGCCGGCGCCGAGAGAGCACCACAATAGGAGAGAGAGAGGGAGTTAATAAAACGAAGCTGCAGCTTCATATCAATCGTAAGCTTTTTTCGGCTCTATTCGTGGTATGTGTGGGTGAGCGTGCTGCGCACGCTGCGTCGCAGCTGCTGTTGCGGTCGCTGGCTGCGCAGCATCGTTGCCGCTTCGAACTTGCTTCAAACTTGCTCGATGCTGTTGACGTTTGTTGCCTGTCTTGTTGTTGGTGGCGAGGAAGTGGGGCGTGGGACTGACACATTTCAGCCAATCGCATGAGTAGCGCTTTTCAACTTTCATTAGAAATTGCTATTCAGCCACGCCTCCTTCAATGGCTGTGACTGTGTGTGTGTGTGTATGTGTGCTCCTTGATCTTGGTCTGGGTCTGGGTCTGGGTCTCGGTCTCAATCTCTGTCTCGGTGGATTGGCAGCGACGTCGCCGCTGTCGTTTAGCATGTCTTAATGCAATAATTAAATAATAATTGCTGTTAATGAAAAACGATTTGCATGCCGCGATTGATAAATCGTAAATCGCTATAGCCCCATCTCGCTCCCTCGCTTCCCGCATTTTGTGTGTCACTCTCAGAGCCTGCGTCAACTGTTTAATGCAAAATCCAGCAAACAAACGAGAAAACAAAAGCAGGCGCAGTCGCTGCAGCAGCAGCAGTAGCCGCATTTAACAAAAGCCCCCCCCAAACAAGCCATAACATACTCATGAAACAAAAACAATATCTACAACAACAACAACAACAACAACAACAACAACATTGACAAACAACTGGCCATTTTATTGTTTCATTTTTTAATTTATTAATTATTTATTTGTTTGCTTAAATGAACCGACGTCGTGTCGCTTTTGGCTTCGCTTTTCGTCATCTTTTGTCATCGCCGTCAGCAGACGTCACGAGCGTTTCAAGCGCAGCTAAAAGTATCTACATATACATACATATATATATATACATCTATATGTATGTATGTATACTTCTATAGCTCATCTATGTGCTGCCTTTTTTTGCATTGTCTATTCTCAGTGTGTCAGCTTATTTGGCTTTCGTTAGTTGCTGCCGAAATGTCACTCTTATACTCGTTAACAGTTCTCGCCCTGGCTGCTGTTGCTGCTGCTGCTGCTAGATTTCTAAATGTTGTTCTTCCATTTTTTATTATTTTTCTTTTGTTTATTTTTAGTTTTTTTCGCAAGGTTTTTCTTGCATACAAAGCTCGTCTACACTGTCTTATAAAAGCAATAATGCACCCCCGAAATACGTAGATAAGGTCTTATACCAGGAAAAGTATTACACTTGGGAACCTAAACTAAAAAAAAAAAAAAAAAATACAAACATAATTTTGCTCTTGCATTTTAATTTTTAGATTAGTTTAGAAAGTTTTTGACTAATTTTAGCAGCACTAGACACTTGGCACATTTTGTAGTCTTATAAAAATCCTTAATTTTTCGCTACATTATTATGTTAATTCGTGTTATTTTTCTTAAATTTATAGTAGCTTACATTTTATAAGTAGCGCTAAGCATTATTTATTTGGCGTTTTTCTTATACTGTGAGACATTTTACGCTCTGCTACCAGCTGTTATACTATATATCGTCTATTTTTGGCATGCGAGCAAGGCTTTTGGCGCATCCTCAACTCTTATACTAAGTGAACCATATGCCAATGTGTGCATGTTTGCTGCGTCTTATACTACTTGCATCTTCGATTAGTTTCGGGTTGCTCTTATCAGCTTTTGATTGATTCTTATAAAGTGCTTAACAAACTCTTCCACGCTTATATAAGTCTTCTATTTTGTAGTTTGCTGCGGCACTTAAGCATTTACATATATATTTATGCTTAAGGCCCGCTGCATGTACATATATATATATATAGATACAAATATGACGTATACGCAGTGTGAATGGGTGTATAAGACTGTTGGCGCGATTTAATTTGCAAACGGACTCTTTCAATTAGAGTGCAAAGAATCTGCACAAATCTGGTCCAAGCCGCAACGTCCAGTCCAGTCCAGTCTCCCACAGCTATGGGGCTATGGGGGCTGTGGGAAGGGGCGACTAGTAAATGGCTCAATTTAAATGATATTTGCAACAATTATCATTTACGGCATATTGATAGACTTGTAAATGTAATTGTAATCGGCCGAGCTGAGCACGTGCACAGACCTAGAGTCCAGCTTGGCACATTAATTAAATCTGAGGCGTTGCATAATTGCGATGAGAATAGGATTAATTTGAATATAATTATGATATGCACTCAGACAGAGAGTTGAGTGCCATTTTAGCTGACTAAGAACGAGTTGCACAGTTAAAATTTAATGTATACACAAAACACAATATATCTATATGGTATATATCTTAACAGATACATCTGTGTGAGTGTGTGTGTGCGTGTGTGTGCCACAACAAAATGCAAATCATTTTTACGAGTACCGCAGTTGCTCGTAAATTGTCGCTTCTTAGAAAAGTGAAGGAAACAACAACTTTGCTTGCTGTTTGCCATTGAGCTTAACGCATTGTAAATACCCTAACATCTGTCGAGCTAAGCAACAACAATTTCCATTATTTATTTATATTTATTATCATTTTTCTCTTACTTTTTTTTTATAGTTCTATTTCTGATGCATTTTTTGTTTGAAGAACACAGCATTTTATATTTTCTGCTATATACAAATTTGAGATAATTTCTTGCTTTTTTTTGTTTTTGCAATTATCATTATGATTTTTTCTTTTTTTTAATTACAGCGCATTTCCTACATACTCTGCTCAATGAAAATGAAATTATATAAGCTTTTTGTTGTTAATTTTCTGAACAGATATTTGCAAAATTTATCCCATACAGAGAGAAACAATACAGCTTTAATTTTTTTGTGGCTTTGTAAATAGTTATATAAAATAAACAATAATTATAACTCTATAAACTATTATTTAAACATAAAGAGTAGAAAATAATTTGGTATTGCCTAAATTTATGCTAACAGAATTATGAACATATTGTGACAATCGGTATTTTAACAGCTGTTATCTTAACAGGATTGGCTTACATAAGCAGTACCGTTAAATTACTAGTGCAATGGGCGTATATGTATAAGGGTGTATGTGATTACGCTAAATACAGGGCATATCGTAGTCGAGCATTGTATTGTGCTGTGCGTTTGGGCAGCTGGCTGACAGGCAACATATGTATATAAACACTGCATAAATCATGATTGCGGAAAATCCACGATCTCGACAGTGCGACAATATGGGTCAACTTGTATTATATACACACCGACTGGCCCTATGCTCTCTCTCACTCACGCTGCCGATGTTGCAGTTGACAAAGTTATCGCCGTCGTCTGTTTACCTTAGCACCCAACTACCGCACTTGAATTTTTAATAACCTTTTCAAGTTCACTGTTAGCATGCAATGGTGTGTGTGTGTGTGTGTGTGTGCGTGTGTGTGCCTGATAGCTGAGCTGTCAACTTTAACGCTGTCAGCTGCGGCTGGCTATCAGTCGGGCCCAGCTAACTTGGGCTTAGCGGGGTGCGGCGGGGTTGGTCTATTGACTTAGCACCAGCTCTACATGCAAATGCGTGTTAGATATAGATACAGTTACGCACACACACACACACACACACCCACCCACATATATATATATATATATATATATAGAAACTGCTAGATGCCTGGCTTTCCATATTCACTCAGCGCCAATTAAAAATATAAGGAAACCTAGAGCAAATATTTGAACATCTGCTGCAACATTTTGTTTTTCGATTTGTATTTGTTTTAGTTTTTTTTTTTTTTTTTAATGCAAAATAATATAGTATATATTACTATCTATATTACTGTTATTTGTGGCACTGTTGCAACACGCACTTATAATTAAATCAATTAATGCGAAGAACAAAGGCTACAGACAAACTCGTCCGCTTGCGCCTTCGGTTAAACAAAACCAATTAACACTTGGCTCCCAGCTCCCAGACTTTGGAAACCGATGCTCGCCGGAAAATATTGGATAGCGGCAGCTACCCATTTCACCATGAAAAGCTATAGAAAAACTGCGCAAAAGCAATATTCAAGAGGCCGCCAATCGCCAGAGGGCGACAGACTTGCGTCGAATTGATCTCTGAGCTTAGCTCAATGCTGGTTGCAGTAGTATCCGCCTGTCAATTTTAACAGCTAGTTTTTCCATTTGGAAACTATTTAATGTGTTTTGTTTTTTAATGTTCTATGAACTGATTTGCTTGAAGAATTTGCAAGAACAAGAACCAGAACTGGTACTGGTTCGAGAGCCACACCAATTTTTCTCCAATGAGAAATTCAAAACGTATTATAATAGCAGGACACAGAAAACAATACAATCGCAATTGCAATGCTGTTGATAGAATCCACTAAGCCGCGCAAGTGTGTGTGAAATTGTTGCAATTTGTTAATATAAGGCTTCAATTGGTGTGTAGTTCAAATTGGTTCATTTATTCGATCCATAGCTATGGGGTATGTTAGCAAAAGCTATTCAATGAAAGATACTAGATAAACCTAAGAGATTTTCTTAATAAAAGCGGCAAGTTATCGATTATCGGAAACAAACTCGTACTTAGTGGGCACTAGGTAAAGTATCTATCTCCTATAGGCTTGCGTAAATACATACAAGCGGATAGACAGACGGACGGACAGACATGGTTTGATCGACTCGGCTATTGCTGCTGATCAAGAATATATATACTTTATGGGGTCGGAGATGCTTCCTTCTGCCTGTTATATACATTTACATTTTGCACAAATACAATCAGGGTATAATAAAAATGTAATTATATTGCAATTCAAATATTAATAATCATACAAAATTAAAATCAATAACCGTAGCTATGATTTTATTAAAACCAATATTATTTTTAATAAAAGTTATATTAATAACCAAATAATAATAATAATACCTGTATTAGATGTACAAATTTTGCCAGCATTCAAATTAATTCTCTTTTTTTCTCTTATCTGGGGAATCACTGTCCTATTTTACGCGCCACTTGGTTAACTTAAGAGCTGTTAACTTGGACAGCGAGCCCTACCCGATGACTAGCGCTGCCAAGAAACGGTAAAAAGGTGGGTGGTGGCGGGGTGCGCGGTGCGCCGACAGGGAGGAGGGGAGGGGGGGGGGGAGTTGAGTCGGGTTGGTGATGAGGGTTTGTAGCGCAGCGGGACGAAACGGTGCCGCCGTCGCGTCGGTCCGCTTTGAATCATTAGCCCGCCGAAGTGGAGCCATCAATCTTTCAATTGCTTTTGGCTTTGGCTGCGGCTGTGTCTTTGGTGTACCTACGACAAGCTTTGGATAGCGCCAGCGCCAACAGCAGCAGCAGCAGCAGCAGCGGCAGCACCAGCAGCAGCAGCGACGGTGACACCAACAAGCCCCCATTTGAAAAAAACCGGCAAGCCGCTGTTGGCAGCGGCGGTTAAACAGCTTGAAACCACTTTGGGCCAGTTCAAACTAGAATCACTGAACGGCATCGGCGCAATAATCGCTTTGTGGCTTGTCCATTGGATCTGAGCCAAACTAACAGCCAAGTGCGATACGGAGCGTGAGTGGTGAGGAGGCGAGGGGAGTGGGGGGGGGGGGGGGGGGGGGCACCCAGCCGTCGGTCGGCTTCATCATTGATTTAAGCGTCTTGGCGCTGCCGGTGCCAAAGATCGAGCTGAAGCTGGAGCTGCGCAGCTGCGCAGCAGACAAAGTGCCACTTTGGCTGCAGCAAGAGGTGCATTAAGCCGACATCGACACCAAAATTCATGTGCATTCGGACGCGCCCAGTAAGCGCTATCGTTTCTTTAAAATGCTATACGATCCAAAACAACACAAGTACAAACAAGTCACAATGTTGTGGTCGGATCGGGTGCAAACAACTGCGTAATACACGCTCACAGTCCAACAACAACATTCAAAGTGGCTACTGGCCAAATTCATAAACAAACATCTATGGCCGGGCATCTATTTCTGAAGATGTTCATAATGATTATGCATAATATTAGATCTTAAACTGTGGATGTGGGTTTCCCCGTTAGAGATTCTCAACATCTTGACCTTATCGGTTATTTGGCTTGTGGCTGGTTTATGGTTCGGCTCACGTTCCTGGCTTTCCACGCAGTTCGTTTTAATTTTGTTTCAATTTCCCATAGAGTTAATCAATTTATTAAAATTTTAATATATTAATATCATTTAAATTCAATTTCTTTTAATTGCTGAACTTTTCTCAAGAGATAAAACTCCATATACTAGCTAGTCCAAATCCATCCAAAATTATAATTCTTGAAGTTTTTGCTGCGCTTGTCGTGTTTCGGGTTCGGTGCATGGTTAACAAAATATTGGAATTCCGGGTTCAAACCGGTTTGCTAACACTTCACAAGTGCCAAGACGAGGCAACGCAAATGCATTGCACAATATACCCAATATACTCGCTTTCGTTTGGTGAACGTGTATGCAAAAGAAAACAAAAATAAAAACATGGCTGATAATTTGTAACGATCGGCACTTGGCGTAACGTATACGCAGCGTGTTTCGAATGGAGGCTAAAAGCCAGTGCTGTCTATAAATAAATCTTGAGCTGCATGGCCTCTTTGATGCGAATGAAACGCTTCGAATCGCAGTGCATTTCCACAGTTTTTTGATTCGTTTTTTTTTTTTGTTTTTAAATGTAGTTTTCGTATTGCAAATTCTGTTGTTGTTCATTTGCTTTTTGCCAGGCTGCGATGGTCAAGGACGTACATTAACCAGGCTGTCGATCATTTTAACAGTCGCCACTTGCATTTTTGGCAGCTCACGTAACTGAGAGACCCCAAAGGCAATAACAAACAGCTTGGCATGTTCTAAGCGATGCGGCTCGACTAGCTAGTAGATGCCCTGTAAGCTGCTTAAGGGTCTAAGAAGTTAACCAGTTTTCATATCTAAAACAAATGTGACTACAAATCTTACATATATGCATAAATCATTTTCATAGTAATATCAATCAAATAAATATTATATTTTACTTTTTGGACAACTTACAGCTGGAAATGTAGAGCTTTGGCTTTTGCATATACCAACTTTTGCTTGCCATATTTAAGCCCTGAAAATTGCATAAAAATCGGACTATGAGCACCGAAGCTTATTCAGAATGTAGGAAGTAGTAGTAGTAGAATAGGGTATACAATATTATATAACATAACTGACAACATTATGCTTAGATAAATATATACTTGATTGGGTCCACGAGCTCTTGATATGCGTATATACAAATATTCTTCTTCAATATATGTATATATATATCGATATTTATCGGTATCCCGTCCCGTTCTGTTAGGTATATATCGAAAACTTAACTTTTATAGTTTCTCACACTTTTTTTTGCCCAAAATGAAAAATGATTTTAAGAGCAAAGCTCTTTTATTATTGCTGAGCTGAACACAGGGTATATCCTAGTCGAACAGTCACTCTACGTACATATTTATGCTGCTTTTTTTTTTGTTTTTGTTCTGCTTACATTTTCGCCTCGTCGGCGGTTTTTGTGGTTAGCCACGTTAATATTGCAAATGGAAATGGATACGAAACTGGTACGATAACTGGAAGTAGTCCACGCGTTCTCTCCGAATCGTATTTACTTTTACCTAAAGCTATTTAAGAAATGTCTTGTCGTTGGATAGAGAAAATATAAGTTATCATTATTGGCGATTAACTGGAAGAGCTTGTTTGCAAGCTTGAATGCAAATATCGTTGTCGGAACAGTGCCTTCTGCTTGTAATGTTGATCGTTGCCTTTAGACAAAGTGCATTGCATGCATTCACATTATCAAATTCGACAATGCCAATTGAAGAGCAGCGCCTTGAGGCCAGGCCCAAAACCTTTTCAGTTGGGCCTGGACCGGGATCGAAACCGGGCTCTAATGAGACGTGATTGCTCGGAATGAGCGTCAATAAAATGCAATCAACTGGGCCAGGTTCGAAAAGGCTCGCACAACCACAACCACAACCACACAGAAAGTGACAACAACAACACCAAGCGAATTTTTTATGATAAAGAAAAAACAACAACAACAGAAATACCAGCAACGGCCTTGCGAAAAAAATCTTATTGTTGGCTCATAAAAAGCGTCGCGTAAAACGCGGCTACAAACTTAAAAAACACAAAAAACGCAAACAACAAAAAGAAGCTCGAAAGGCGAATTGGAAACGAACTGAACAAAAGATTGCGCGCAAGGCGCGACATTCTTTTGGGTGTGGTTGATGGCAGCTAAGGCTGCGGGGGCCACTGGCCGCAGCGGGGGGTGCAGCGTGGCAAATATAAATATTGCGCATACGCCGCATGTAGCGATGCTGCAAACGACAAATGACCACGGCCAAAAGTGCTGGCAAATCAGTTAAGAACTTTGGCTCTCAAGGCTTAGCTTGGCCTACTTCGTTAATGCAGTTCACTTCATTTCAAGCGAAAGAAACCAGATATATCAGATTTATCAGAGTCCTTATCGAACGGCTTGTCGATTCATTTTCTGCTCGAAACAAAGTAAATAATGTTTTCAAATGAAATCCTTCTGATTATTCACATAATTCTTAAATGAAAAATAATGTGCAATGGGCATCATTTTATGAATACAGAAAAATGCAGAGATTTTCTTTCTGTATTCACAATTTACCAAAATTCAAATTTGCAACTATTTACGTTTTATTTATTGAATACAAACGAATTTTGATAAATTGATGTCTAGTCATCCGAGAACTAGGGGAACACGCCGAACACACGGAAAAGAGGTAACATGCATTATGTAAAATGTAAAATGTTTCACGAGACTTAAGTTAAAACTGCATTGCATTATTATTATTCAACATAAACATTTTTGTTTAAAGGTTGTTAAATTAACTGCGAGAAATTAACTTTTTGTGAAAGCTGGCAAGCATTTTAATACCCTGTTTATGGCTTAAAAGTGTATAAAAAAGATGCCAAAAAGCTTTTTGAAAAACCCATTTAAACGCATTTAAGTTGCAGCAAGGAGTGTATATCATTATGCACTATAAGAAGACTTCAAACAATACTAAATGATATTATTCTGAGCACTTTTTTAAACTTTTCATTCATGCAAAGTAACATATTTATCAAAGTAATCTTTAAAGTTCTTTTCATGGTGCTATCCAAATTTACTTTGGACATTTTCAATATCTTCAAAGAACCGAAGACTCGCATGCTTCAAGAGTGATAATTGTAGCTGCTTGACTTATTGAATATTGGATAGAGTTGAGTTTACAATTTCACAACCTAAGACAAACTGCTTTTAGGTTTGGGAAGTACAATCAAATTGTATCACAAGAAATATTGCTGATGCGCAAATGCATTGCGTGAAATATCAAAGATCTGAGTCGAGTTGGCGACAACAAGGAACCGGCAAAGCAAGATTTGAAACGCTAAACTCAATTGATTGTAAGATCAATAATACCGGCTGCCATAAAATACGTATGCGGATAGACAAACAATTAGCTCAAAACATCTTTCGTAGAGCCCGAATATAATGGGTAGTACTTCTGCCCAGAACAGCTCCATTCCTATGCTCGATCGTCTCGGGACTTAACAGTGAGCGCCACACGCCAACAACCAGCAAAGACAACGGCAACAACCAAACAACCAAACAACCAAACCAACAACCAAATCAACAACAACAACAGCAACAACAGCAACAACGGCAGCAACAAATTGACGTAGCTCTTTCTTAGCACACAAACAACTTGGCAAATATTTTTTTCATTATTTACATATTTATTTAATTTTTTCTCTATTTGTTATTTGCGCAACGTCGTTTTATCGTTTTGGGCGTCAGTTTTCCCTAAGTTGGCCCAGACAATGGCGGGAAAATTAGCACAGGTGCTTCAAAAGTCATATTAAATGTGTATTAAACGGTAAGTACATGAAAAATATAAATACAAATATTTTTGCAACAAATTAAACATAAGGCGTTGAGGTCACACGCTCCCCCACCCGCCCCCTGTCCCTATCAAAGCCATCATTCATTCCAAAAACAATCCGCAATATTCACTTAATTATTTGCGCGCCTTGTGAAAACTGTATTCTCTATTGATACCCAGCATATCCGTCAGCGCAAACGGCATATTGTTTCCTCGACTCACTGACAGATTAACACCATAGAGAAGTTCTAGCTTATTGTCTGTGGATTTATTCATGATAATGATAATAATAATAATAATTTTAAAATTTTAAGAATTATAATAATACGAATAATTGTATTAATATTAATTATAATTTAAGAAAAAGAAGAGTAAGAGGCTCTAAACTAGGGAATACCCTAAACCCTCCACATGCAACTAGCTAATTATGCAAAATAATTAAATGTAATAAACAAATTTATGATAATTTTAATAACAAATATTTTTAAAACAATTTATTTATCCTTTAATTATGATAAAAATTGTATCATATATTAAATAATAATAATAATAACAATTATAATAATATGTCTTATATTCTAAAATTTTAAGTAATTGATCAAAAATTATATTTAAAAATTTGTTAAAATATCCTCACTTAAAGCTGTTAATATTGACATATTTTAACGAATTCTCAGGAAAGTACTTTCCATAATGGATCAATATTTTTAAAATGTGAATATATTATGTTAACATGGTGCTCTCCCATGATCTCAAGCCAATGTTTTTCTTTTGTAAGAAACAAAAACTTGATTGTCATTGTTTTAAACAAAAGAATTTGAATAAAGAGTTTGCCGGATTGCTACAAAATTGATGTTAAGTATTTGTTGAATTTTGTTAAAGCCTTAAATGCTCGTTAATTTACTTTTGTTTACAATCTGCATGTGCATTAACGCCAAAACCTTTGTGAAATTTTAAATGAATTGAAGTTTTGGCGATATTTCGATGACAATTCTTGTGAACATAAGAAACAACTTAATGTTTGGGATAACTTGGGATAGCTTGGGATAGCTTGGCATAATGAGCGTAAGTCTGAAAACATTCAACTCCAAAACTGGTTTTTGCTCTGAACTATATACATATATACTTAAGGGAAACTTGCCAGATTCGCTTATTAGGGTATCTAATTGAACAGACATTACATTAATATATATATATATACACATTTGCTTGTTTGTTATTTTTGCCAGTTTTTATTGCTCGATAAGTTTCCACTTATTGTAAATTGCAATTAACAACATTTTGCAATAGGAAACGTTGAGGCAACATTGCGCTACTGTGAGAAACGGCCCTCTAATTGATAAATTCTATATTTGACGGAGAGACACAGGTAAATTTCGCCAGATCGAAAGAGACAGAGCCAGACTTTGCATAGCCTTCCTAGTAGACGTCATATTCATCCACGTCGTGGATTTGCCCCTCGAAACGAACATTTTGTTTATTTGTTTTGTTTATTTTTTTGTGTGTCTGTTTTTTTTTTTGTTGTTTCTTTCTTTTTTATAGCAATGCCTGCATGTTTCAATTAATATCACATTGTATTCGTGCTCTATTAGAGGGCATTAGCGTTGGCACGCTAAGTGCTCGATATGTGAACTGCCAATCCATATCCAAATCCACATTCAAAGCTTCATTCACAGCCGGACAAAATACAAAATATCCATGCCATTAGCAGAGCGGAATTGTTTAATTATCATTAATCAATGAAAAGTCGCGTCTCGTCCGATACACGGACTTTGTGCCAATTGCGAAAGGCTTTAAGATTATCAATTTAACATCAACATGAAGCTGGCTATATGGTTTGGTGAACCTGGGAGGCTTGTCCCACAGTCGAAACGAGTTTCCATAGATCACATATCATATCTGAGTAAGTTAATTGTATGTAAATAATGTCTATGTGACACGTGCCCGTACCATATTTTTGGATGTCGGGCACGAATGGAACCAAACTGAAAACAAATAACATGGCCCTGTTCGGGAGAGCTACCCATTAGGGTATTAAGATGTCCTATACACGTTTATGTGTGTGCTTTATGGGAACCAATAGTTCAGACGGCAGACGGACTCGACTCGGCTGATCAGGAATAATTACACTTAATGGGGTCAGAGATATTGTCGGCTGTCTGTTACAGACGCTTGCACAGTGCCAATATACCCATTTGCTTGGCCATTTTCAATGTGCTCACGGCATAAAAAGAGTTCTTCGCATAAGTAGCTTGTTTTATGATGCAATAAACAATTGACTATCGTTCTGAGATCGCTTTGAGTCGGTGTTCAAATTGTCAATGGCTCGGCTTTTTAAATTATGATCTGCGAATGGGGGGTTTTTGTTATTGCCGTCGCGTTGTCTGTCTCCGAGCAAAATGACGCTATTTGAATCACTCTCGCTCCTCTGCTCCTCCGGTGCTCCTCTCCTGCTCCCCTTCTCTACTCATGCTAGCAGCCATTTCAAGGCCAGAGAAAAACAATGCGACAGCTCTACCTCACCTGTGTTGTACTATTGACAATGTGACGACAATAAAATACTAACAATAATTTGAAGCGAATATTTATTTTAAATTAGTTTTAGTATATTTCAATACACAAGTCTGAAAACAGTTGCTTTCCGAATTCTGAGAATTGTCGATATGAGCAGCTTAATTATGTGGTTCCATTAAGTCTTGAGTTTATTGCAATGCCTTAAGGTTAGCATTTCTATAATCAGGAGTCTTTTATTTTATCTTTCGCACAATTGCTTAAGTCAAATATCATTTAATTAGGGACCTTTTTAAATGTTCATCATCGAAGCTGGTTTTTAATTTAAATGCTTGTTTAATGTCTGGCAATTGGCATTAAATATGTGATGTTGACAGCGCATGCTTTTCCTTACTGGCTTCTTTACTTGCTGCTAAATTTAGCAGCATTTGTCAAATTTTTCTTTTTATATTGGTCAAAAACACATCAAATGTATTATATTATTAAATTCGAGGAACAGGAAGATATGCAAACGGGTTAGTATCTTTACCAAATCGACCAATCGATCTTATTGTTAAACGTAACTGCTTGTTAAATATTCTAAACTTTGACAAGAACATGCAGCATTAGGTCATGTTTGCAGCCTGATCTGCCTCATCTATCCTGCTGTCAAATGCAATTCCTATTTATTCAAAACGAACTTGTATCAAGCTCTGCTTCGTCATTTGCTTACAATATCATTCTTTTATTCCATAGAAATCGAGCGTTAACCTTCTTTGAGGTATTATAATTATTGAATGGATATATATTTCTAGGGCTTTTGCGTTTGATTTAGTTTTAGGTATTTTTTTGATAAATTTCTGAATTGTTATTTCTTTTATTGGATTATTGAATGTTACGACATTTCGAATGGCAATATTATCATTTTGTGCTCTCCGTTTGTTTGTTCATTTATTAAATGTTTATGTTTATTTGTTTTTGTGTGCATGCAAAGTGTTCTGTCAATTTTCCTTGAAATTTTTCATAAAACCATAAAAATAAATATAAATTCAACAATATAATGAGAATAATAATACTGGCAAAATACATAATCATAATAATAATAAACAAACAAAAAAACCTAGTTATAAAACAGCAACAACCGTTGGATTTATGTTCGTGCCCCGCCCCATTGAACGACAGGGCAGCCCCCTTGCCGTCCCGACAGCCCGGCAGTGCCAACACGTGCAACACCTTTTGCTCACTTGAATGCGAATAAAAGTTCAATGTTTGAATAAATTAAATTAACAAACACTGCGAATAACAGACAGAACGCACGGACAATCTACAATAATAATATGGGTGGAGGGTAGTGGCAAAGCTATATATATATATATATATATTTATATATAGTAGAGGTTCCCACAACAGCAACAAAAACAATAGCAACAGCAACAAATGACAGCAACATGAACAAAATGACCATTTTCAATAACACTCACGTAGCATCCGAGTCAATAAATTACAACAACAACAACTGAGAATCCCACAATTGAAATCGTTTTTGGCCAGCACGTACAATTACAACAACAACAACAACAACAAAAACTATACAAACAACAGTGGAAACTGTTAACGGGAGCAACAATGCCCGAAACAACATTGCTAGCTACGTCCAGAGGACAGAGGACAGTTGTGAGCCAGAGGCCAAAGCCCCAGCTCGAGCCTGAGCCCAAGCCCAAGCCCGAGCCCGAGCCCGACCCCAACCCAGACCCAGTTCAGGCCAGGTTTCGCTCGAAATATGTGTGAAGGCCAAGGACGCGATCGAGTTGCATGGACAAGTTAACAATTTAACAAGCTAAAGCAAGCTCTTGCTAAAGGTTCCACAATAAGGCATGCAATTTAAAAAGTATTTGCAATAAATGTATTTTAAATACATATTTTGGCAATTTTAAGCAACAAGGGAATAAAACATAGGGCCCAGATCTAGTGTGCCAATCATTATCGAGTTTAATTGCGTGGCAAAATTTGACTTCTGTAAAATTACACATATTCATTATATTAAGCCAAACAAGCCAAACAGCCTTAATGTTGTCCTGTTTAATCTAACAAATTATATGAATGCATATTTGCAATACTTTATACATATTACATATCCCACTCCGAGACCCAAGCTCTTTTCATCTCGGAGATACATTAGACAAAATGACAGTGTATAGGCGGAGAAATAATAAGTAATTATACTAGATAAACTAATTATAACACTCCATAGCATATAGTTTTAGATAACACATCACTTTGGTACACTTCTGACAGTAATAGGGCATGCATCAATTGCTGCACTCAAATGTGTGCATAAATCAAAGCGCAAGTCTAAGAGTCTATCGAGACGAACATATCTCAATCAGCTCGATTGTTGCTGCTTAGTACGATCCTAAATACTTTATGGGGTTGTCGCAACTAACTGCCAACTGTCACATACATTTGCTCAAAACCAATACACCCGTTCTTAACCATTTGCACTGAGTACACATGTAGCTGGGTATCGATACATAAAGTTCTATGTATGCTTGGGAATGTCTCAAGTCGAAGTTTGTTACACCTGCCACACTAATCAGGGGGACCTGTTGCGGAATCAATTGCTAATGATGGGTAGCATAGTCAATGCTCATAAACAAATTCACGGCAGATTAAACAAATCAACTTAATGACTCCGATTGCACAACAATAAACAATAATTGTTGATTAAACAAACAGAATGCCGCCAGATAAATAATTGTTTATACAACAATTGTACAGCATGAACGTCAACGGGCAGAGGGGCAGGTCATACACGGGAAAATAACTGTCTAAAGGAACTTTCTTTCAGTTGGAAGGGTCACTGATACATTAAGTTACGAGTGGGTCGGCACTTCAAAAACCACACACACACACACACACATACACTATCTCAAGGTATCAATCAAGTTAATTTCGATTGAGCAATAAATAATGAGTCGAGTGGGTTAGAGAGAGAAAGAGAGAGAGAGAGAGAGAGAGAGAGAGAGAGAGAGAGAGAGAGAGAGAGAGAGAGAGAGAGAGAGAGAGAGAGAGTAAGTAAAGAAGAGAGTGAATAATAAAAACATTTTAGTTAATTTTCATAATTTAGTTAAAAGCATGAACAAACTTTTACCTTAACGTTGAAATTCATAATTGTAAAATGCTTTGAAAGTTAGCTAGAATACCCTGCTGTAATAGGGTAATCTTTCTTTAATGATTTAATTGGGTAATTCCCATTGACTATGCGCATACCTATCATTGTTTTGCTGTTGAGCGTGTAGTATATGTTACATACATCTGAAACTATTCATTCAGTAATTTAACAACTAAGCAAAATAAATATCTTCTACTTTTCCCAGAAACTCCAAATTATACAATACTTTATATACCATTTCAGTTAAAAAAAATTGGAATTTCCCAAATCGCTGAAACACGTATTTATGAAGTTCTTATGTAGAACTTTGAAAATAAATTTGAAGCAAATCGAACAAAACTTAAAAGTTACCCCAAAAAATCTTTGAATCGCACTTTTTACCGAAGATGCTTTGATTCTGCGAAAAATGTGAAACACGTCTCAAATGATTTTTTGTATAGAATTTGAGGGCGAAACGTCATCCACCAAATCTTTGACCCCCATTTCCACCAAGGAGGAATACAGTTTTGAAAAAGTGTGAAACACCCCTCAAATGATTTTGAACAAAGAGCTTTGAAATTGAGTTTGAGGCCGATCGGATGGTAAACAAAAAAGTTTCACACAAAGGTTTCTCGCAATTTTTCCATACTTTCGGGTGGAATTTCCCTAAATCCTGTCTTACAGTGAAAATATAAGCTTCCTAGCGCAGTCAGTCAATAAGTCAGTCAGGAAAAACAGTTTTATATTTAGAGATTTAACAAAAATTATAAGAACTCGGATTTGATATTTAAATAGCCAAACATAAATTAAGCTAAAACGATAACGAATAAATATAGTTTATATAATGAAAATATAATATCCATTTTGCTAACTCAAGTCAGTTTGGTTAAAATCACGACTATGATCAATAATATAACGGATGAATAGCAACTCAATCCAATTACAACAATCGGTTCCAAAGAATGAACTGTGATTTAGCGAACCAGAGAATCGAAGCGTGATCTTGTTGCTAATCTAAATATTATGTATTCAAATATAATATGTACACTGATAGTATGTCTTTCTAATACATTGTAATAGGAACGGAACGTGTGGTTTCTAGCAGATATTACAAGATATAACCGGATCCCTGTCCAGCTGACATGCACATGCCGCCGACCGTTTGTTATTGTCACATACATGTATGTTTGTATGTATGTACATATCTCGTGCCGTGAACAAATCGTGCATAGAGGTAAGACTGTAAGTCTGTTCATAGCGGTGAAGGCTGAGCTGAGATTCAGTTATTAGACAGGGAGGCATTAAACATTAAATTCCATAAGCGATTCATTCCATGTAATCAACGCTAATGCGTGCCGTGGCCAAGACAATCACCTGGTGTGTTGCTGGTGCAATTGTGTCGAAGGGTGTCTGAAATTGGAAATGCCATAGAAATGGAAAGCGACTGTAACACTCGGAATGCTTGGAATGGTCGGGCCACTGTAACAGGTTAGCTGCAGAAATGTGCGGCAATGTTCAAGGCCAGCGAGCCTAACGAGCAGCTCAACCAAGCCAAGCTAAACTGAACTGAACTGAACTGAACTGAACTGAACTGAACTGAACAGAACAGAACTGAACTGAGCTGAACTTAAGCGAGCTGTGTGTTCTAATTGGAATCCACTTACAGGTGCCACTAGCTGAAATGCTGTGCGCTTGACTGGCACAAATAAGTATGTTCGCATATATTTCGCCAATCAGGAACTAAGCGACGGTGTCAAGAAACTGGCAACCCTGAGTTCCGGCAAAGCAATCAAGCAAATAGGCAACAAACCCATCCAAGATCCAAGCAGCCGGTTCTACAAAAATTCCAAATTCTGCGCAATATTTGTATAAAGACTTCTTGCGAAATGACGTACGAGCATTTATAATTTCAAGACACATCTGCAACAAATCGTTGCGATAAAACAAATCGGTCAACGGGCAATCGGCCGCGGACAACGGACCCGGCCCCGGCCCCGGCCCCGTCCCCGGCCCGTGCACGTTTTTCGCCTAAAAAAACCAAAAAAATGTGAAATCAAATCAGAAAGATATACAATATAATGCGAAATATACATACATAAATGAATAAGTAAAGCTTCCGCTATGGCAACGCAATGAAATCCACGCTCAAGTCTCGAGTCTCCAATCTCGACTCTCGCATGTCGTATCTGCCAGCTCGCTGCTATGTCTCACTTTGTTTCACGGTGTCTCTGAATCGCTCTGACTCTCAGACGCCATCTGTGTTATCGTTCAGATGTTTTGGCCAGGTTGGGGTAATTTCGTCAACAGCATTTTGAACTTCAGCGCAGAGTTCGAAGAACCCGACACCAAAAACATAAACAATCGACAAAAGACAAGAAACAAGAAAAAATGGCAAACAAAATGGCGACAACTATTCGAAACTTTTCGACTGTGTTGTTGTCATTTTGTTGTTGTTGTTGCTGTTGTTGCTGCTGTTTACTTCGATTAGAAGCGGTTCACGGGCTGGGTCCGTGGCGCTCATGTTGGCCAAGTCTGCCGACTGTCGACCGCCGACTGCACAGTGCCAAGTGAACAGCAACAACAACAACAACAGCAACACTCGATCACTGGTATTTTTAGTATGTGGCGTTGATTTACAAGGTGAACCGGTACAGAGCCAATACCAGTTCCAGTACAGACAGAGCCAGAGCCAGAGCACGAGATCGAGATCGAGCCCGTGCCCGAGCCTCAGCCCCAGTCCCAGTCCCAGCTCAGGCCCAGGCCCAGGCCAATGCGCAGCAACAATTTGTGTCTTGTTGCGCTTTTGGCAATGCCTGGGCATGGTCTTTGGCTTTGGGTTCCGCTCCATTTGTCGGGCGAAGCCGCATTAATTAATAATTATTTGCAACACGCACGCACCTGAAGCCAGCCACCATAGACGCCGGATTATTGCCGGCTATCAATCGAGTTTCGCCAGTTAAGAAAACTTTCCCAAAATCTGATAACAGCGAACAAGCAATAACCATATAATAACAATGTCATCATTTTTTTCACATAGAATAACCATTTATTTTCAGCCAATTCTCTCTACCATATACATATCTTAGTATACTGTGCACAAACTTAAGCAAAAGGTCAACCAAATTAATCGATATACATACTTATGTTTAAGGCTCCTTTTTTTTAGTATTATTAATTATTTATGCCTCATAGTAATGCGAAACGAGCTGAAACTGGTTTTGAGCCGAATTGATCCAATTTCAGGGCAGAAATATATATTATTATGCCTAAACATTGCAACGAACTCGAGACTAGCGTATAAACTATGCTAATACTTATTAATATTTCGATATTTTGGCCGGGTGCAGAAATTATTTGGACAATAATCTAAACATTTTCTACATTAACTAAAGAGAAAAAGTCACTAAATACTTTTCAACTAAACTAAAATTGTATTATTTCTTTCTTAAGAATAACTTTTTTCCACGTCTCAAAAAATATATTTTATACAGATTCGTTTTAGGGCAGTGTATTTGTTGTTTCGCTGCGATCAGAAGAAATATAAAAAAAACAAAAGACAATTTCTTGTTTTTTATGTATTTATTTATTTAATTTTTTTTGGCTAATGACGTCTGTTAAAAGCTGCACGGGTTTGCTTATGTGGTAAACTCGTGACCGCAAAAATGATAATACAAAATATAAAACAAAAAGATTAAATATAAAATTAAAAGAGACTTGAAAGTAATTTAAGCATTTTTCTATGTGTCGTGCTGTGATTAATAAGGCACACGAAACTGTAAGGGTATTTTTACAATTCATTTTCCACATCAAAACCTGCCACAGGGGACGGTAATTACAGTTTTACAACATGGAATTGTCTACGGAATAATAAATATTTCAAACAAGTAAGAGTGCTTTAGTCAAGGCTGGCCCACTGGAATATACCCTTCGTATTGGTGCAGCATACACTGCCTCTTATAAGTATGGGCACATGCTGTACTATGGTTTGCATGCTCGACTCAGGCCCGCAACACGAATTAGTTGAATGCATCGGAACTAATCGATTTATCGGAGCAGCAAATACTTATCGAAAGAATTATCTGCATTTATCGATTTTGAGAATCAGAAGGCACATCAAAAATGAGCTCTTTTTTTTTCTTATTTCCAATAAACAAGTTAACAAGCGTGTGCGAGTATCCGTGAGTATGAATCCTCTGCGAATGTGTTGCATTGAATATATGTATATTGTTCATACATCATTATCGTATTATGTGGATTAAAAACGCACTATCAAAAAAAATATCTGCATTATGCACTTTGAGAATGAGAAGGAGTTTCAAAATATTAAATTAAATTGTTCGAATCGTTTCCATATATCAAAGAACACAACTGTATGTAGATATCCTTTAGGATGAATTGTCTGCGAACATATTTTACATACCGACATAGTATGTATTCAATTAAAATTATTTTGGCTTCGCACGTTAATGACTGATGGGTAATGAATAATAGCTTGAGCAATGAAGAAATGAATAATTTGATTATTAAAGGAACGGGCATACGTAATTTTGCAAATGAATCAACGCATCAACCAATTTTAAGGTGTTAAAGTAAATTTGTTGCAGCAGACCTAATGATGTTTAAGCAAAGGCAACATCATCATCATCATCGTCATTATCATCACGGTGATCATCATGACAATGCTCGATGATAACCGAGCTAAGGTTGGAGGCGCTAAAAGCAAACGGACCGCAACAAAAAAGCCCCTCAAATATGTCGCATTTGTCCAATTGATTAGCGGTACGTTTACTCGTACAGTGCGCCATAAAAGTTTGTGTACACAGCAGCAAATTGATTTTACGATGCGGACTGATGAGCACTGCTAATTCGACCGCCTCCGCCGTTAGCCATCCAACTGGTTGGGTCCGGTCCGACCTGGGATCGGTTACGGACACGCCGTACTCGTCAAATTGACTTCTTGCCCGTCTCGGCGTTTATTTAACATTTTATGGCCTTTTCATTTATCTCGCCTGTTTACTCTTTATGGATTTATCACTAATTTGCACCAGCTGCGTGGGCGTTTGGGCGCTCAGATATGTCTGTCTTTCTGCGTAAATACAAATTTTATTTATATTTACTTTTTTTTTTTATTTTCGTATTATTATTTTTTCAAATGTTTTATTTACTTGCGAAAAAAAAAATATATTCGGTAAGCATTTGGCGTGTGGAAAATTTTGAGCGCCATCCGTGCGATCAATTAATATGCAATTAGAGGGTTTAGTTATTTTAATTTTCGCATTGCCGCACCAATTATTGCACGGGTGCAATAAGTGGCCGCAAATTGCATACATACATATGTGATTGAGAAAACCTTTCTGTTTACTTTCACTGAGGCCGTGATAGCAAGTGCTCCGAATGACGCACAGACAAACCACTGCTAATTTTTAGAAGATTTTACAGCACAATAATCGAATAACAAGTCGAGGTGTTAATTTCACAAATGACCACAATAAAAATTAAAAATCTGCCCAAATCACAAATCCTATCCAAAGCCAGCTGTGTGTTTACAAGCTGCAATAATACTGGAACGAGCTCGTGAGGTGGGCAACCAAGTTGCAGCAAACCAGGCTTGCCATTTGCCCAAGGAGTCCTCGAACTCTTCGAGGCACACGTCCATCTTGGATTACAACAGTATGCCACACTGCACGTCAAAAATGAAAAACAAGTAAGAGGCTCTAGTCGAGAGCTCCCGACTAGGGGATACCCTGAACCCTCTTCTTCCAACATCAAATGCATATATATATTCTATTTTGGAAGCTATATGCCAAGTTTGGTGACTCTAGCTCTTATTATTTACCAATATTGCCCAAAAACATGATATCGATATCGATTTTTATCGATTGCATGGAAACGGAGTAAGTTATCGATTATCGGAAGCAAACTCGATCTGCGCAGGCACTAGGAGGACCTACATCTAAAGTCTCAAGTCTCTAGCTCTTATAGGTTCTGAGATCCTTGCGTTCATACATACGGACGGACGGACGGATGGACAGACGGACAGACGGGCAGACAGACAGACGGACAGAGAGACAGACGGACGGACAGACAGACAGACGGACAGACAGACAGACACACAGACAGACGGACAGACAGACAGACATGTCGTTTTGGAACGTCATATCTCCGCGCGGAGTTATGTCGTTTTGGAACGTCATATCTCCGCGCGAAGCTATGTCGTTTTGGAACGTCATATCTCCGCGCGGAGCTATGTCGCCTTGGAACGTCATATCTCCACGGGGAGTTATGTCGTTTTGGAACGTCATAACTCCGCGCGGAGGTATGAATATTTTTTTGAAAATCTTGGGTAAATATAATCTGATTTAAAAATATTATACCTTTTTGAATTCGTACGGATCCCTACTATCATAGGGCATTCAAAGAAATTAAAAATTGATGGGTTGGAAAAAGTTGTTGACCAAAAAACGTTTCGTTGGTATAATCCACCTTTCTTTTTATTTTTTTAGACTATCTCGGCCAAGTAATCTCAAAGTCGAAGCATTCGCCAACCCATACAAGAGACCTCGCTGAGAGGTGTGTAGTCAGAAGGCTCAAAAAAAGATCCTTTAGAGACCTCCTTCAACCACGACACAGGAGCAGCCCCAGAGCCCACCGACTACCTACGTAACGGTGCAGCCTTACTCAAAGAAGACGGCTTTGACGTTTGTCCACGATAAAGCCTGAGGAGCCAACCAGGATTGGCGAGATACCACCTAAGTTAACGGTTTTGTAATAAAAATGTATGCTATTTTTTGATTCAATACAATGAACATATATAAGTTAAAAAAAAACAAACTTTTTTGACGATTTTTGTTTTTAACACTCGGGTAAATATATCCTGTTTTTGAAATGTTATACCTTTTTGAATTCGTACGAGTCCCTACTATCCTGCGGCATTTAAACAAATTAAAAATTGATGGGTTGAAATGAGTTGTTGACCAAAAAACGTTTCGTTTGTAAAATCAACCTTTTTTGATAATTTTTTTAGACTATCTCGGCCAAATTATCTCCGATTTTGGAGTTTTATACTATTTTTGACTCGTAAGGATCAGTACTATCGATTGGCATCAGAAAAATAAAAATCTAAATTTAGAGCCAAATCGACCAAAAAGCAAGGGGTTATTACATCACGTTTTTTTCCAAAATCGGGGTAGGTTCGAATATCTCAACTTGTTTGACGTTTTTTTTTTAATATCCTGGGTAAATATAATCTCATTTTAAAATGTTATACCTTTTTGAATGCGTATGGATCCCTACTATCATATGGCATTCATTAAAAAAAAGTTGTTGGCCAAAAAACGTTTCGCTTGCAAAGTCCACCCTTTTTGGAGTATCTCAAGTGAGATTCATTAAATGATGCTAAACGAAGTACTGTCCCAATCGAGCTCTCTCCACTGGATTTATTCAAGCCATATAAATAGGTAGCTTTATCTAAATCAATATACTTACTTTGCATACCTAAGCCAATTGCATGAACATAATACGAAACAAGTAAGAGGTTCTAGTCGGGAGCTCCCGACTGGTGGATACCCTACCCCTTTTACCCATTTTTAATGGGTTTAGGGTATAAAAGGCAATGACAAACGTGAGAACATTGCAAACAACTGCGGCATACACTGTATTTAGTCACAGTGTAATTATGATTATCGATGAAATCAGCCAAATAGCTCCTCGTCCATTGGATTGGTGGGCCTAAGACTGTAACCACAAAGCACTTCCAAAGGTGATATCTAATATATGTAGGGTTCGATCTCTAGAAGTGTTGGCTGTCCACTTGCAAAGCTTGGATAAGCTAGCTTTGAAAATGTGCGCGATATAGATTTTCACAGAAACGGTAATAAATAAAGCTTGAATCAAATTATTTAAATTTTTCCCAAATATCAATGAACGAAACGAGATTCAAACACGTTTATAATTAAAAAAGAATTCGCAATATAGAAAACACCTTCACCTTCACCCCAGAGCCGTTCCGTGACTCCGTAAATGTTTGTTGAATGTTCACAGCAACATCTGCGAGCAGTCATGGGAGATTTGTGCATCAAGCATAATACCAAAGAACTGAGCTCTGTTAATAGTCTTATTTTTACGGAGAAACAGAAAAAAGTAAATAGCGCTTGCCATCTCCCACAATTATCGTGACATACTTCTTTGAAAAACAAATAGGAATGTCGCAGTCTCAGTGTCCGAGTGCACAATACTTTTAAGATAAAGCTATATGATTTTGGAGCTTACTCGTTCTTGAAATTGGCTATCAGACAATTATTATGTATTTATATATATTTTTAGATATAACAATGTTGAGAATACATTTAAAATGGGGTTTCCTTTAATCTTTTTCAACATTGACATAGAATGAGCTTTTGCAGAAACTCTGCCGAATCTTAAGTTTATTTATGACTCTTTGAAGGGGCTTATAGAAACGAAATTAATTAAAAACAATTAATTAACAGTCGATAGTGCCCAACCAGGTGATACCCCAAACCTCTAGCTCTACCGTCTACCAACACCAGAGTGAAAGATACTTGATCTGTATTTGCTATTTTGGAAGCTACATTTCGAGTTTGCTGGCTTTAGCTATGAAAAGCTCAGCAGCTCGATTATCGTAAGCACTAAGAGGAGCCACGTTCCAATTATCAAGACTAGCTTTCACATAGTCTAAGAAGGACATGGCTCAATCGACTCGGCTTGTGATGCTGATCACGAATATATACCTTATGAGGTCTGAGATGCTTCCTTCTGCCTGTTGCAGACATTTATTATTATTATTTGTTTATAGTGTGTAATTACTGCACTTTACAAAATTGTAATGGTAATTTGTAATTTTTAATTTGTAACTAAATGATATTAGGATAAATAATTGTTAACAATTTATGTTAAATACATATTAGTAGATATGACTCTCATGATACGTTTCAAAACACAACCAATATGCATTTTATATAATTAGCTAATACAAGAAAACTTGATTATGTTATTATAATTTTCGATGGAGGCAATATTAGATTAATACGCTAGCCGGAGCTTCAAACCCTGATCCTTATTCCAAGTGTAAGAATTTTTAAAAATTAATAAAGAAATTTTATACGCTGTTGTAGGGATAAATTGTTCTATTTACAGAATTAATTGACTGTAAATAAAATCCTTGAGGAAATAATATAGAAAATGGCATATCCAATGGATGTTGATAGCTTTCGATATATCGTATGAGCTATATATGGAATATTTAATACTTAAGCTGATAATGCTCAAAGAAAGTGGATTCATATGGGTCTATAAAACTTATTGCCCGTTTTTGAGCATTTCGGAACTGACCGTGGGGTATATTTATAATAAGGTAATTTTTTATTGTATATTGAATTAGATATTTACTAATTCAGATAGCGTATTTAAGCGTTTATATCTATTATATAATTGTTAAAGCAATCACAAAGGTTTTAACTACAACTTCCAATTAGTTAAAGACTATCGGAACTGGGGGAAACCTTCATCTCGTTTCAGAAACTGTTGCGTGCACTGACGAGCTAATCTCCATCAATTATTGCATAAATTGAATGCAACTAATTGAAAATAGTTTAAGCCAATAATAAAGATATTTAGCCCCTTATCAGGCACAATCCCACCGTCCCACCGTCCCACCGTCCCGGGCATGCAGCGAAGCGAATCAAAGTGCAAGTCGTAGTCGGAGTCACGTGATTGACAAATACTTCAAATGTTTTGATGTGCTATTTGTGGCAAAACGTGTGAATTTCCAGCGAAAAGCGTAGCTTCTTTTGCCTAGTGTCGAGTGGGCCACATTTTCATGGGGGAGGGGCGTGGGGTGAAAATGTGAGAGGGGGAGGCGGTGGGAGAGTGAATAATAACCTTCCATTTGCGTGTTGTCTTATACAGTTGCTGGTGCCATAAATTGTGTTATTTATTTTAATTGTTCCTGAACATTTTCGCCGTCTCTGTTGTTATTTATTTAATTTAATTAACTTAATTTTTATTTATTGAATGTTTACAGAACAACATGCAAGCAGTTGGAAAAGAATAATAAAATAAATATGCCGAAGAAGAAGCAGATGAATGAAACGCGCTCCGTTTTGTTTACACTTTTCAGTTGCACTCGACGTTTCCTCTTATTTGATTAAATGCTGTTCTTTATTTAATCAAATGAAACGCATTCAATTGAAAGTCAGTACAGGAGCTGTCCAGGTGAGCGAAGGAGGGGGAGGGGGGCTAACAGTTTCGCTTGTCAGCGGGGTGCGACAACCTTTTTTTTTATATTGTCAATTTTTTCTGTTTTTTTTTTTCTTATTAATTTATTTTTTTTTGTTGCTTCGTTGTGTTATGTTTTGTTATATTGCAGTAACTTCTTGACAAATTTGACAAATTAAAATGCAGGCAAACAGCACCAACCGTGTGTGTGTGTGTGTGTGTGTGCGACATTTAACTGTGACAAACATCGAGCTGACATTCTATTTGCATTTCGTAACATTTATGTGCATGTATGTGCATGTGTGAGTGTGTGCGTGTGTGTGTGTGTATATGCTTGTGATTTATACAGTTATATAAAAGCGATAAATATGATGCCTAATTCATGCAATTTACGTGGCAGGGCCAACGTGACGTATGAGTGATATACAAAGCAGCTGGCAAATTATCAACAAGGTGCACTGGAAAAGCCCTCGCAACAATGCACTGAAAAGCTCCGGGAAAACAGTTAACGGCATTACGACGCCCATATTAAAAACTGTAGATTCTCAACTGTCACAGGTACTGTAACTGGTATCCTGTGCTGAGAAACACACGCAACGGCCCGTCAGGCCAATCAAATGACCACGCTGAATATGAATACCTATTAAGTACACCTTGGTATACGCAAACCTACAGGCAAGCCCCACAATAACGAACTCGTCGTGCCAATAGGACATTTGCATCAGTTGGTTTTCAATTAAAACTTGTTAAAAACTTACAAGTCTATTCTATATTTACACTGTGCCACAAAACAAGCCTTTTGTACTTTTATGTATATTATATTTCTTTAGCTGGGTTTTTCGCCTCTTCAAGAGGAGGTCGGATGTGTTACAAGAGCTTGAGCAAATCTCAAAAGATTTTAACGGTCTTACAACTAAGTCCTACACATTTTGTGCATCTTAACTAACTTTAACGATATTTGAGGATCAACATTAATTAAATAAATATGAATAAATACTATATTCAAATTGGTTATATTTTTGGATCCTCGTTGATCTCCCGCTCAATTGACTAGAGTTACTTAAATAATCCTTATACGAGGAATTGAAACTCATATAAGGTATGTTTTGTAGGCATACATCTACGTGTATTATTCATGATTTAACCAAATATCTTCTTGATTTGATCCCTTCTTTTGTGTTATATGTGTTCTTATATATGGGCTTTGGCTGAGCTAAAACAAGCTAAATAGTAGGGCGACGTTCGTTATAGGAAAGTTGGACTGTATTCAATATATATATTGTATATTGGGTATATAGGTATTCTGTATGTTATTGTATTTCAAGCCAAGTCCGCAAATAACAGGTCACGACCAGTTTGGAGCGCTTGCAAGTCGAGCGGCAAGCAAATAAGTAGTTAATAAGTATTTATGATGTAAACACGGAGCAGCTTACAACTGTCTCTATTATTAGTATTATTATTTTAGCAACCAGCATACGAAACTATATAGTGCTATACTGTACGACTATAAAGTCACATAAATGTCTGTAAACTGTTTATATTTGCATTCACGAACAACCCACAACGACTGGCCACAACATCCATCACACCTTCGACACCTCCAGCGATACGATCTCTCCAACCTGAACGTGTGCCAGCTGTACAATCACAGACAACTCCGGGCTGTATGACACTCTTATCCCCTTGACTACGACTATGACTTTATATTTAGGACGAAGAATATATCAGAGCATAAATATGCCATATATCTGGCCACAAATACCCTATTATTATTACCTTTAAGATTATGGTGTCATTTGGTGCACTAAAAACTCTCTTCAGTTCCCATTTTAAAAAATTTCAAAAAAATACCCTCGCCTATATTATCTATCATTAGAGACTGGTGAGAAAGATACATCTGCGGTTTCTTCATTAACTAAAGAGCTTGAAGGCTTTGGTCTGTATTACGTCTGATATGGAAGGCACAAATACATCGAGTAAATTTTCTACAGAAGAGAAGAGAAGAAGAGAAGAGAGAGAACGTCACGTAAAGGAAAGACTCATGATTTATTGATATTTACAATATATACCTATATATACAAATAACTAAGTACATTTAGATGCCGTTATTTGTTGAGAATTAAGTTTGGGAGCCTCAACTATTTGCTTAGTTAGTTAGTATTACGAAACAGATAATGCGATAAATGCGCCATACACTCTCCTTAATGTATATATTTATGAATATCAGCCAGCTATGCCACTGAATTAAATTACTAATTTGAAATATTCAGCTACAATATTCAATGCTCAAATAAGTGTGTTATCATAGAGGCAACTGTGAATAGCGAATACTCACGTGTAACTGGTAATTACACATACCCTTTAATCAAAAACTCAGTATAATGGATTATTACAGGGCTGTGACAATGTATTCAACAGTAAGGAGAAGTAAATTAGAAATATTTTCAATCGGAATCCAGTCGGATAATCACAGTTCATTGAAATAATAAATGAAAATTCTTGTGCTTTTTAAACAATAATAAATAATAATATTATCTATTACTTAGTTTTTTTAACTAGATATACTAATATAGTTCCAGTCCCATAATTATTTGAGTATTTGTTCTCGTTAGTATAAAATCAAAAAATAAAATTCTCAAAATGTTTATATTTTGATAACATTATGAGAATCTCTTGATTGATTTCTATGTTAAACTTGTTACAGGATATCTTATGGTCGACCTAATCATATGTACACATTGCTTCAATTTCTTTTTCATACTATCGATTTTATACATATTTGAGCCTAAGTACAGGGTATAACTTAGTCGATTACTTCATTCAATTGTTAGGTTATGCGTGGGCTACCTTGCCAAGTGCAATATTAAACAATAAAGTCCCTAATATATGTGATTATGATCCTAAGCTAACCTCCAGATATAATCATACATATTTATTCCGACATATATATGTATATATATGTATACCCATATCTCGTAGAGTTTAAATAAATTTATTTACTTAATGTACTCTGGTAACACTGACTCACATAATTCAACTTTAACATTAGGCATGCGATCTAATCCTATCATGGCATATGAATATATATATTTATATATATATATATATATATTTTAAACCTGCCTCAAAGAATGTTAATAGAAGCAGACTTATTAAAATTCAAACAATTACTTTGGCATTAACATATATTTAAGAAACAGCTTTAAGGATCCTAAGCAAATGCTTGTTATCATTTAAAAATTAGTGCACCATAGAAAACAGTTAGAAAATGATATTTGTTCCGCCAACTCGCATTTTGGCTGTTGCATAGTGTAATGTGGCCTTTCATTGGATTTGTATGACAACAGTAGCAAAATGAAGCGAGTAGATCTTACAATTAATGTAAAGCAATGCCAATGGCAGCTCGACCACGTGAGATACACCCAGATATTGTGCCAGGGAATCCGCTGAAAAGAACAAATGCGAGCTTGTACAATATGTATACTACTGAGTGTCATAAATTCTCCGGGTGTTTGGGCATCACGCGCCAACGGATGAGAAATAAGAATGAGTTCAGTTGCTGAAATGGCGCTGACTTTGAGCCGTAGGTAAATAGCAATGGGGATTACGGGAGCAGAGCGTGGCATTCCGTTTCGCTGGGATTACGAATATGTAGATATTTCGCTTATCAAGTGCACAGCTTGGGGGCGGCCTAATGAGAACTTTGGGTGGCAAATTACGCGACATTTTTGTGCATGAATATGAAAATCTTGTTTATTTGCATTTAATTTAGATATAAGAATAATACGGCCCATTAAATCAGTGAAAAGAACAAATAAACTGCCAACGGGGATGCCAGCCACAAAATGGAGCACATTCAAAATTCTATATATAGGGCATACACAATAGCAACAGTTCAAGAATATTCTCTACACTGTCAATATTCAGAAGGGTAGGGTATTTAGGCCAAGCTAACTGTGCAGTAGATCAGTAAACAGGTCTTCAAATCACCGGCACTGAAGTGCAACACGGCTCTCAGATTTCCCTCGATGTCCCAACGGGGCAAATTTTTCACTACCATGCGATTGGAAATGTTTGTAAAGCTATAAACTTGCTGAAAGAGAATGGAAAATTATTAAGATTATTGTTAAAATTATTATCATTATTCGCATTATTAATAATATATATTTATTACTACTTATTATTATTAGCATTTAGGATCGAACCCCCGTTAAGACAAAATATATATAGTGAAGATTATTAGAATTATTTTATATTATTTTTTTTATTGATTTTGTTTTTACTGGACCTTGAAATCGTTTGAACTTTTCCTTTTTATCAATGAGAACATGTAAGGCTTAGTAGATAAATGTTTATCTACGACCTCAAGATCGTAAACAGTCGATTTTTTTTCAGCTTCTATATGCACTTTGGGTAGCCAGACGTCTCCTGATTTTCAACTTATACTGCCGTATATTCAAGGCTACTCTTTTATATATACAAAACCTGATGTGAGCCCGTGGAATTTAGAAATCAAAAAGAAAAACTTTTCATGTGATAACATGAATTTGCACACATTTGGGTCCACCAAAGACTCAAAATGCTGTACAACTGATTGGATTTGAATTGGATTTAACAGATGGAACACTTACGCCTTGATGCGGTGGACATGTGCGCTGCTGCTTGGATATCTGTGTGATATAGTATAGGTGCCAGAGCTCTAATGGATCCTTTAGGGACCTGCAAAAGTTGTCACGTTTTAGTGTAACAAATGTGGGCACCCACTGACCACGCTCCCAGCGGCTGACGTCCACCTCGAATTTAATGGGTATGCGTGGCAGTGCCCGTTTTATGATAATGTCGCCGCTTATGTAAAGCGTTTCGTAGTCATCGTCGAGGACAGTCGTGAGGTGGGTTTCCACTAGCTCACTCAATGCCACATTGCCTTTGTCCTCCGTGCTGTCGCAGGACTCCTGGATCAATTGCTCATCGAGGAATACATTGTAGTCAGCGGTCTGCCAGAGAAACACGAATACAAGGAGTAATATACATACTTGATTTTGTGCAGGTTAGGGACAAACTCACCTTGGCGCCATGCAGCAGCAGAGCTGTCAGCAGGTAGACGATATGGGGTAGTCGTAACATTTGGACCCAAGCGGCTGCTGCTGTGTTGCCGATGCAGCAGATGCAGCAAATTTATAGCCCATTTAGCTGCTGCGGCTAATTGGAGGACAATTAGATTTGAATGCAAGTGTAATCGGCCTAATTAACAAAAACAGCCCAGACCCAGACCCATTTAGCGTTTAATTGCCACTGATTTTGATTTATATTTCAATTCCAATTCGAGTTCCTATCCGATTGGATTCCCACTCAGCATTTTAAAGTCGTCGCGGTTGGCACCCAAATAAATAGATGTCCCGCTCGGCATGCCGGCGGCGTAGGCGCTAGCGAGGCCATTCTGTACGGAAGCCGCCCCAATGCAAATGCAAAATAAGTAAACAAGATATAAAATATGTACATAGTATATAGCATATGTGAATCGCTTTACTTATATGCAATATGTAGCATATCAATCGATACACACTTATCACGCGCGTCTGCCGTGTGCGCCTGCGGGACAACCATCACAGCTGGCCTTGCTGGTACGCAGCGTGAGACAGCAGCATTTTGGGCCATGGCCCATGGCAAATACTGTGCGCAGTGCTTCATTTTGGCCAAAAGCAAATACCGTGTGCGCCACACGCCCAGTTGCCAGCCACCGAGCCAACCAGCCAGATAGGCTTTACGGCCGGTGCCATAAAGATAGCACCAACAGCGCGTGGCGCCGTCTGCTCTTCTTCTTCGCGCAGAGTCATAGTCCATATTTTATTATTATTCACATTTAGTTTCTTGTCTAAATAGATGCTTATGACAGCACGCATCATTTATCTTGAAACGCAGCCAAATGACACAAATCCAAGCCAAAGCTTGGACAATCCATCCGCCTATCAGGCAAATTTCTGCCGAATTTCAGCTCTATTATCCTTTTTGGCATCTTAAGTGCAATAACTATACAACTTTTTCGTATTGTCGTGAAGATAACATTTCTGGCTTATTTCAAAACAATTTTTGTCAACGTTTTTCAAACTTAAAATACGAAATCAAACTTAAAATACGAACTCAAAAAAGTTTTTTTTATTACAAAAAATTACATAGAATATTGGCCTTGTATGTTTGAATTTGAAGACAAATCTTATCAAGATCGCACTGATGATGTATTTGATGATATAGCTCTATAGGAAAAATTGCTCTTTTGTATGTTTTTAGCAATTCCGAGCTTAACTATTCCCCTCGAAAGCTTGTAAGCCGAATCTAGGCTATTCAAACCTTGGCGTGCCGAACATAGCCTTTTCTGTTTCTATATATGTACATATTATTATCTTCAGCTTATATTGTGTACCTATGTATCTTAAAAAGAACAAAATCTTTCTAATATCTATAGTAGCTAGGTATCGTATTCCGACATATATTTTATAAAACTACTCTGCGCCCCGACATACCTTCATTGTAGACGGATCTTCTTTTAAAGTAATTATGCTTATGTAAATATACGATTTGATTTGGATACTTCTCTTTATGCATTTCTAAATGATTCTTGTTTTAGTTATAAATTGAATCCATTTAATATTTTATTTATTTTATTTACTTGTAATATCGTGTTGCAATGGCAATTTTATATATTCTATATACGGTACATTTTGTGATAAAGCCCTCCCAAAGTGCTTACAGTGCTTAAGAATCGTATTGTTTATTGATAGTTATATAAATAAATATTATATTAAGATAAAATGTTAAGTTATATGCAATTATATAATCATATGTATGTAAATGCTTCCTCAAGCATCTGGTCGAGCAGACCGAGAATTAATGAAAACATTAAATCTCAAATCTTATAAATGTTTTTGTAAGCCACACGGAATTGCTAGACTGTGAAGATCATACAGGGTAAGTCCCAAAGGAACTGGCCTGGTCTTCATTTATTGCCGATACTATGAACCAAAGAAGTTATGATATACTAAATGCGCTTACCGTGGACCGAAACCAAAATTCTGATCTCAGATTAGTAAATATATATTGGTGGCTATTTGAAGTGCGTAGGAATTGAAGGACGACATTTTGCTAGTATCTAAATTTGATATATAGGATTGTAATAATTATTCGTATTGCACGAATGGCTTTTTAACTTTTTAAACGAGTTTGGCGCATTTGCTAACACGATCGTTGTGAAAAATCGGTTTTGAATGCTTCGAATGCTTCCCAATAGAAACAAAAAAAAAGTGCTTATACATAAAATATGTTTATGCATATTCGTGTGTGCTCGTATGTATAAAAGTATCTATGCATAAGTATTTAAAATAAATTCCAAATATCTACAAAATTACGGGCTTACGTGCTAAATGATATTGCAAATTATACTATTAAACAATATAAAAAAAAAAACAAAAAAAAGGTATTACAAAAAATATATATCAGCCATAATTAGAACTATCTTTTTAAATTCTATAAATATATATATATATATATATATATATATATATATATTGCATACTTTTCGGATAGCATATTAGTTCAGCTAAAAAACGAAAGCCGTGACATCTAAATCGAGTCTGCGGCAAAAAGTATGCTATACACACATATGTAGAATGTCTTTAACAGATAAAAATTGCGATCATGATTGAATATAAATTAAATGCTAATGCAGGCAGAATAAATTGACAAACAAGTGGATGTTTGGCTATTCAGTTGATGTCGCTCTTCACTTGATGATAATCTCGGCGGGTGGCAAAATGTTATCGCCATGTAGACAATACCAGATGCTCGAATACCAAATGGTGCGATCGACCCACTCGCTGCCCGCCAGCACGTGCCCAATGAAGGGTGCATCACGTGATCTGCAAAAAGGCGAGACGTGAGGTGTTTGGCAAAAGGAGCAGCTAGATAAATATCTACCTCATAATTTGCGCCTGGGTACGCTCAACGAATGTGATGGCCCAGCTCCAGGGGAAGTCACGTTTCCGCTCACAGCCCAAATACGCTGTGGAGCTATGGAGAAAGATCTCCCGTACAATAGTCGTCTTGTCGTTCTTGTCCTTCTTGGAGACAACTATTTTGCCATCGCGCAGCTCGCACTGCAGCGTTTTGAACGATTTGGTGCGGTAGTCAGCGAAGCGTAACTCTTTGCCAGGCGTCACTGTCGCCAGATTCTTGACAGCGCGCTGCACCTCGCGCAGCATCTCGATGGGTCGCACCACCAGATAGTTGTGCTTGCGATCCTCCTCCGGCCAGTAGGACCAGTTCAATATGACGTCGAACACCTTGGCGTCGTGGTGCAGGGGCCGTTCCAGGCTGTCATTAAGTATAACCTCGTACAGTGTCAACTGATGCGTCGGCAGGCACATCTTTGCCGAGTACTCGCGGCACAGCTCATAGGCGGTCTTTGTGGGTGAAATTGTGGCATTAACTTGCGTCTTCTCCTGAAAACAGACGGCAATGCGTTCAGTAAGTTTTTCATGATGTATGACAAAACGATGTGCTCACCTCAGTGGTATTATCTGGATTGGGATTGAGACTGATCCAGATTTTGATGTCGCCCGATTGTTTTACAGCATCCTTCAGTGTCTCGGCGGCTGCATAGTACTTTTGCAGGCACATCAGCATCGCCTGTTCCTTTTTCTAAATGGCAAACAGAATGCAAATGAGCTCTAGATAAAGACTGAGACATATGCTACAGATGGAACATGTGCTACAAGGAATAAGCTTAAGAATTCTCAAAGCTTCACAATATTGTACAAAAATAGATCGAATATTTGGGTGTAACGATAATATTATATTCTAATAGTAAATGGCGTTGATGTAACAGGCAGGTGGAGGTTTCTCCGTTCCCACCAAGTACACATATATTGTCCTGATCAGCTTGATTCTAGACATGTCTGTCTGTCTGTTTGTTTGTCTATTTGAAAGTGTCGAATTCAGAGATCAATCAAAGGTGTTTTTAGCATATTTCAGATAATAAGTTTTTACCCAAAATTTGGTAAGTAAACAGCTAACTTTCGTATAATACAGACCGATTGCAAATGCCCCAAAACGTAATGCTCATTATTTTTGGCTGAACTTTAGCATATACACACTTTTGGCTGCCATATTTAAGCTTTGAATATTTTAAATAGATAGGATTATAGACAACGGAGTTATAATTGAATGCATTTGCATCTGGCTCAGGGCAGAAACGGATCGACTCCCGACTAGAACGCTGTTAATTGTTTCAGTTTGCAGCTGTTTTTTATGGCATACTTTAAATGCCATTATTTTAACAGTTAGCCAGTCACAGTCACATTTGCGGTTGGGTTCAGAATTTCAAATTAGAAGCGCAAGGCAGTTAGCTGGGTTGTTGGCGAAATATGTATAGATATGGGGGGGTTGTTATGTTGTTACCATTTCGTCGGCGCTGCAGGGAAACAGATTCTTGTAGAGCACGATCAGATCGCTGAGCACATCGGCCTCTTTCTGTGAGTAGATGAGCTCGTCGCACTGTAAAAGAGAAGCACTCGGATTAGGAATAGCCAATGGATGGTAAGTGGGCCGGCCGGTGGCGTTACCTTCTTGGCGAGCAGCGTTGGGCCCCATATCATGGTGAGGTTCTGTACGCTCATCTTGTTCTTGGCCTGCTGCGAGCTGATGAACACCAAATGGCCGACAATGCGACGCAGCGTCTCGTGCTCAATGGTGCTGAGCCGGGCGAGCAGCTCCCTATAGATGGGTATCTTCTCGGAGGCCACCGCCAGCTCGGTGACAAACACAAAGCTGTCGGTCAGTTTGCCCAGCAATCTTTCCGGCAGATCGCGCATGAAGCGCTTCAGCACGTTGGCCACGTCGTGCTCATTGTACTCGTTGCGCGTGATCTCCACGTTGAACGCGTCCGCCCGGAAGGCGCTCATCAGCTTGTGCATGGAATTCTCCGAGCCGGACTTGCGGTAAATGCCCTCCGACATGGAGCCATGAATGTACACAAAATTGATGCACTTATCAACAATCACGGGCACGTCGTAGCGCGTGAGCTGCTGATCGCCCAGCGAGAAGCCGTTATTGTGCGCCACCTCCCTGATGATGTGACGCCAGATCTTTGTCTCGCGCGCCGAGCTCATTATCATGTAGACGGCATACGGCGGACAGTCGATCATCAGCATTGGTCCGCTCTCCACGTGCAGATTATCAATGGACTCGTCGCTCTCCTTTAGAACTGCAAATGACAAGAAAGGAACAAATGAATGCTGAGATACACACAGACAGAGACAGAGACAGAGACCAAGATTGGGGCGGCAAGTTTGTTTTCTTGTATGTTTGCTGTTCCTCTTTTTGTCTCTGTTCATATTCCGATATATTTAGTGCAGATATCTTTGAAGACGAAACCTATAGTAGTATATAGTGCTTTGCATGTTTGCTCTCAAATTCCAGTAAGGTTTACGCCCATCCAAGCACATTTATAATGAATTCTGTACAATTTGTCATGTGTTCATGTCATCCACTTGGAAAAGGTTGGCTTATTTATTATTTGTAATCTTTTTTCAATTTTCTTTTCATCATGCAACTGACACCTGCTTGTAAACCTAATATCTTGGGGGCTTGTTATCTTCGAATGATTCACATTTATATAGCCCACTGGAACAGTAATCAGCGTGGCCAGCAACTGTTGGGGGTCTGTTGCAATCCCAACTGTTGCAATTAACTCACCGATGCAGCGCGCCTTTCTCAGATCCATTTTCTCGACGTTGCCATTGGCCTCGCTGACAAAGATGAGGCGCCGCTGGCTCTTGCGCAGCACCAGCCACGTGCCGCTCCAATCGGAGGTGATTGAATTCTGCAAAGAGGAGCATTAGCCAGGCTTGTATCGGGTGTCGGGCATCGGGCATCGGGCATCGGGTTTGGGTTTGGGTTTGGATTTGAAGGAGGCTCACCTTTAGGTAGCACCAGCCGGCGCGATAATAGTGGCAGGTGTATTTCACGGGCACACTGTTCGTGAGGCTCTCGAGAATCTTTTGCATCCAGACGCCGCGTTCGGACTCCTTGCCGACGCCATAGAGATGGGCGACACGCAGCTGCTTCACATTGCCGCAGGCATTGCTTGTCATCAGCAGATTGGGATTGGAGGTCATGCCATCGGCGGCGCCAGTTCCGTTCTTTGGCTGCGACGTGGTCAATTCGAAGCAGTAGAAATGGGTGGCGCTGTCTGTGACGCGGCTGTTGCTGACGCACTGCAGCGTCGTGATGGTGTCCAGTGGGATTAGCTCCTTGGGCGTTTTCATCTCCTGGTCAAGGTACGTCTGAAACTGTCGATCCCGCAATATGGCCTTGCGGTTCTGCATCTCCTTCAGTATATCCTCGACGACGCCCGACGGGAAGCGCACCAATGGCCCCTCGTAGCGCACCAGCAACGGCGATAGACTCGGCCGCGGCACCATCTGCAGGGCCACCTTTACATCCGACTGCCGCTGACTGGCGCCCTTGAAGCTCGCCCGTCGCTTCATCGCATCCATGCGCAGCTTCACATTAGAGAAGGCGTTCATCGTCTGCCGGAAGCGAGAGCCCAGCGTGTTCTTTGATTCGGAGCCGCTGGCATTGGTTGCCGATGCCGACAACGGCTGTCCATCGCCACCAATGGCCTCTAAATAGGTGGGCGGACTGTCGCCCTCAATGTGCGTCTTGTCGCCCACAAACCAATTGGTGCGATTGCGCGATGGCGCCGCCAGATCAACATTTACCGCACTTGTAGCCGGCTTCTCCTCCAGGCGACTGAGATAGGGCCGGGCGCGTAGCTCGAGAGTGTCCAGCTCGAGAGTGTCCGTGTCATCCAGCATGTTCTCCATGCTATCGCTGAGCAGCTGCGCATTCTGATGAACAATCTGCGGTTGATTGCGCGCACTAGATGCTGCTCCAACTGCTGCTGATCCGATGGCAGTGGCTGTGGCTGTGGCAGTGGACGCGGAGCTGACATTGGCTACGGGTGCTTCGTTGCGGCCATCCTCCTCGGAGGTGCACATGCTGACATCGTCCTGTTCGCGCTTGATGGTGCCATAGGTGTCCTCCTCAAGAAGATGTTCGAGCAGCAGCAGCTCGTTGCTCTTGTTGGAGCGAGCCAGTGTCGAGCATTTGCCCATCAGCGGATCGAACTCCTCAATCAGTTCCGGCGGCGGTGGCGGCGGCGCCGACCAGCCGCCCACGGCACCATCGTTGCTGTCCAGCTCCCCATCCTCACTGATGCACGCCAGCTCCAGCTGCGGTGTCAGCAGCTTGCCGCGACTGGTGCTGCTCGTGGCCATCTCGAACAGCTTGCCGTAGGTGGCCTCTTGGTTGGCGTACAGTGGCTCTGGCGAGGAGCATGATTCACAGTCCGCCTCCGGCTCCGGCTCCGCCTCGGGCTCTGCTGCCTCGCCATAGAAGTGCCAGGAGTCGCTACGCTCGGGCTTGGGCGCGCGGGCTTCCTCGGCTGCAATGTTGGCAGTGATTAGCAGTGATTCTTCGCGCTCGGCAGCAGCTGCGGCACGATTGAGCTCCTGCAGTTCCGCTGAGTCCACATTGGGGCGACGCAGCTGGATGTTCTCGTAGTTCTTGCGGCGCTTATGGCGCGCCGGCGGCTGCACTACGTCCAACTGCTGCGACAGACGCGGTGGAGGAAAGCTGGGCATGGGCAGCTCCTCGCCGGTCGACTCGCCGCTGCTTGACTGGCGTTGTGGCTGCGGCTGATGATTGCGCAGCTGCACCAGCTGTGCCGCCTCCTGCGCTAGATTCTTAGCCAGCGGCAACGGTGGCGCTGGGCGCGAACGCAGCGCTTCATCGTAGCTGGGCGGCTTGGCCTTGACCTTGGGCTTCGGCTTCGGCCTGGGCACCTCGTAGTCAAGCTCGTTGTGCAGCTCCGGCAGCGTTTTCGTGTTGCTGCCGCCGCTGAGATCCGTGTGGCCGCCACCAGCAGCGTTTCGATGCAGCGGACTGCTGAACTGTATCGTATTAAAGACGTCCGTGTTGGGCATGGTGCGGCGTCGCTCCAGCTCCATTTGTTGCTCCAGCTCGGATAAGTTGCCTGCTTCCGTTGTCTTGTCCCGCCGGCCCAGCGTAAAGTTCGAGCCGAAACGTTTGCTGGCGTGCCTCAGCCGGCTGCTGGCGTCCGCGCTAAGGCTGCTTAACGCCTCCGTGGAGCTCTTCAGATTCTTGTCCAGACGCTTCTTGGCGACCTTGGCCTTGAAGGCCACACGCTCGCCAATCGCCTCGCCGAGTAGCTTCGAGGTGTTGCCCAACGAGCGCAACAAATTCCTGTGAGAAATTCAGAGTTCGTGGCGGTACTTAGTCAGAGGGATCAAGCTGCCCAGTTGAGGTTAGTAGAAAAACAGCTAAAAAATTGTTAGCGCCCATACAAATATCCAGTATATACATATACATATACATATATATATATATATATACATATATGTATATGTATGTCAATAAAATGGAACGTTCGGCCCCAACTGCACAGCGCTAACTAAACTCGAGTGCCAGACCCCACACCTAAGCGAAAGAAACCGAAACGAGACGGAACGAAACGGAACGGAACGGAACGGAACTAAATAAAATAGAGCCGGTATATAATTTGTCATTGATCTTGAAATGGCAAACGGCAGGCGACTATTTTTGGATGTGCTCGACAGGAGCGTGATTAATGCGTCGGCGGAAGTCGAAGTTCCACGAGTTACAAGGTTTTCTATAAATAGAGCGAATAATAGGGAACATTGGCTGCACCGAGGCAGATCCAGGTACTTATAAGGCCAGCCAGATTGTGGATTGTGGGGATTTGTCCTTAAACAGTTTCAGCTGTCGCTTCACTCTGTCTATCTGCAACTGAACTGAAGGGAAAACTCGCAATCACAGCCAGCTGCTGAACTGAATCTGTTTACTGATTACGTCGGAGATCAACGACCAGGAGTCAAGGTTGAACACCAAGAGATCGGTGGCACACCAAAGTACACGTTCACAATGCATTTTTATTTTATTAATATTATATTAAGTTTCTTTGCAATTGCAATACTTCAAAGCTGCAGACAATCCGAAACTGCTTGAAATCCAGAGGAATTTGTAAAATATGCTTATACTATTTGATCTCTAGTTACATCGCATATAATATCGTATGTTGAACTTTAAAGTACAGTCAGAATGTTGTGCCAAAACGTTTTGGCAGATATTGGTAACATTTAATTTTGATTTGGTCAAAAGTTATTTTATTGGAATGTTTACTAAAGTCCTAAATAGCGAAAAAACGAAGTTTAACTTCAGTTAGGATATCTTCGGCACGACGAAGACTTAATACCCTTGTTCTGCAGACATGTGAGCAGCATATTTTGACACACAAAAACTCATTTCTCGATCGAATGTTCCTATAGCGCTATATAACATAGTGGTGCGATCCTGATAAGATTTGGCTGTATAAAGCAGAATAGTGAAACTTTTAAGTGTCAGCTTTAGTCAAGATATATAGACGATAACATACAGTGGTCCGATCCGGTCGGCTCTGACACTCACTTGAAGGAGTTTGTTGAGACGTCATACAAAACCAGTTAAGAACGCTCAGATCCTAAACAATTTACAAATGTTAGACCTAGTTATATTTTGTACCATCTGGAAATGGTAATCCTTATCTGAAAGCTGGTGTTTTTGATTTACAGTGCATTATTGTAGCTTTGTAGACCTTTCCGATGGGTTTCTCACATATCCAAAACACATTTAAATGGGGCCCATAACCAAAGGAATATGTTTTTGGGAATCATTGTGCATTTCAACTTCTACATGGGTGATACAAGTGTTTGTTTATCCCATACAAAATGAACTTGAGGATGGTTCGGTTAGCGTTTCTACGGGGTTAAGTAAGTAACAGACCCAACCCGTTTGGGTTAGTTTCCAAAAAGAAATTCAAATAACAATCTAGTACCATAGTATTACGGGGGAGGTGTGCGATACTAAATATAAAAATAAATAATAAAAAAAAAAAACAATTCGGAAATTAGCATTAGCAAAAATAAGTGAGAGACACCAAAGAATCGTAAAGAAGGGATAAAACAAATGAAAAATTGTAGATAAAATTTTACTTGTCATCGTCACAGCTCGCGGATAGCTCCGACTGATCGGACGAGGCGGCGCGTTCCGCCTCCGCCTCCGCCTCCGTTTCTGTATCTGTTTCTGTTTCCGTATCGGAATCGCCCTCAAGATCTCGCCCATGATCTTGATGATTTTCATCCGCCTGCTCTGCGTTGCCCTCGTCTACGTACCCGGGTGACGGCGACTTGAACTTGCCGCTCTGTGAGCTCTCGCTGCAGTCAAGCGACGCATTGGAGGTGTACCGCGAATCATTCTCTGGCTGCCCATTGGCACCACTGACGCCGCCGCCGCCGCCGCTGATGCTCGTTGTGGAGAGCTCGCTGGAGATGGAGTAGCGCTCGGCCCGTCGCCGATCCGCCTCTATGTTAAGCGGCTTCGATGGCACCTGCGGGGCTGCACGCATCGCCTTGGGCGATGCTATCGCTGGCTGATCTTTTTCCTTTCCCTCCGCCTCTCCAACGTGCTCGTCCTCCAGCAATAGCTCGGCAAGGGCTCGCTGCCTGGGCGCCGGCTTGGGCGTAGCGTATAAAGGCTCGGCGGGCACATTCTCATTTGCATCTGGTCCGTAAATCGGCTGCTCCACGTTGTGCTCCTGCAGTATGAGCTTGCTGTGGCTGCTGGCCGGCAGCTTCTTCTCCGCACAGCTGTCGTGCAGATTCTCTGCGTTGATATTTAGCTTTTTGTTGTTGTTATGGTTGTTGTTATTGCAGTTGTGATTGTTGGCACTGGTGCTACCGCTGCCCACATTGATATCGATGTTCTCGTAGTTGGCGACCCGCACCTCCGGGTAGAGGCGACGCGGCGCCGGCACGGGACGTGTCTGCGCGCCAGCCTGCTCCATGGCCAAAGACTAAAAGCAAACTAAAGGAGGAGAATAATTTCGCATGAGCATGAATATTCGTATATGCAAAAAGCGAACTTAATATAATAATAAATAGCTTATACACACATCCTTTAACATATTTAACTAACTAGCTAGCCAAAGAATTAGTACATAGTTTTGTATACCCTACACTTATAAAAAGCGGGTTAAATGGATTTCTTTTAAATTTATGTAACGAGCAGAAGTGGACTTTCGTGATCGGGTCGACGGGCTAATGGATTTAGTCAGTACCGTCGCCCAGACTTTCCGTCTATCACAAATACTTAACGGAAGGGTAATCAATCTCTTTGCTCGATATCTCAGATACACAGGTCAGGAACATTTAACTTTTTGGATATCTCCCCATACACACATATTTGTGGGTTATTGTAAACACCTCAAATTATGACAGCCTCTTTCGGGCAGTCTGAGTATTTTATTCAACTTCAAAATTTGAAGTCAAACTTAGTTACAAGGCTCTACATATAAAGCATACAGACGGACTTGACTAAATCGACTCATCTCTTCGTTCTGATCAAGAACATACCTAAAGAGGTCGGATATGCCTTCTTCTGCCTGTTACATACATTTGCACAAAACCAATATACCTCTTGGCATATAGAGAAATGCATGTATTTCAGCAAGGCATCGATCAAATGGAATTGTGTCTACAAACTGGTTATGTTTTCGAACATTATCGAAAAGAACAGGCAATATTGTGGGATGTATTTACAAGTAAAGTAAATAAAGAAATTTAATCTAAAAAAGAACCTTAACCTACCTTCAATCCGAAGCAGTTTTTACTGTGATCAACAAATATAGGTTAATATTGTTGCTGGACATTAGAAACCCGTGCTAGCTGGCAATTTTCCTGTGGGACGTAAGCATGTGAAACGGGGATTACCATGAAGTCAATATTTACAGCACGTAGATGTTGGGATTTTGGAAATTCTTGACCTGCAGCCAGAACATTCCTGTGGGCATATGGCATAGGGCTTCAATTGCCTGCGGCTTAAAGTAAGTTTCAGGCAAGGAGCACGTATTTAGCATATACCTGTTGCATATAAAAGTTGAGCATGATCCTTGAGAACAGCGCACTTAACGCACAGAGCTCCGTGCAGCAGCATGCCACAAGTTGCAAGTCAGTGCAATTACTTAGCTCTGTTCTTCTGCCTGCTACTACAGTTCTTTGGCACACTCCTCGATTGCTCAACAACGACAAAGACGCAGCCAGGCCAAATGGCACCGAAGACTGAAGAGCACCAGCCGCGTCGCCCACGCGCCCAGCGGCAGACAACGTCATACGACAAAGTGGAGCTGCTGCGTCGGATGTTGGTGCAACAGCAGCTGCAGCATCTGGAGCAGCGGCGTCTGCTGCGGCTCGCGCTGGCGCGGCGGCGGCTCGAGTTCGAGTTGAGCAATTAGATGCACTGCTTATACGCAGTTTATCTTTAAGTAGTTTAAGTTTTGCATATTTAAGTGGAAATTATCATAGAAAGAAATCTGACAAAGTGCACAATAAAACAAAATGTATAAACAATTATCTGCGGGAGGCCCAAGAATAAAAGCGCTCTTCTTACAGAAATTACATTCTCAACCCATCGCCGTATATATGTACTATATATATATATATATATATATATATATTGGTTTATCTAGTGTATCATCAACCCATTACGGCAGATATGCATACCATATGCATATAGCTGGCCCCAAATTCATATATGACTTTGCAATGCGCTACATGTGGCATCATCAATTTAAAGTACCCTCATTTACTGTATAATTAGAGGGAAAATCAAATAATAGCCTTTTAGTGAAGTGCAATCGACTGACAGATACTCTGTTACAATTTAAAAATGCTTGAATTTCAGTTCGATTTACAGAAAGATAGCTTATAGATAAAGATTATATCGATTGGCGGGGCAGGCATGTCTGAAGTTCGAAGAGGATTATCTCCAATAAAGGAAAATAACTCCAAAATCTTGAAATTTGTGGTAGATTCGCTTGCTTTTGCCTTTGGACTCGAGACAGAGATTTAAAAACCATCGTTTAGGCAACCAGCAATAGCACAAAACCAATAAATTTTTATACCATGTACGTGTTCAAGTTGGTTTGAAAAGGGGTATAATGTCTATCAGGAGCGTGTTTGTCACCAGCAAAAGAACCCTTCTATGGAAGAAGTACATTTCATGTAGACAATCTCGTAGACTGTGGGAAACTGTAAAAGCAAGTGGCATTGGCATCGATATTTATCGATTTTAGCATATAGCGCAAATTGGTATCTACACACATTTTCCACATACATATATCGTGAAGAGTGGAAAATAAACTGTAAGTATAGTCAATAATGAATTACCATAGACTGAGGCTATGGAAAGCAAAAGTACACGGTATTTTGTAGCTCACTACGTGAACAGAGTATGAATACGGTCTGAAATTGTTAAGTCAATAAAAAAAAAAACGACACAAATGACAGACACGTGTTTCCCCCAGCACAAAGCGAGCCAACTCCAAACTACAATCGCGGCATCATTAATTGGCCATTTGGCTTTCACTTTCTTTTTTGATCTCTTGCTCTTCCTCTGTCTCTTTTGCCTCGCAAACTAAAGAGTCGTCAATAATGGCACTAAAACTTAGCCAATTCACAAAGAAAGCCAGCGCAAATGATCATCAATGTACATATAGGAATAGAGGAATAGAGGACTGTGCATATGTGTTTTCGAGAATGGACTCATGATTATTATTCAGTTGAAATATATTCGAAAACAAAGGACACAGCAAATCAATTGTCTCTTATACGAATCGCCGCATTTCGCATTTACTTGTAAATTCATATTTTATTTTACTGCATTTATCGCGACATTTCCGCATTTTATTTACAAACAAATGTTCGGAGATCACGATATATTTTTATTTTTAGTGTATATATTGAAAATATCTTTATTTGTAACAATTGACTTAAAAAGAATACAGTTGCACTTTTCATTTTTAATCTGAGTATAACGGGCATGTAAAAATCATGATTATTCTTGCATTTCCACAGTCGGAAAATTAACCCGATTCAGATTTCACCAACCCTTTGAAGTTGTATAGCCTACCGCCATAATACATATAAATGCAAGAAATATTCTTAAAACGGAGTTTCAATTAAATAAATGAACTGTTAGTATAGCTAACTAGTATAAACGCATCTTGTGTAGCGCACTCAAACGCATTCGATTTCACTTATATTTCACGATGCAAGAACAAATTGCAATCTCCAAATATCGTATTGTAAATGTTTCAAGATAAAGATAAATAATTAAAAATATATTCAAAGTCCAGATTGAAGGCGCAAATGGCTTAATAATTCAGACTGAATTAACGATTGACTTGATCTTTGAACACACACTTTATTATTTCAAAGTTGGTTAGTGAAGCGCGTTTATAATTCGATTTTTATTAATCGTATTCCACATGTTAATTAATATTGAAGAAAAAATAATAAAAATGTAATATTAAATTGAATGTCACTGTGCAGTTAACAGCGTGAGGTTTACAGTGTCATTTAACAGTGTGGCGTTAACAGAGCACAAAAACAAAAAAAAAAAGAAAATTGAAATGGAAATAAAGGGCGCACTAAACCAATTTATCATTTCAAATACTATGATCTCTTCGAATAGACCTGCAATTGAGTATTCTGTAATTGTATTTTACAGCTGTATGTATAACTATATATAACATATAGTCAGCAAACATAGTAGCCATAAAGCCATATATGTACATAGTAGATTAAAGAGATTATAACAATTGGCGGGCACTATAGTTTATCAACACCTTTTTCTGTCATATAGTGTGCCCTGCTTCCCAGGGTATGCAATCATCCATTTAATGAAATTGGTTTTCGTTTCATTTCTGGATATCTCCAGCTTTGTCAGCTTTGTCAGCAGTTCTCTGAACTCCGAACCAGGCCGGCTATAGACAACCGGGACAGCAGCTGCTTGTTTAGTAGAACTTGGGGCGATGCCATGGAGTCTGTATTGCTGCTGTTGTTGCTGTTGTTGTTGTTGTTATTGCTGTTGTTGCTGTTGTTGCTTAAGTGGCCAGCACTTCAAATGGAAGTTGTTCTGGGCAGCTGGCTCAATGATTTTGTTTACAATGTTTAATAAACTTGTTGTTCTTGCTGATGCTTTCCGCAATAACTTGAATGAATGGATGTATAAACTTGTGTACATGTCATTGCATTTGTTGCACGCGTGAATCATGGGCACATCTAAATGCAGAGAGAGAGAGAGAGAGAGAGAGAGAGAGAGAGAGAGAGACGCACTGAGAAAGGGAGAGACATTGCCATCGATTGACATGCACATTATGTGAAGCATTTTCTTTGAACGTACTCCCGTACTCTGACATCTCTCCCAATCCCTTTTCCACCCTCTCTTTCAGCGCACGATCAAAAATTGTCGGTTTGATGATTAATCGCAAAGCTGCTTTGGCCAGTGAATCAATGGGTATATATGGTATATCGTGCATACAATATATTGCGGAGCATACAAATAGACCGCGTATCAACTGTGTACGTGTTTGTGGTTACATTTATAGTTTGCGATAACAACAACAACGACAACGATATTGCGACGAGTATAAATCATATATAAGGCATGAATGGGCGGCTTGTTAAGCTCATTAACCATTAACCAAGTTGGGCTAACCAGACAATTCGCCCAGCGGAGTCTATTGTATGATCTATTGTATCACTCGGACAAATATTTGTAGCATTCGAGTGCGCCGATTTTGCAAAACTGAGCAAAGTTAATATCCAGCACAAGGTGGAATGCGAGAGCGAGTCCCATTGCAAAGTGGTTCAAGTTCACATGCAGCTTGTTCTACTTAATACAAATATACACATGTACACATATGCACATACATATGTCACATGTACAGTAGAGCTTGGAGTAAATTACTAATGACAACAATGTGGCATCACACATATTTCCTTATCTTGCAATTATCGCTCGGCACAGGTTGAAAGTTGTTCGTTTTGAAGATTCTTTGGGCACATATATACATATATATGTTCAGAGATATATGCTCCCTTTAACAACAATTGGGAAATACACAAAATCATATCTGGGTGTAGTCTAACACAATCTTAGATTAAGAGCACAACAGTTTATCGAATCCACATTTTCAATATAGCTTGTTGATATAGTATTCAATCAATATATCAATCAGTATCAGCTAATATATGAGATTCTGTTAACAAAGTCTGGCTGTCGGTACGTCTCTTCTGCGAGACTCCCGGCTTCGCATATAGTTGATAAATGTTATCTATGCGAAAATAAAAATACCATTCACATTAATGTTTCAGCTTTTACAAGAACATCAAGAGCTGAAAGGCTTCGAACTTCGAGCTGTGGCGATAAGGTTCAAAAAAGTTGCTATCAGCTCAACATTCTGAGTAACAGGCGTCCAGCAGGGACCTTAACTCCATGGCTGCTGTGACTTACCAGCTGCTTATTATAAACGAAAGGCCCCTAGCTGAAAATGCACTGAACGAAATCCGTCTAGAAATTTCAATTATTTATGCAAATTGCGCAAGTGTAATAGAAAAACTAATTAACGCGAAAAAAGCTTGCAGCCAGAACTTAAAGTTATCATTTGTAGACTTCGTAGACTCTGAATGTATTCGAAGATGCGGCGATTGAGTATTCGAATTTGTAAGGGAAGAAAGAGAATTTGATTGTTATCAAACGAATGCAAACGAGAGAGAGAGAGAGAGAGGGAGAGAGAGAGAGAGGGAGAGAGAGAGAGAGCGAGAGAGAGAGAGAGTGGCCATGAAGCAAATCCTGCGCTTTACTTTTGAATATATTGAAATGTTTTTAGAGATTTGTTAGAATAACAAGTTGACTTGGCAAATACTTTTGAGTAGAATGGAAAAGTATTGTACTTAGTTTTTGATTAATTTTCTGTTTTCTGCAAAATTGCCAATTGAGACGTGGAACAGCCGTATAGACTATGCCCCTTAGTCATGTTCTGTCCGAATTCGCACAGTTTCATATATGCATACAGTAATATTATGGCCAGTATTATTATTATGGTAACTAATTGGGCATAGTTCCGGCAGTGGAAATGTTTGCTAAATGAGTATACTAGATTCGAACTAAGTTCGGTTAGTACACTCCATTGAAAGGGTGCTACGCTTTGACTGGGATAACGGAATATGAATCACTTGCCCTTCTATTGGATTGCTCTTGCTTATGCAGTTGTTGTTGTTGTTGTTGTTGTTGCTTTTTAATGGGTTCGTTGTTGCCAAATGTGAATCATGCACATACATAAGTAAATAAGCATATGTATGTGCATGCTGAGTATTTCTTCTATGCTGAGTATTTATACAACTCGTGTTTATCTGCCGGCGTGTCCCACAAAAGACGCTGATGCCGCAGGAGTTCGAGTTGCATTCCAATCAATTGGATACGCATGTGAATAGGAATACGGGCAAGCGAGGGCAAGCGAGGTATACTGAATATGCGCTGAGTTGGCACCACGCTCAAATGTCAATGCAAGAATATAAGTTGTGATCGGCAGAAGTTCCATTTCCTGCTGAGTATGAATGTATACAATGCTAACTGAGTGAATTTCTAGTTGCGACATGTCCTGATGTCCAGTCAATCAAATGCATACTGTCGAATGTTCTACTAATTAATTACTGGCAACATTTACTCGCCTTGTTTTGTACCCAAAGATGGACAGTTTAACAGCTCTTTGAATACTTGTTCTATATGTTTGTTGAGTAATTATATTTACGTACTCCCTATTGCAAACGATACATTTGCACTTGCAACTTTTCGATACATACTCGTGCGCATCCAGGCATCGATTTCCGAAGTGGTTCGACGGCATTTTTTGTCGTAAGTTTTCAACGATTTGGTTTTGATTTAAACACGCGCCTGCGCACACAACATTTGCATGCACTCACTTCAAAGAGAGCATGCCCAAGAGAGTAACAGAGAGAGAGAGGGAGAGAAAGAGTAAGAGATTGAGGGGGCGCATGCGTTGCTTGATTAGCTGACAAAGAATAACAAAGCTGATATACAACTACATACGTGCACACACATACATACACACATACATACATATATATGTAATTATGCATGCATATGCATAAAAATACCCATAGAGTTGCCACCTTTTGCGCATTTTCCGTTAAACTAGTTGAAAAGGTTGTTTGAGCAATGCATCCCATTTTTTACCACTTGCACTCTCCCGTTCACATAAATATACATATATTTCGAAATAGCTAAAACTCTTTAAAAATGGCCAGAATAAGAGGCATTTTACAGATTTTAACTGTTTACGGCTGACGACCTCTGTTGCTGGCCAATTGCAGCTAGAAAATAGCTAACTTGGCAGCACTGATCAATACATTCAGTGTTCAAATACCCTGTAAATTGTATGTAATAGGCTTTAAATTCTTAAATATTTTGCCATTAAATTAAATAGTTGTTAATGTTTAATCTTGTCAGATTTTGAACAACTGATAGTTTCAACAATGATGCAACTAAATTCGCTAGACGCTCGCAAAAAACAATAATAAACAAATATGTATGTGTGTTGCTTATTATCATTTGGTTAATCAGTGCATAGATACTTTTTATCAACAAATGATTAACAAAGTGCGATGCCATGGGGCACATAGACACACATATACATATACATATATATCTATATACATGTATATATGTATGCACATATGTGAGCATATAGAATGTGTGTCAGCCGTCAACAGCAGCATCAAAATTAATATGTTTATAATTGTTTAAATTGCCAAACAATTAAAAGCGTTAAAAAGGTCGCGTACTCCAACAACAACAAGAACAAGAACAAGAACGAGAACGAGCAAAATGCGAATCGTGCCCCATGGCCAAAGCGCGTCTCATGCGGCGCCTGCTCTGTCCCATTTTGCGGCAACAGGTGGACACTGTGCGTGACAGATAGAAGTGACAGAGGGAGGGAGGGCTAGAGATTACGGCTGGCACCGTTAAAGTTTGACTTTTTGCCACCGCATTCACTAGCTCTCACTCTCTTTCACTCTCTCGCTCTCTCTCTCACAAACTGTTATTAGCTCTCTGTACAGAATTGGAGCGATAAGCAGTTATTAGACACAAAAACAACAATTTGTGCTAAAATGATAATGTTACAACAACAAGCTGGCGTACATGTGTGTTAGTGTGTATGCATGTGAGTGCAGTTAACTGCGTGTGAAACGTAAAACGAAACCGGCTATGAGAGCGCAGACAATTGTTAACTGGAATGCGCTGCGCTCAGCGTTTTCGGCTGTTAAGCAACTGTTAAAAGTTAGATAATGGATTACCAGACACATAACATAAAATCCGCATGCATACGCGCACACTCACACGCACGCAGGCAAACAATGCAGCTACAGGGCGTGTATTGTTTGTCAATGATGCAGGCGCCCGCCTAAAGGTTAATATTCAACAACAGAGACAGACAGAGAGAGAGAGTGAGTGAGTGAGTGAGTGAGTGAGAGAGGGAGAGAGATAAAGAGAGCGATCAAACAAAACTCTGACGGTTGTTGGTTATTTTTCTCGTTTTTGTTTTGTTATTGATGTTGTTGTTGTTTTTCTTTTGTAAATATGAACACAACAATTTATGCAAATTAACCCAATGCCAGAAGTAGAAAATATCGTAAAGAAATCAAACAAACTTTTACCTTTCGTTTTTGTCGCTCGACAACTGTAAATTTCTATGCAATTATGCGAAATTTGTGTCGCGGTTGGCCCACATTTAACACAAAATTGTTCAACCTGTGCACCGCACACACACACACACACGCACACGCAGTCACATAAAAAAAACAAAACTAAAGTGCTCTCGTCGTTGGCCACACTTATGCCAGCCTACGCGCAACTGCAACTGCAACTGCAACTGCAACTGCAACAGCGACGATGACGACGAGGACGCGGACTGCAATTACTTTGGCACATTTGTGGTATAAACGGTGTTTAATTGACTAAAACGCGAGTCCGGAGAGTGTGCTAAATGTGCCTGCTACGCTTATCGTTTCGTTTAGCTTTTGCTGGCTGGACACATTATTTATTTATTTATGATTGGCGCTCGCACTCTCTTAGCGCGGGAGGGGACGAGTCGGGCCGAGTCGAATGATTCATTTCCATGCCCCATGAACGCTGGCGCAGCACTTTTATCACGACCAGCAGGTCGCCGCACCCGCACCCGCTCCCGTTCCCGTTCCTCTACCCGTTTACGTTCCCGTTCCCGTTCTCGTTCCCGTTCTCGTTCCACCGCGCGCACTGAATGCTTGCCAAATGAGTCGCGATCGCGATCGCGAACGCAAGCGGAATGTAAATATGGAAATAGATTCTGAATGATTTTTCGTTTGACGCTGACGCTGACCGGCAGGCGACAACAATAACAAGTGTACCAAAAACAAAATACAAAATAAAACAAGAAAAAAAAAACAATAACAGGCACGCACGTATCTACACTTCACACTTGACACGGTCTCTCGCGATGAGCGAACAGAAATGAATTTGTCGGTCAGTCGGAATCACGGCAATGGCACAACAGCAAACAACTTGTTGGCTGCCCATTATACGTTGTTGTTGCGTTTTGCGTTTTGCGTTTAATGCTAAAATAGTATTTAGATAGTCTGCTCTGTTAGGTTCGATCGCTGTTGTTGCTCAAATTATCTACTAGAATTATGTTAGTACTCAAAATGGACTGCTAACTCGCTGTTACTGTTAGGCTGATCTCGCGAACTATTCAACTGTCTGGCAATGACTGACATGATCTGTTCACTGGCTGTTATGTTATATGCACTGCTGTTAAAGAATTTCAGACTGAAAACTGGCTCAGTTCGTTTCCAAAATCGGTATTTAAATTATAAATCAATTTTTATACACAAATTAAAAGCAAATTGTTAATATTGATAATATTAGGTAGAACTTTATGGTTTTAGCAACGCATATTAAAGTGCCCGGGGAACAGTGTGGCCGTAACTTATATGCCAAAATAAACCAAAGAAAAAACCCATTATCTTATCGATATTTCGTGTCAACCATCGCTGTTCAAAAAGTAGTTGGCAACGCGGTGGGCGCTCAAATTTTGAACTCACGCTAAGTTGGCTGCGTGCTGTAGCTGGGCTCACGTGAAGTTGGCAGTGCAAGTGAACTGTTCTCACTTGAAGTTGGCTGCAAGCAAAAACCAAATGTTATTACCACTATTTTATGTTGTTACCAGTTTTTTTCTGCTGATGCGCTGTGTGTGTGTGTGTGCGCGCGTGTGCTTGTGCGTGGCTCACGTTCAATTTCAGCCTTTCAGCGTGTGGGCGTATGCCAATAGCATCCACAGCTGCCATTGGCTGGCGCTGCTGCTCGCTGATGCGCACACACTCCACAAATGACAGAACCCGTTTGGCAACGCCCCGCACTATGTGCGTAAGCGTCGGCGTCGCCGCCAACAGCGACGCGGCTGTGTTCCCCCATTTTGGACAGTAGTGAGCGTGCGTGTGTGTGTGAATGTGTGTGTATGTTGGTTTGTTTGCCTGTTTGCCTGTTTGTTTGTTTGTGCTTCGTTTGTCGTATAAGTGATGAGTCAATTAACCCAACATTCCTCGATGCCACATATTGCTTTAATTAAACAGAGAAACATGAAATTGCAGCAGCAACAACAACAGCAACAACAACTGTAATGCACTACATTTCGTTATTTATGCTGCTGCTGCCGCTGCCGCTGCCGCTGCCGCTGCTGCTGCTGCTGCTGCTGCTGCTGTTACTCCTATTTCTGACTTTTATCAACATTGTTGTTGTTGTTGTTGTTGTTGTTGTTGCTTTTGTGGGCGTTAAATGAAAAATACAACCGCATCGATAAGTTAAATGGCAAACAAACATTTGCATTTGTTTTCAATACTTTTACAAGCTTGCTCACACACACGCACACACACACACACACACGCACACACGCCCACAGGCGCAACCTTGAAAGACCAATAACGGCAAAAGTTGCGCTGCACTCTTCTCTTAATTAAACTTTAATTACTTGTAATTAATAAAGTTGATTTAATCTGGCAACAATTTTTTTGTTTGCTCTTCTTCTTGTTGTTTTTGTTTCGCTGTGCGTGTGTGTGTGTGTGTGTGTATACACACACATATGCGCATATTGAATTGCGTGAGTGCAAAATGCATTGCCTACTTCAAGGCGTACGCAATTTTGTTTTACGATTTGAAGAGAATGTTAATTTATGTAAGCCAAATTGAATTCATTTAACATAATGCAATATTTTCGCATCATTTGCCAATATTCATTTCGCACATATTTGCAGTACAATTGTTTATATTCAAATAGTTGATAACACAGGCAAAAATGCATTTTTTTTTAGTATTTTACTAATTGTGGCAGTCAATTTGACCAATTTGTGCAGCTACTGCCAGATTTACCCTATATATATATATATATATATAATTTATAATTGCAGCATTTAATTCAGTGCATCGTCCTGCTAGGCTTCTGCTAGACATATGTACTATTATGGACTTTGTTTATGTTCTATTTAATTACATATATTGTGCAACTTTGCTCAGCTCGGGCTGGACATGTGTGAAACAACAACGCAAAGGTAAGCACAAATAAAATACTTTCTATACGTAAGTGTGTACATTATAATTAACTTTTCCTGGTGTGGCTGGAAAGGTCGCCACCTTTTGCGGCAGGTGCAACAACATTCGAATGTTTTACATTTCATCTTTTAGACGCACATTTTTGGGGGTCGCCTTTTCCATTTAAGAACAGTGTTAAAATGTGTAAGCAAACAATACAAATGAGCTTTAGTGCGTTTCTATGCAGTTGCATTAAAAATTAACTATAATTCTTTTTCGGCAGCTTTAACTGCAAACAAAATGTAGTTAACTATTTTCAGTTTCAGTGCACAATGAATTTGAGTTTTCATTGGATTATTATTCGTTGTTGCATTGCATTCACATCAGATGTTCGTATTATGCAATATTTCAAATATTCTATTTAGGTTTTTTTTTGTTTTTTTTTTCGTTGTCGAGAAATTTAGCATACAAGATTTGAGAAAACGTGCGAAAACTGAACTAAATAATATAATTGTGTTTTTATTGTTTTCAATTGGAATTGCAAAGCTTTGAGCACAGACACAACTACAATCGTATTCCAAAGGATTATCAAATGATATGTGCACACTTTTAGCTTTGATACGCCTGAAAATATGTTTAGAACATGTTTTATATATAACAAGTAAGCGGTTCTAGTCGAGAGCTCCCGACTAGGGGATACCCTGAACCCTCTTCTTCCAACATCAAATGCATATATATATATTCTATATGTCAAGTTTGGTGACTCTAGCTCTTATTATTTACGAAAATTGCTCAAAAACATCGATATCGATTTTTATCGATTGCTTGGAAACGGAGTAAGTTATCGATTATCGGAAACAAACTCGATCTAGGAGGACCTATATCTCTAGCTCTTATAGGTTCTGAGATCCTTGCGTTCATCCATACGGACAGACGGAGAGACAGATAGACGGACAGGGCTAGATCGACTCGGCTATTGATGCTGATCAAGAATATATATACTTTATGGGGTCGGAGATGCTTCCTTCTGCCTGTTACATACATTTGGATTTTGCACAAATACAATATACCCTTATACCCATTTTTAATGGGTTCAGGGTATAACAAGAACTATAAGCTGCAAGTCCTTCTCTGAGCACCGATTCCTGGCCAGACATCAGACTCATGCTCTATGCGACAGATAATTCTCGTTATTGTAAGAAATTCGTCAAAGAAGAGGCTATTAACTTATACGTGTATTTACCTGTGCAAGCTATGATAGTTTGTCAGCACACACTCCTGTCTTCCTTTCTTCCTTCCAGAGTATCCCCCAGCTGGTGGTCAGTCGGGCATGGAGCCCGTCCGGAAGTGTTAAGTGCCAGTCTCCTCCAGCTTCCTGCCCACAGCATTCGTCGTAAATAATGTCAATGGCCAGTGGCCATCGAGTGCCTGACAAATGTAGCTTCTACTCCATTTGGCAGCTGTTGGTAATGGCAAAAGTCATCTTAACCTGAGAAAAGAAATTGCGACTGTTTTGCGTTCTTGACGCTCTCTCACTCCGTGCTGGGTTGAACATGACCTGGCAATTAGGCATCCATAGCTGCAGGACATGTACGCCAATTGGATAGAAATTCTTCGCTGTTTAAGGCTAGAGAGAGAGAGAGAGAGAGAGAGAGAGAGAGAGAGAGAGAGAGAGAGAAAGAGAGAGAGAGAGCGAGAGAGAGAGTTATGCATATATTAGGAATTTCTTAAAGGACATTTCGCTTTGAAAAGTGCACTTTAGAGCAATCGCAACGAGGGGCCGGCGGATGAAAGGAGTGAGTGGACGATGCTGAGTTCATTAGGAGGGATCAGAGAGAGAGAGAGAGAGAGAGAGAGAGAGAGAGAGAGAAAAAACACAAATACAAACATAAGCCAAACAATTTGCTAGATGATTGTCGGACAATGGAAATGGAAAATGCATGCAAGCCACAATACGGGCGATTGAAAATGGAAAACTGACGAAAGCGAGCGCATGCAAATTGCAGCAATTGAAAAGAAAATGAAATAAAACCAAACACACGCAGCACAACAAAAGGAAAAGGAATTCCAAAAAAACCAACACCAACACCAACAACAACAGCATGGAAAACAAAACAAAACATTACATTGGCAAACAAACCTGAATAACACATCGAACCAGCCGAGTTTAGAATTGGCTGAGTTTAGTTGAGTGCCAGGACGAAACTATATGCATATGAGCCTGAGGTTCAGATCTGCAGACCGTATGACAATGGACAAAACGTGAACAATGACGGCCAACTGCAAACAAATTTTGCATACAAAACCGCAGCAGACAATTGTAACGACGGAGGGGGGACGGGGGGTGGTAGGGAGTTTGGACTGTGTGTCAGAGAGGGACAGCTGCAGCGTGGGCGCACGGCCAGAGGCAGGCAGAACACTCAAAGGACTTCCACTTGAATGTTTTCCAAGACAACTGAAAACAAAAATAAAAAAATACAAAAATTCACACACACACACACACAGACACACACAACAGCATAGGTAAATTTCGAGAAGAAGAGGAAGTTCTGAGCAAGTACAAAGGAATGGCTGAGAAACTGCAGTTTCCATCATTTTGATGATGATGCTTCGCACCAGGTCCTGCTCCTGCTCCTGCTGCTGCTACTGCTCCTTAAGCCCTCCGACAAACATCAATTGAATGCGTGCGGATCCTAGCATAACTTTGCAGTTCCTATTTGATTCTCCATTTTCGGGATGAGCCGCCACACTTGATCGACTTCTGACTTTGCCGGCAGCTCCTCAGGCGTTCCGAGTGCAATTTAGCGAATCTGGATATACCCTACACACACACGCACACACGCACGCTAAGTCGTGTCGGATGCACCTTTCAATTGTTGATGCCTCCTCGCAATGTAAACAATAGCTTCAATGGATTTCTGGCAGTCGACAGTCGCCTTATATCTTCTATTTCATATTGCTTTTTATATTTCTGATATTTGATACAAATTGAAAGCGACGAGCTGGAAACGTCGAGTGCCAGCCGAGGATCGCATTCCGCACTCGTAATTGCAAATTGGCGGAAAATCTTCGCGTAGGCAAAGTTAAAAGGATGTTAAATCTGAAGGCAAGAAATCAATTGCCTAGATCAAAGTTGAGGAAGGAAAAAAGTTAAAAACAGCATCTATTTAGATCTTATTGAGAAATTCATTTCACATGCCAGAAATATTGAATTGTTGCTGAAAAAAACTATTCTCTTTATTCGCATTAAAATCGATTCGAAGTTTGTTTAAATAAATAATAAATGTATTTAAATCAAAATATGATTCGATTTATTGCCATATTTATATTCATATTCATGCTCAAATTCAACTAAAATTTCGAATTTGATTTCCATTTAAAAATAAATAAAAATTCAATGTATTTTCAACATTGTCGAAGCAGACATTTTTATCAGACATATATATATATATATATATTTTTTTTTATGCATCATAATAGCAATAATAAGTTAGAATAAAGCAAACTAAGGTGCCAGCTTTGATTTAAATACAAGTATTTGATTGAAACGCAATCAAATCCAATTTAAAGTTTAAGTGTGGGATTGCAAATACGAGTTCAGCAAATTGACTAAATGTGATTTATGGTTCTATTTTTATACCCTGAACCCATTAAAAATGGGTATAAGGGTATATTGTATTTGTGCAAAATCCAAATGTATGTAACAGGCAGAAGGAAGCTTCTCCGACCCCATAAAGTATATATATTCTTGATCAGCATCAATAGCCGAGTCGATCTAGCCCTGTCCGTCTATCTGTCTCTCCGTCTGTCCGTATGGATGAACGCAAGGATCTCAGAACCTATAAGAGCTAGAGATGTAGGTCCTCCTAGATCGAGTTTGTTTCCGATAATCGATAACTTACTCCGTTTCCAAGCAATCGATAAAAATCGATATAGATATCCTGTTTTTTGGGCAATTTTGGTACATAATAAGAGCTAGAGTCACCAAACTTGACATATAGCTTCTAAAATAGAATATATATATGCATTTGATGTTGGAAGAAGAGTGTTCAGGGTATCCCCTAGTCGGGAGCTCCCGACTAGAACCTCTTACTTGTTTTTTTTTTTTATTGTTGGCAACCAATTAATTAGGGACTTATAATCAGAGAGTGTGCGTCCAGGTCTCAGTTGGCTTCCGGTAAAAAACATTCCCAATTTCCGCACACATAACGCCAATTGCCACGCATGTGCACACACGGGGCCGGAACTCGACATTTTCTATGGGCTGTTGATATGGCCACATTTATATACATATATGTTACATATATATGTATATATTTATGCGTGCATAGTTGACTCACTCCATGGCCCTTACAGAATGTTGTTGTTTTTTGCACGTCCTGTGCCGCCCGCGACGAATCGGCAATTCGGCGAGATTCGGAATGCGGCATCGAATTGGGAAACGGGCATCGAGCATCGGGCATCGGGCAGGGTATGGAACGTAACTATTTTTTATGCCTGGGCAACTTCCTCTCCGTTTCCCCCTCCTTCAGCTGCTGCTGCTGCTGCTACTTTTTTATGAGCAACTATAATTGTTTTGGCTAAGGACGTGGACGCGGACAACGCGGCAAACTCGAACGAGTCGTAGACGACGACGACGACAGTCAGTCTGGCAGGGCGGCCATCATTTGGGATTAGTGTGCGTGTGCATGTGTGTGTTTTTCTCTCTCTCTGTGTGTGTGTGTGTTGACCTTTTGCATCTGCCAGAGGTCGAAGAAGTGGCCAGGCACCACTAACAGTAGGAGCAGAGAGCGGGGGCAGGGGCAGGGGCATCCGTATAGCCCTGGCTCAGGAAGCCGTGCTCGTTATGGAGTCACGCTCATTGCTGCTCATATATAAATTAAGATCCCTAAATGCTGACAAAGGGCACTAATTCAATGGCAATAAAACGGATATTAAACACACATCGAACTGGCTACCGACTGGCTGACCAGCAGGCGGGGTGACGGGGTGACGGGATGACGGGGGGCACCACATGATCTCTCAAACTGCATTTCGAACCGTATGATGATCATGATCATAATAATACGAAGCTGCGTCGCATTAATGAATCGAACGCATATGATATACAAAAAATGAATTTTTTTTTTGTATTTTTGGATTCTTTATGAAAGAAGAAAATGTTGAAAGAAATCATAGATACAGCGAAAGTTCGTCGTGTCGGCTGTTTCACTAATTCATTTTTCTAATTTCCACATTTCTCAGATAACAACGGTCCAGCTTGGGGCCGCAACGGGTCCGGCCATAGACTTATGGCCAGAGTAGAGGTGTGTGAGTCCGGCAGGGGTGGAGGGGGGCTGGCTACCAATTCATTTTGTGATATAATTTATGTGCCGCTGTCAACTCAAACAATTGCGCGACTGCAACTGGTCTTCAAATGCGTCTCAACCGCAGTTGCCCCTCAGTTGCCGCTGTTGCAGCCGCAGTCGCTTCGATGTCAAAGGTCACTCACACTCGGGTTCAGTTGCTCAGGTGCAGGCCTGTCACATCATAAATTAACAATTACCAACCAATTATTGGTCACAACAATGCGACAGGAAGCCGCGCTGCATTTGTCGCATTGTCTTCGACAGCAGCAGCAGCAGCAACAGCATCATCATCATCGGCATCGGCATCAACTCAGCCGCTGTGCGGTTTTTGTAGCACAATTCTATTGACACACACTTGCCGTAACTATTTGCCATTCGATAGCAATTGGAACGACCGGATGTGAGCAGAGTTTCGGTGCCAGCTTGGGAGGTGGTCCTGGCTACCGGTCGCTACTGCTTGCTGCAGGTGCCATTGTGCGATCGAGTTCCTGTTTCCTCTCGACAACGAATTGGAATGCTCGGACCTTAACTTTTAATTGATAGTCGGATATGACGAGTGGATAGCCAGAGTGAGAAAGTGAGAGTGCTCTGGGGCAGGGGAGTGTCCAAATAAAAGGTAGCCTGAGCTCAGCTGCCCTTACAAATGTTTTAGCTTCTTTCCATATATACATGCGTGCTTAATTACCTTCGATGTTTCTAGTCCGATCTAAGGGCTTAAATATGACACGATATAACGTGTGCATATACCAAAGCGCAAAGCTCTCTTTGGGCGTGATTGGGGAAGGTAATCAAAAAGTGACATATATATATATATATATATATATATATCACGAAAACCTTTATATCATTTGATGTATGTATCTAGCTCCATTAATTTAAGAGTTATGCATGTCTCAAAATATTATGATATTATGAAAATCGTCGATATATCCAAATGATAAACCCCATCTGTATTTGCTATAGAATAATTTATATTCCTATTCTAGAGTTTCCAATCTTCAAGAGAACGCCGCGTTCACACAGACAGACATATGGACATGTCTGGAATCCCTCAGCTTGTGGTCCTTATCGATAATATGTGCATATACTTTATGGGTTGGGGGTTGAATTCTTCTATTATAACTATTATAACTATTATCACTATTATAACTATTGTAACTATTCTAACCCATTTTCAATCCTTTCGAAGCCGTTATCATAATTAGCAAGTAAGATGTTCTAGTCGGGAGCTCCCGACTAGGGGATGCCCAGAACCCTCTTCTTCCAACATCAAATATATATATATTCTATTTTAGAAGCTATATGTCAAGTTTGGTGACTCTAGCTCTTATTATTTACCAAGATTGCCCAAAAAACAGGATATCGATATCGATTTTTATCGATTACTTGGAAACGGAGTAAGTTATCGATTATCGGAAACAAACTCGATCTGCGCGGGAACTAGGAGCATCTACATCTAATATTTCTCTAGCTCTTATAGGTTCGGACGGACGGACAGACAGACGGACATGGCTAGATCGACTCGGCTATTGATGCTGATAAAGAATATATATACCTTATGGGGTCGGAGATGCTTCCTTCTGCCTGTTACATACATTTGGATTTTGCACAAATACAATATACCCTTATACCCATTTTTAATGGGTTCAGGGTATAAAAAAAAAGAAACGTAATTCGAATTTGTAGTTGAAATTTACAATTGTTTCAATTACAATTCTGAAGACGGCGATTGGCGACAAACGGATAACAGGACATGAGGTGTACTTTATAAAGTGATTCCTGGTGTCAGAATCATTGTGAAACTTTTTGATGATAACTGCAGAAGGGCAATGCGGGGCAGGGCGGGGCAGAGCGGGGCAGAGCGGGGCCCGCTGAAACTCGGAGGGGGGCGCATAAGAAAGTTCCATGTCGGTTACTGTGAGCCTTTTGTAATCCGCTGCGATGCAGATATTAACCAAATCATTTAACAAATCGTTGACATTGGTCATCAAACTTCCCGAGCACGGCAAATCAATCAAATCGATAGGAAAAGCATTCCCAGCAAGCGGCAACAAGTAGAGGCACAACAAGAAATGCGACCACCCTGGGCGCACCCTGTGCCTGGCTAGAACTGGGCCCGTGCTTGGTGGAGTTTGGGCTTGGGGTAGACAATAACAAGCTGCCACCGGTCCCTGGTACCTGCCAGTCTACAAGTTCGCCGAGCTGCACTTCGAGACGCAGTCGGACTCGGAGTCGGAGTCGGAGTTGGAGTTGGAGTCGGAGTTGGGGGGCTTGGGAGGGTAGCTGCCGTTTTGGATGCCACGCTGTGCCGCTTATTAATGACACACAATTTTTGTATCATTTACGGGTCACAATAATGTTCGCTGCAGAGCTCTTCCGATCTGCTCTGCTCCACACTGCCCCGCTGCCACTTCGCCCCCCTTTTGGGGCACAGTGCGGCGTTGCACAGAAGCGCATTCTTAAGCTCTGCCACAGCAGCTGCGGCTGCTGCGGCTGCTGCTGTTGGACAGTGGCCAGCTTCGATAATTTATTATGCGAGAAATCTTATTCACGTGACTTATTTGCTTCTGAATGCCAACGCGACGCGACGATCGCCGAGCCACACAGGAATCAGAACAACATGGAGGCCCCCAATGCCCAGACTCAGCGACAGTTTCAGCTTTGGGTTCAAGCCCAACCAGTTGGCCAGTTGGCCAGTTGAACTGTTGACCAGTTGGGCACTTGGCCCGATGACTCATGCTCACACTTAGAAAGAGACAGTCCGAGGCAGGGTGTGAGCGAGCGAGAGAGAGCGTGAGTAGCATCTGGTTCTGATACGGCGGTGCCTTGATGTGGGTCCCAACTCCAGGCAATACAAATACAAATACAAATACAGCTACAAATACAAATACAAATACAGATACAAATACAAAACAGAAAACACACCTAGCGAGTGCGACCATCTCAGCAGGTCTGACAATTCATTTTTAAATACCCTAACCAGAAGCATAATGCATCTTCAATGCATTTCAATTTTTGATATTTTTACATAATTTCAATTCTCCAATTAAATTCAAATAATTGTCCATGAAAATTTATCACATATATGGAAAATGTTTGGAAAACTATGAAACATGTCTATAAATTAAAAGACAAAAAAGCATAATAAAATAATAAATATAAATTGATGTATTTAATATTAACATTTAATTGACTTTCCTATATAAATTTATAAGAAATACTAAACAATATTTGGAATCGATTTTGATTTGGGAATGCTTAAGTTTTAGTTAGTTAATTGAAAAAATATAGAAAAAATTATTGGTTTTCTTAAATTCCATAAAAATCGAGCTTTTTTGAGGGCATGCTGCAGTTCGTTGTAATCCATTATTGGATTTTTAAATTTAGTTAACGCTTTTGCTTTGCTTTGCTTTAATTTATTTTCATTTTGGCCGCGTGCGATTTTTATGCTCATTTTTGTCGAAGACATTTAATGATCGCATATAATTTGAGAATGCGAAGGCGAAGTCGAAGGCGAATGCGTATTCATGCCCGTGTCCCTGGCTTGCCCCGTTGACCATCCCCATCCCCATCAACATCCCCATCTCCATCTCCATTCTGCCCCTCCACCGTCCCCCTCGCCCCCAGCCAACATGCCACGTTTCGCGTCAGCGTCCGTGTCGTTGCTGCAGTTGCTCATAATTTTATGGGAGCTGCTTTGGTGCCCCTTCAAATACACTGGCAAAATTTATGCACATTCCTGCCGGCTGCCCCCCGCCGCCGTTTAGCACTACTTTCTGCTGCTGATGCTGTTGTTGCTGTTGTTGTTGTTGCTGGCGGCTGACAACAACAAAGACAATTTGCATACCAAAAGGTGCAAGGACGGCAGCAGGCAGCCGCACACTAAAAAGGAGCCGCTCGCGCTGTTGGAGCTCTTAACAAATTTGTTCAGCCAACACGCCCAGAACCGAGATGCCGCAGTTATGATCCCTGTCCGCGAGGCTGCCTCCATCTAATTACGGACGCGTGCAAGGGTCGAGATTTTGCCTCGTTTTGGTTCGGTTCGGTTTTAGGTTTTGGCTTTGGTTTTGGTTTGGGTTTGGGTTTGGGTTTTGGCTTGTCTGTCGTGTTGCTTCGATCTGTTTCGCTACGCTTCTGGTTTTTGGTTTCTTTTCACTACGCTGCGGTGACAACATGAAAGGCGCAACATCTGAAAGCCAATGCCGCAGAACAGACAACAGACAACAGACAACAGCCAACAATAACAATAACAATAATAAGCAACAGCAACAGCAACAGAACAACGACAATACTTTGGCTATGCCGGGTCAATCAGCCGGGGCAGGTTACATGCCACAAGGTGTGGCTGACAGTTGTTGCTCCTCACCCCCGTCCGCCATCAAGCCAGGCAGAAGATACGGCACCGAGTGGAGTCAGAGTGCACGTTCCACATCCAGATCAGTTAATTGCGCGGTAGCTGCTTATCTCCTGGGATTGCCACGTAATATGGGTGTGGCAAACGTTTGGAAATTGTTTTAAGAAACTTTGTTGCATTTACTTCCATGCCTAGCTACTCATAAGTAACATTGCCATAGCAGGAAAAAGAAAGGGGCAATGAGAGAGAAAGAGAAAGAAAGAAGAGAGAAACCCAGTGAGAGAGAGAGGGGGGGAGAGAAGGTACAAACAAGACAACTTGACAGTCCTGAGAATCGCATAGAAGGGTGATATTTAAAACCACGTTATTTTTAAGTTACATCACAGCGGCAAGTAAACTTGGGCTCAGTTCGATACAACATAATCAAGGGTATTCCGTTTTTATATTCATATTTTTCAAGTGACTGTGATAGGGGGTAGATTTTCGCGTATATCGCGTAGTATGCCTTCAATTAATTTTATTTGAACTTAAATTTGAAGCTGATCGAATGATCACGAATCAGTCACTTATCCAATCAGTCAAGACAGCAAGTCCTATGTGTGTATTTATATGGATTATATAATTTAATCTTAATCTCAAGAGCTAATTTAAAAGCCTTTTTCCGCTTGTTATTATCTAGACCCAATGAAAATGGTTTAAAATGTGTAAATGTATAAAACGGACAGAGCAAAGCATCTCCGGTCCCATTGAGTATATATTCCTTATCGGAAAGGACAAAATAATCTGTCTGTAAGGAAGCACAGATCAGAAGCTAAAGACTTTAAGTTACAATTAAATTACAATTCTATTTAACATTATATATTGTAAAATAGATTTTTCGGCCATTCTATTTAACATTCGTTCTGTATCACATTTACACCAGAACATGCACCCATTCCACCTTTCACACATAAATGTGTCAAATGTCTGGGTGTAGCCAGATACCTGATCAGATTTCGATGGATTGCGCAATGGGCCAAGTGCTACCATTTGATCTCTTTGGAATGTGCATATCTTTTACTATCCGTCTGATCTTTGACCTTTGAGGTGTGCTAATTATGCAAAGGCGTTGCTCACAACAAAGACTCGCACAACCAATTGCCGTCGATTGCTATCGTATTAGGTAGAGGAGACTCTTTTCCTTAACGGAAACTCGAGATGATAGCGCCCGAAAGAGCGCTACAGAATTGGCCACACGGGCAGCTGGCGAATTCAATTGAAGCGATTCGAACAATTGAACAAATCGACAGCAAATCAGTTACGAATTTTTTGTTCGTTGAAATATGAAACATATATATATGTGTGTGTGTGTGTGTGCCTATGAAATCAAAGGGCCCATGAACAATTCATCTCAATATGCCAATGTCGCTTTCAACGGGCGCATTGTTTGGACATCAAACCCAGAGCCGGGTTCTCTAAGTAGCCTGAGAGAGCAACACCAACAGCAGAGACGGAAAATAAGAATCTGAATGAGGTAGACTGCCAGTCGCCAGAGCCAAAGCCAGTGAGACCGAGACCGAGACCGAGACTGAGGCAGAGACCGAGACCGAGACCGAGACCCAATTTCAATTCCAAGTTGTTGCAGCTAAAAAGAAGGATTATCCCGGCAATGATCAATATTGAAAGAATGAAGACATATCAATATGGGCACGTTGTCTATGCATGTGCATTCAGTAGGCCAATTCACACACGCACGCACACACGATGGCGTTGGCGGCGTCGGCTCAGACTTGAAAACAACTTGTAGACGAAAACGGGGCTCAAGAAATTGAAAGGTTAAACAAAACAAAGCCAGGAACGAGGGATTGAGAACTAACAACAACAACAACAACAGCAAGATAAAATAAAACGTAGTTGTAGGGAAAAGGGAAAGGGAATGGAAATGGGATTGGGATTGGGATTGGGTATGCGAATGGTATTGAAGACAGGGGCAACTGGAAACCAGGGTACAGGGCAGAGGGCACACGGACCGTGTGAGTGCTGGCCAAGTCGAGCATGAAAGAAAGTAAAAATCAATTTGAACTCGAGCAAAACAATTACTTTCTCATATGCGTGGGCAACACAACTCAACTGAACTCCGCTCCGGAATTTGGTTGTCTTCAATCAGCACAGTAAACAGTGTCAATCATAAAGGTTGCACAACAACAACTGGCAACGTCGCTGCAGATAAACCCTGGATAACTCAAGAAACCGTTGCACCGTCTCCGGCTCCAGCTCCAGCTTCAGCTCCAGCTCCAGCTCCGTCCCTCAGTCTGCATTCTTGGAACCGGTGTTTCGGTAGTTCTCTTCAATCATTGTGCGTGCGCATTGTAAGCAACTAGTTTGAGAAATTTTCTGTTTTACGATTGAACTTCTTTTTCTTTCTTTTTTTTTATTGTTCCCAATGTGGGCTTAACGTTTACAGCACGCCTCGTCAGTTCGCTGCCATTGTTGGGCTTGTCAATGTTTTGTCAGCAGCCGCCCAATAAGCCTGGCCAGATATCTAAGCCATATAACAGCATACATCAATTTTGATTGACGCCGCGCATTGTTGTTGAAAAGCTTAAGGCGCGCGTACGCCACACCTGTCCAGATGTTAACTGCCCAGTTGGGCGCTATGGCAACTCTGGCAGCTAATAAGCTGCGACTAAAAATGGCATGTTATATTTTATGCTGATATATTTGTAATTTTAGTGTTTATAATCCGATTTTCATTTAGTTGTAAGCCTATGTAATTGGGCAAGCAATTTCTTTGTCCATATCTTTTCATCATTTAATATATTTCATTAATCTCTAGCAAGTTAAATTTTATGAGCAAAGACTCCAATTACAGGTTAATCTTGGAAGCCAAAAAGCTGCCAAATGTACAGAAATGCAAACAGCAAGCTGTCCATCAGGGAACAACAAGTTTCGGGGAATCCAAATAAATGAAATCCCAACAAAAACATGAAATCCCACAATAGATCATTAGACTTACGACTCTGACTTTGGCGCTAATTAGTTAGAATTATACCACCTGCTAGAAAAATTATCTAAACACTTTTCAATTACTCAATTTGGGGTTTCATTTCCGAATATATAACATATGTGACACTTGGTTCATCTCTGACATTTCTATGCTCTTTTCCAAATGTAGTGCCGTCGCCCTATTAAGTATATATTCCTGGTCAGCAATGAAATACGAGACAATCTGTAAGCCTGAAAACCATTTATATTTTCAATTACCGATCACTTTTCCCCTTTTCTCGAATAAATACTCACCTTCAGGCTACCCAGATAGAACTGGGAAATGTTGCTAGTTCGGAAATTCAGATCGCCATGTTATTACTTCTTAAGGATATACGATTGATCTTGGGTATATGTTTATTTGGGCAAGGTATCGATGCATATTTCGAGATTCCGAGGAAAACTGGAGAATAATATGTGCGCAGAAAAACAGTCTAGCATATGAATGTGGCCTTGTCTTAGCTAAGGGAATACTAATGTATACTATGTATTTAAAAATAATTGGTTCGATTCCTGTTAATTTATCTTATACTGCCAATAATGGTATTAATAACAATAAAAATAATAACAATAGCAATAAGAGCAATAATATGTGTGCACGCCCTACATGTGGCCACAGGGTAACTGCCAGTCGGGCAGTCGGTTTTAATCGATTTTATGCTTAAGAGCATTTCCATCAGCCAAGTCTCCTGTGAAATGTTTGGCTTGCAACAATAGGTGAGTACGCCCAAAGGCTAACAATGTGCATAATATGTTAAAAACTATCCAGCACTTGCAGCACTCAGCAAACCCCTCACAACACTCCCCCCCGCCCTCTTCCACCAACCACCTTCCGACAAGCAACAACAATATCTTACAGGCACGCCCCCGTTGAGGCCCACTCACTCATGGACAGACAGGCTGTAGTGCATTTAATTAATGCAATTAAACGGAGGCAAACCAAACAAATCTCTGAGGAACCATAGTGCGCCGCCGTAAACTTTTGCAGCCATAACAGCAACAACAACAACAACAACAGCAGCAACAGCAGCAGTAACAACAAAGTGTGGCACACGGTGGCAATGGCTGCGCAGCTGGCGTTGGCGTTGGGCCTCGCCTCCAATGCCACCATGGGCCTCACCCTCTTTAATCACCGCCATAAGATTGTCCATAAAAACGCGCCCAAAAAAAATAAACGAGAAAAAAAACACAACATCAGCAACAACGCAACAGCAGCAGCAGCAACAGCAGCAGCAGCAACAGCAGCAGCAGCAACCGTTGCAGGTTCCCAATCGGCCAGACAATAAACGAAGCAAGACGCAGCTCCAAGAGCCGCTCGCTGGTCAAGCTCCTCGGGCACGAATCGGTAGCCTAATCCCCTGTTGTACGACTAATAACATTGTTACGATTAATGCTTCTTTTTTTTGTTGCTTCTGCTGCTGCTGTTGTATATTTTTTCGATTTTTCTGCTGCTGTGGCTGTGGCTGCCTTTTATTTATTTATGCTCTCGCATGCTGCCTTCTGCCATAGCTTTTCTTATAAGAATTGGTCAGCATTGGCTGTGCCAGCTAGCCTATACCCCCCCTCCCTTCGCTCGGCCTCCTGAGGGCTCGCTTCCCTGTCCCCAACACGAGGCAATGCAGCTACCGTGGCTGCCTCAAAATCAAGTTTCGTTAAGTGAACTCAAAGATGCTCTCGGACTATGCCGCGAGACTTTGCGACTCAGTTGAGTGCGTGTGTGCGTGTGTGTGCGTCTCTCTGCCTGTGTGTGTGTGTGTGTATTTTTTATATCTTGAAAAGAATTCGTTTGATATTAGCGCGCTGTATCGCGCTTGTGCTGCTTCATATATCAAAAATTATTATGACGATTTTATGCGTTCGAAATGTCGTCTCATTATTAAACAAAAAGCCCAAAAGCAAAGCAAAATACAGAAAGAAGGAAAAAAAACCAAAAAAAGAAAATAAATACACACGAAAGAAGAAGAAATAACATATCTAGATATATATATATATAAATATATATGTGTGCATGCACATAAAACTGAACGACAGCAGAGTTTTGTAGCCGCAGTGTAGATCTTTGGATTTTGAAGATCTTTTGTATTATTGATTTCTGTTGTTGCTGCCGCTGCTGTTGCATAGCTCACAAAACTAAAATATATATAATAAAAAGAAGCCGAAGAAGAAGAAGATATATAGAAAATTAATTATGAGGCATCGAGCACGGGTAATATATGCATGGTTTTTGGGGAGCCGAGAGCGAGAGACAAACAAGCCAATTTGTAGGCCCATTGCCAAAAAAAAAAAAAACTGATTAAAGAAAAGAAAACAAACAAGTAAGAGGCTCTAGTCGTCAGTTCACGACTAGGGGATACCCTGTACCCTACCAACACCAAATAAATTTAAACAAAAAAAAAATTCAGCTTGCTCTGTGAACCTCGTGTTTGTTTTATGGGGTCAGAGAAGCTTGCTTCTGCCTGTTACATACATTAGCATAAATACAAATACATTATACCCCCTTTGCCGATTATTAATGGGTTCAGGGTATTAAAAGAAGCTAAACAGCAAGTGTTGTCCACCAAATCCCCCACATTCGTACGCTCTAGCCGGGCCGGAGCTTTGTTACGAAAGCGTTGAGTTTTGGGGCTTTGGGTTATTTTTATTATTCTTATTATTATTTCATATTCGCTGCCTCTTCTTTTAATTTTTATTGGTTTTTATGCAGGCAAGAAAGAAAACTTTAAAGATGAAACTTCAGCTCTTTGTGGGGGAACTACCTGATGGCATTATTGCTCTTTGGTCCGTTTGTTTGCGACGTTCCCATTCTTGTTGACGTCATTAAAATTTCCTTTGGCAGCCACCGGAAATACCACACAATGGACATAGATACAGATAGCACACACGAAGCACACACATACACACACACACACACACTCGAGTAGCTGCTGGCTGGCATTTCAAATTATTTACAGTTGCCTGCAGCTCGCACACGCGGCGTATGCGCAATTTGTTGCTGACTTTTATTTGATTGCTCTCAAATCTGCCTGATTTAGCATCCATTTGTCTATCTGGAGAGAGAGAGAGGAAGACGAACGAATGAATAAATTGATATATGTATATGTATATGACTTTTCGCAGAACTATACACTTCACGTGCTCTTCAAGAAATAGTAAATAAAAAATGCTCAAGATGCAAATCTACTTCAACTAATCCGATTAAATCCTGCTAAGTTAATTGCATTTTTCAAATCATTTACAATATGATAATAATAATAATAATAGCTATAAAAATAATAATAATAATTATAATGATAACTACAATCATTCAAATATTCAAATATATAAGCTTCTACTTATATAAGGCTTCTTGTTGTTTCCCCTTGGAAGGGTCTGATGAAGCCACAACCAGCCTAGCAAATAATAAATCTAATCGGTTTCCTACAGACCGGGCTTGCAAATCCTGCCATTGGGAATCAAGCCATACCCATTACACCCCTCTGTTAGACGTACACCGCTCTAGAGCGGACAAAAAGTACCCGACGGTCGCCGTCCGCTCGAGTGAGTTTCTACTGTAAACATGCACGTATCATAGCCAAATCGAAGTCAAACTATATTGTAATCTCTTTGTATTGTTAGGATGCTCGATTCGCCGACTGCAGAGAAAATGCCATATACTATATGTACATATAATTACGCTGATTATATATGATCAAAAGAGGAGTGGGGAAAAGGCAACATAAATAATAACTATTATAAGTAATAACTGCCAAGCAACATGATGGAAAATGCATAAGTAAATACAATTTGAAGGAAGAATGAGCAAAAGTAAAAGCAACGTAAAAAGAAAACTGCGACAAGAACTGTGAGAGTACCATGTCTTTGTGAGTGTGTGTGTGTGAGTGTACGTCTGTGTGTGTGCGTGTGCGTGTGAGTTGGTTTGCTTAAAACCGGAAAAATGGAAATTGATAAGCAAGCGAGGCATACTGAGTATGGGCTGGAGGCGGGTAGGCATCAGGGGGAGGGTACATGGAGAGAAAACAGACAAAAAACAAAAGTGCCCAGGCTGGCTCAAGAGTGACCGACTACAAGATACACTGTAGCTAGGCTCGCGTAACACATATACTTCCTCAGTCAGAGTCAAATCAAAATAAATTCATCAAGTGTCCGATCGGCTTGAGGCTTCAGGTTTATCAAAGCCTTAAGTCGAGATATAAATATTTCAAAATACAAAATATTTTTCGGAGAAATATTCACAAATATAAAATATATAGCTCTACGAGAGCCTAGATACAAATGAACTTAACATATATACCTCAAGGTATGCCTATTATGAAATAATCGAATGTCGGATTCATCGATCTTCTAAAGTTAATCTTGGACTGCGTATAGTTTACAAGAACCAAAATGTTAAATTATTCCTACAGCTATCAGATTTATCGAAGACAACAGAGGAACATAGTTTAATCCAACCCAGTCGGCTGTTGATGCAGATTTGGAATATATACATATTTTATGGGCTTAAGGTTATTGTAGTCCTTTTTTTGAGAGCGTGTGTAAGAGTAAAAGAATGTATGCGAAGAGGCGGTAGAAACTGGAAGAGAGAGTGCGAGAGAGAAAGAGAGAGAAGAGAGAGAGAGAGAGTGAGAGTGAGAGAGAGTGAGAGAGAGAAAGAGAGGGATAATGTCAAAGAAATTCAAAAAAGGTGCAAGACATTAAGAGAGGCAAAGAGAGAAAAAGAACGGAATAAAAAAAACTTGCGCAAAAGGAGGAGAAAAAGAGAGTATGAGAAAATGAAAGAAAGAGCGAGAGAGAATGAAAGCTTAACGAAAGCTTTAAGAGAAAGTAAACGAAGGACCAAAATAGAAGAGACGTTACCAAAACCTCAACTATGTTAAACTTAGCTCAACGTGGCGCAATCAGGGTATTTGAGCTTCGGATATGCCCACCATAATTTGGTGTCTTACTTGTTTTGTTTTTTGTTTCTTTGCGTTAAGGAGGTAAAAGTATTTTCACCTTTTACGCTGAAATGCATTCAATTAAAAACTCGCAAGGGCACCACGTTGTCTGTGTCGGTGGTTGTTGTTGTTGTTGTTGTTGTTTTTGTTGTTGTTGTTGTTGTTCATGTCGGTGTCTGTCTTTGCCGAAGGCGTCCTCTCACTGAGTTACCCCCAAGACCAACACCAAAAGCAAGCCCAAGCCTAAACCAAACCAACGGCAAAAACCCATTCCCATTACTTGGGCCAACTACTTCTCAACTGTCGAGCTCGAGTTAATTGCGCATGATTGCACACAAACACATACACACACACACGCACACACACACAAAATCGCACACGCATTTTGGGTGAGATCTGGATGTGTGCGTGTGTTTATCGTTAGGCTCTATCTGTGCACTGCGGGTCTATGGTAACCCTATGTGCAAATAGCCTGCAGCACTGCAAAATGAAAGGAGCAACAAATGCTGCAGGCAACGATCGATAAGAGTTCATGCTGTGTGTGTGTGCTGTGTGAGTGTGTGTGGTGTGCGTGTGCGTGTGCGTGTGCGTGTGAGTTATATGTTATGCAATTATTTGGCAATTACTTGAAGAGGCTGCCTTTGTCGCTGCTCACTTTGGAAGCAGCCCAATCGATCAGCGATCAATCGATCATTGCGGTTTCTGCGCTCTCTCTCTATCTCTCTCTCTCTGGCTCGCTCTCTATTGATCTCTCTGGCACTCTGTCTCTACCACTTACCCTACATGCCATGCATATCCTTCTTCCTTTTCGCACTGTTTTGCCATGGGCGTTGACACCGCTGACGTCTCAGTCGCAACCATTCTATACACTCGCATTGTTGATGCTCTTCCCTCGCCTTTTCCTCCTCTTAGGGATTGCCTGAAGTAGTTCTGTTTGTGGGGGGCGTGTGCTTAGCATTTGACTGCTGTGGCCAGGCACAGGAGGGGGATGGCTGTTGTTGGAGTTGTGTTAGGTCGCAATAAAATAATAATCATTATTTAGATTTATTTTATTTAATGAATACTTATAAAGGTTAAGATAAGGATGGGGCTTAGATTGCAGATTCCATAATCCATATATAAATCTAAAATATTTTCCTTCTAACACAAGAAAAGAAAAGTTAATTTTTAATTGTTCCATTATATGCATTTAGGTTGTATATATATATATATATATATATTTATGTGTATATTTATATACCTTCATATCTGTACATATATTTGTACTATTAGATCTTACCCAACCCTCGTCGAAGACTTCAGTATAGTTGTTGGTTTTCGGACCCAATCGAAAACTCCACGTGCCTTTGTTGATTTTACTCGCTTCCTAAACTCCCCTTTGGACAGCAGCTGCGCACCTGCTACTCATTTAATGATATTAATCTGTAATTCTCTGCCTTAGCTTTGTTTGGTTTTCTAACCAATTGTTGAATGTAGACATGCCGCAATTCGCAAGCTCCTCAAAAATGGCTAAGAACAGGTGTAATTATACATATATCCATCGGGACGAGAAGTCCAGTAGGTATATCTCGAAACAATAATATTCAGGTATAGCAAGCTTAACTGTCAAATGTATATTTTACCTTTTTGATACCCTTTCCCAACAATTTAAAACAATTTTAAGCCTCTTCAACTTGAGGTATTGCTTTAGCTATCAAAGGGTTTCAAAGATTCAAATACTGGGTACTTTGTAGTCAAGTACTTCAGACTCGGGCACTCTTACTTGTTATACCCTGAACCCATTGAAAATGGGTGCTAATGTATCTATCAATCAGAAGGAGGCATCCCAGACCATATAAAGTATATATTTTCTTGATCAGCATCCATATACCCGAGTCGATTTAGCCGTGTCCGTCCGTCTGTCTGTATAAACTCTAAGAATCTATAAAATCCTGAGAATTGAAACTTAAAACATATATTCTCGTATATTATAAACAGGACGAGCTTATATTTTTATGTTCGATATTTGGATATTTTTCCAAAATATCGATAAATATCGATTTTGAGACTTACTCAAGAATTATTAGAGCTAGATGCATGAGACCATAATTCGAACCGAACAATTTCAGGAAGATAAAACTATAAACATCGAAGTTTTTCAAGAACGGCATTTTCATGCTGCGTGTATGTTTGTCTAGAAGAAAGCTAGACTGGTTGAGTTCAAGGTATCTCCTAGTCGGGCACTCCCGATTGGAGCACTCTTACTGGGCTTATATTGTTGCTCGTTTCTTTCTTTTTTGGCTACTCATCGCAGGCGAGTGCATCCCGTATCCCGGGCCATAAACTGCTTATGGAAACTCTTCGCAGTCGCTCCAACAAGTCCGACAAATTGACAACTCAGGAAATGAAGCATGACATTGCACTGTCTCTGTAGCGATCGCAGTCGCAGTCGCAGTTGCAGTCGCAGTCGCAGTTGCTTTAACCACGGCATCGGCATCGGCATCGGATCGGATCGGATCGTTGCATACATATTTTGAATGATTGACATGGCCAGCAGAAACGCGGAGGCAGGCAACGACGACTTCGCCGTCGACGTCGTCATCGTCCAACAGCAGCTAACCAAACTAATTTGTGGCAAGATCATGCCAGAGATATAGTCATACATATCACAGCAAGCGATCTTGGGACCGAAACGTTGCTACACTCGAATTGGCTGCGTGTGAGTTCAAGCAGAAGCTGAGACCGGCGAACGGCGAACCGAAAACTTGGCGACTGTCAGTCAGCCAGTCAGCCAGTCAGCCAGCCAGTCAGCCAGCCAGCCAGCCAGCCGTCCAGCACGTCAGCCAGTCAGTCAGTCAGATATGCATATAGACCTATATACTCGCTATATATATATACATATATACAGCATACTTTGTCTAAGTTGGTCGCCAGCAGCGCACGCTGAAATAAATCAACTGGCACTGTGGAGGCCGTGCCACATGAAAAAAATTAGTTTCATCAAGGCAGGATTAGTGTCAGAAACGTGTTAAATGGACTGAAGGGTATATGATGAACGGCCGTGCAACAACTCACTGCCCCAAGAGCTGCGAGATGGAGCTGGAACTGGAGCTGGCGATGGAGATGGAGATGGAGATGGAGAGACGACGGCCGCTGAGACGGGCCGACCAGCGGACGACCACAAATCTTCCAGCACTCAGAGAGACTCCAGCCGGACTTGCGCTGAGACAGTGGCTGTCGATCAAGCAAGAGGAGGTCTGATGGCTTGTTGTTGTTGTTGTTGTTGTTGATGATGCTGTTGTTGTTGCTGCTGTTGTTGTTGTATGATCTACAAGTTGGCAGGTTTCTCCCTCTTCGATGGCTTTTTACTGCTGCGATCCCTGTTGTTGTTGCTCTCTTTTAACTGATTTATTTGCTTTTGTAATTTAAGTCAGTTTTATTAATGAAAATCGGTGCATTGGGGCACACACTAAGCTGGGAAACGGTCTGGGAAATTCGAGTAAATAAATACAAATTTTGATGCCCAACTGCGTATGGAAATGACTTAAGGAAGTAGGAAATAAAATAATAAAAAAGTATAGCTGAATAGCTGAAATCGAATTTGCAAATGGGGCACAGTGTTTGCATGTCATTATGAATACTTGAAATACTTGGGAAAAAATGTTACGCCGGATTGTTGTGCAACGTGAAACTAAAATATTTGACTCGCTGCTTAACAGCGTTTTATTATATAATATAAAAATAGGTATAAGGGTATATTGTATTTGTGCAAAATCCAAATGTATGTAACAGGCAGAAGGAACCATCTCCGACCCCATAAAGTATATATATTCTTGATCAGCATCAATAGCCGAGTCGGTCTAGCCATGTCCGTCTGTCCGTCCGTCCATATCTATGTATGAACGCAAGGATCTCAGTACCTATAAGAGCTAGAGACATTACGAAGTTTTAGATGTAGGTGCTCCTAGTTCCCGCGAAGATCGAGTTTGTTTCCGATAATCGATAACTTGCTCCGTTTCCAAGCAATCGATAAAAATCTATATCGATATCCTGTTTTTTGGGCAATTGAGGTAAATAATAAGAGCTAGAGTCACCAAACTTGACATATAGCTTCTAAAATAGAATATATATATATGCATTTGATGTTGGAAGAAGAAGGTTCAGGGTATCCCCTAGTCGGGAGCTCCCGACTAGAACCTTTTACCTGTTTTAAATATACAATACAGCTATAAAGTAGCTTTTAATTTTTGAAATAGCACTGACTAACATGGCCTTCGGCTTACTATACCACATGCACTTTCCTGTTAAACCGTAATTGGAGCTTCATTTGTGGATATCTCTTAAAAGAATATATTGTAATTGTGTAGACCAGGGCTCAAAAATCATATACTTTGTTAATCATAAGATAGACGATTCCCCACTTAGTAAATTTAAAGAAACATTTGTTTTTATCAGTTTGTTCGTTTTTGGATAATCTTTGAATAAATGGTACCACGATGAAAAAGTTTTCGGGCTTAAAGTTTATTCCTGAATTGTTATGATTATGGCAGTAATAAAACTCACAAGCAATGATTATACATTTATTTTTTCGCTCAAAAGCAAACTAAGTTTTAGAAAATAACTCAAAATTAATGATTACAATGAAATATGCTTAAATCTTAAAAACTTATAATGAGTACGCTTCCTAATGTGGGCGTATTTAATCCATGTTTAATAATGTATTAAAAATTGTTCTAATACTTGATATGAAAATACGTTCAATTTAAATTGTCTTTAAATTATTTAAAAGCATGAAATGTAAAGAATTAGTGGACATAATACTTAAAGAAAATAAATGAAAACATTCAAATATTTGTATCAAAATGTTGAAAGAATATTAAAAGAATGTTATGTAAATATCGAAAACAATTTTCTTCAGCTTTTCATTAGCATTGTGCTATTAATTATCAAATTGATAAATGCATTTAGAGTGTACTGTAAATAAATGTAGAGGGCTTAAAAAAAACCCCTTGTTAAGCTTGATTTTGATTGATCAGATACAAACTCAACTCGAAGACAGTTGCATATTAAAAAAACATTAAGAATTGCTTAGTGTTGAATAACATTAGTATGACATACAAATGAATTAAGAATTCCCGTTCCCATTGAATTATATTCAAAGATTGTATTACATTCAATGTTCAGTATATTGTAAAGATTTAAGGAGAAACTAATGCATATATGCAAATGTAAGTGTAAACATTTACCAGACTATTCAAAGAGCACGAAACACATTGAAATTGACTGCAATTTTCAGCAGATAACTCATGTATTACACCTTGACTCTTGAGGTCGGGCACCTGAAGTTTCCCAACGCCAAGTTGTCAACATGCACATATCGCTCGAGATATGCTGATGAATTCTTAAGTGCGTTTCATTCAAGTGCTAATCGCTTTGATTCCAAATGCTTTATGTACAACCACCCAAAACAAACAGCACGGCTAACTTACAACACAAGTCCCAGGCTCCCCCCTATCACTGTACGCACCAGTCCAACCACGTCCTTGCTGGCATATGGCAAGTGGATTGACATAACTTAATTGCCAGCCCAGTGGCTCGAACCCGCCCTTAAACGGACTGGGAATCATTCGAAGCAAAAACAAAACAAAAAAAAAACCAACAACTAAAAAGAGAGATTCGGGGCGAACTGTTGTATGTTGCAAGGGGTAAAACGCGCTGGCGAAATCATAAAACGAAATCTCATTATCGAAAACGTGATAATCGCTGATAATCGTCAATGTAGTTGCCCGGCTCCGTTTCAATATCGCGTACGGATGGATGTTGGCTATCTGTATCTGGTCGGCGCTGGATCTGGCACTGGTCCCGGGGTTTCAATTACCAAAAACCCATAAATCCGTGAGCTCAAGTAGCTGCCGCTACGTTTTTGGTGGGGGTTCAGCTTTATTAAGTCAGCATGGATTTGGCCAAGGCGTAAAGCCGTCGACTATCGATGCGGAGGCTTCCAGTTAAATTTCTGAGCAACAGCTACCTGACACGCTCCGCGAGACAGATAGATCATAAACTCATAATCACCTCGGGCTTCAGGTAATTATTAGGGCTCGCAATTGGAGTCCTGACACTGCCGCTGCGGCTGCCACTGCGACTGCTCATATTGCTAGTCCAGGCCCTGTTGCGACTGAGATTAATGCGCTCGCATTTTTATTGTTTCCGCATGCTTTGGCCTGCCCTGAAACAATGAACGCGATTAAGGCGTTCATCCTGCTAACCGCAGCGTCCTCGATGCGAATCGCTTGCCGAATCCATGCCAAATACCAAAACCAAACCGTTCGGAATGCGGTTAATCCTTTTGCTATTTTCTATGTCGCGCGCTCTTTTGGGCCCAAGACTCAGGACGACACGGTGTCAGGTAGCTGTTGCCCCTGTCCCTGTCCCTGTCCCTGTCCCTGCCCCTGCCTAGCCCAGGCCCGTTTTGGGCCTGGCATTACCGAAACTTGTGCAGCTTATGCGACTCTTTTGAGTGTTGCTCTCTTGTCGGCGTCCTCGTTCTCGTCCTCGTCCTCAGCCTTATCCTGAAGCTGCGCTGGTCGCGCGCGCCGGCCACTTTGCGGTTTGAGCGCTTAACCGCATCATAAAACCATCACAAAATATAAAAGTAAACCATTATCATCATCACGAACGCACGACGGTGGTCCCTCTGTTCTAAGCCAGGCTTTTGCCTCTCGCCGTATTGCACGCTGCGACCGACCGCTCGGCCCGCTCGACCCGCCCGCCTGCACCAGCTGCATTGATCCCTTTGTGCCATTTGTTCGAGCTGCTGCCTTTTAATGAACGAACACGAATCCCTCGACCAAATTTCCACTTGCCGTTTAGCAAGACGTCGCCTGAATTTCCACATTTTCTGGTTTCCACTTGCGCCGCGCATTTCCATTCAAGCTGCTGCCTTAAGGCATTGCCCAGAAGACTTAGCAGTTGTTAATTAAATATTCGTGGTTAGGCATTCCCTTTTTAAGTAAAATTATCATTTAACAATGTTCTGTTTTTTCTTCATCTTTCAAGTCTCAATTATTTATAGGGAAGAATGGAAATCTATTTAGGCGTAGCTCTTATATTCAAAACGTTTCTAAATAGGTGTAAGATCAGCAAAAAATTGATTGCACAAAAATTGATTGCCCCGAATTTCAATTCAATATTTACCCTGAACCGAACCTTAAGTCATGCCAGTTGCCATAGCTGAGGCATATTTGTGCTCTAAATTGTTTAGTTCACATAAAACATAAAACCGACTTTAAGAATAAGTATTATTAGATATTTCCATTGCACATATTGATCATATTGGGAGCTCAGGAAGCAGCAAGTTAATTTCTCGTATTTTTAATCTTTTTTTTTTTGACTTCTACACAGCGTCAAGCTGATTGTCTATTTGAGAGATAACAACATTGACATTCCATGTAGCATGAGATTAATCAACGTATTGGCTTGGACTTTCCTTTTTGCACGCCTTGCAATCATCGTGCGAAGAGTTGCCATCGGTAAATCTGTGTCAATAGATAGCAAATAACATATTACGTATACGCCAGGTCTGGCCAATTGACGGCATTCGCGACATTTGTAGTTGTCACACATTTCAAACTTTCTGCTGCTGTTGCTGCTGCTATTGCTGCTTGTTATATGCAATTTAATCATGATATTTATGCCACGCCCCCACTGCCCCCTTGTGGGGGCAGACTCGCTTCAGACAATAAAAGACAACGGCTCAGGCGCTAATGAAATTTACTGGCCCAAGACTTGCAACTGGAGTCTGGACACGCGCCTACGACAGCACCTAATGAATGTGCAACAGCAACAACAGCAACAACAGCAGCAACATGCAGTGGCATGCTGCATGTGGTAATAAAAAATCAGGCAAACGAATTGTCGTTAATCAGCGCTCAGGCGAATGGCGAAGTTGAAGTCCAGGTCCAGTCGAAGTTGCAGCGGGTAAAAGTTGTTGCTGCTTCTGACGTTGCTGTTGCTCTTGCTGTTTTCGTTGTTGTTGTTGTTGTTGTTCAGTAGCTAAACACCCACACCCGCACCCACACACACGCACACACACACACACACATACGCATGGCAAATCTCCACCTTGCCCATATTCTCCATTCTCAGCGTCGCGTTTCTTTCGAGCAATCAAAACTGTCGCCTATGAAAAATGTGCAGGGCAATGGCGTCGCACCCTGCATACATGCAACAACAACAACAACAACAAAGACACACACACACACACACACGCACGCACACACACTCTGCATACACCCACACAAGCTGTAGATGTTGGTTCTATTTTATTTTTAGCTTTTCATGTTGCTTTGTTGTTTAGTTGTTTATTTTATTATTATATTTTTTATACGTGCTGTGCACATTTTCTATTTTCGGTTGCAAAATAAATGTGGAAAGAAAATAGTTGTTTGTTTTTAAGCCGCACTTTGCAAAACTGTAGTTAAAATATCACACACATAAATACAGATACAAATTTATGCACAGGTAGGCAGCTGCGGCGCCGTGTGCTCGTGTGTATCTGTCAGTAACTTTATTTTGCTCTCACTCAATTTACAGCATTCAATTTGTTTTTTTTTTTTTTTTTTAATTTTTTAATGTTTTTTAAGTGCAGACTAAAGAATTAAGTATATATAAATAAATTGTTTCTATTTGAAACGTCTTATATTTATTGTTTCCTTAGTGTAAGCCAAAGCATACAAAAATATATAAAAGCAATTTCTTAAATGTTTTTTAAGTATATACTAGTTTCTGTAATAAACGTTGTCTATCTATCTATTTATTCGGCGTAAGCTAACGAATCAAGGATATATAAATATATAGCTTATATTATTTCCGTATCTACAATTCTGTATTAATTGTTGTATCTATTTATTTATCAAACTTTTTGTAAAATAATTATTACTTCATTGCGAACTTAAGAATTCAAAAGATATAAAAACGTTTCATTAAATGATTTTTAAGGGCAGTCTAAGGAATTAAACATATATAAGCTTCGTTTATGAATTGTTTCTTCATTGCAGACTAATCATTAAAAATATATGAATAAATCATTTCTTTTTCTGTTCCAACAGTTTTTTACTGCAGACTAAAGAGTCAAATAAATATAAATTACAGTAAGTTCAGCCTTATATATATATATAATATATAATCATGTTGTGGCTCTGGTTCTATTAAGGATCAGCAGATTATGTTCGTGTAAAAGTTGTTAAGGCCAGACCCTTAAGCTCTGGGTATTACCTGTAGCATTAGCTTGATTACACTAGTATATAAACAATTTCAGTTGATTTGTCAGATATTTATAGAAATAATATATATATATACATATATATAGTGTTCTGTTCTGCCTTAAAAAGGGACATGGGCTATCTTTAAATATGCAATCAAAATTCCGTCCTAGCCTTATCAATTTTTCTTCTAAGGACCCAAAAACTGTGCGTTAAGCTGCCAGGACTGTAATTTTGTCTACATTTAAATTACCTCAGACAGAGAGAAAAAGAGAGAGAGAGAGAGGAGGCGGTGGAGGAGGGGGTGGGCGGTTTTATGTATAATTACGGCACGTTCGATATAGACATCAATTAGCCGCAAAAATTTAATTTCAAGTGCGGTTAAATGAGAAAATGTACAAGAGAAATCCATAAAAAAAAGTATGCACAACTTTCGTTTGCGTCACGAGTGTGCGTGTGTGTGTGTGTGTGTGTGTGGGTAAAACGAAAAAACTGTCGTCAGCTATTTCCAATTTTCATGAAAATTTGATAAGTTTTTCCCTACTTGTTTTTTTCCACTCGCTGCACGAGGGGACATGTCAACCATTTTGTTGTTGTTGTTCTTGTTGTTGTTGTTGTTGTTGTTGTTGTTGTTGTTGTTGTTGTTGTTGTTGTTGTAGTTGTTGTTCTTGTTGTTGTTGTGCTTGTTGTTGTTGTTGTTGTAGTTGTGCGTAGGCTAACTATCATATACGTTGGAGTCGGAGTCGTGTTTTAAGAAATGAATTTCAGAATTATAATTGGGTTTTATATATAATACTCGATATTCTTAAGAAATTGTGAGCTAACGAACTTATAATATTCGATATAAAGTATTAAGAAATTGCTAATTCTATGTACATATTTACAGTAAATTAAATAATTATCAACAATTACATAACTTGATTTTTCATATAATTCTTCATATCCATAAGGCATACAATAAATATATTCCTGCAAAATTCTCTTTGATAAGCCGTTATCAATGCATCTTATTTGTCTAGTGTCTTGCACGCACTTCTTGGTTGAACAAAATCAAAGATATAACCTTCAATAATCTTGAAAGAAGAGTGTGATAAACTGCAGCATCTAGTCACATTTTAGTGCAGGCATCTCCTAAATGTAACTAAGAAACCACTTGTGAATCCCCAAGCCAGACGCAATTGTGAATGATTCTGCGAGTGCAGGCCAGCCCTGAATTGTGGGGGCGGTAAGGGCGCATACTTTGCGTCTAAATATCTGACTCCATCAGCGTTATTGCTGCTCCCTGTGCATAGCAATTTTGGCTCTGACGATAGCAGCAACTGCTGCTGCTGCTGTTGCTGCTGTGACTGTGTTGGTGTTGTTCTATTTCATGCTAACCATCGTCCTGCGCCTCATGGCCCCGCATGTCTTTTCTTTTTTATTTTCTTTAATATTATTTTTTTTCTTGTTTCTTGTTGTTTATTTTATTTTATTATTTATTTTTATTCCTGCTAACTAACTATTTTGGCGTTGCTTTAGTAGCTGAGTTTTGCGTGTGTTTGGGCTGTCATTTTCATTAAAATTTCATTGCGCGCGCAAAACACAGCAACAACAACAACAACAGCAGCAGCAGCAGCAGCAGCAACAACAACTAAGGCGAATCAAACAATTTGTGCAAAAACAAGAAGAATGAAAAAGTGAAATAAAAAAAGCAAAGTTGGCGTACTGCTTGGTTGTTGAACCGAGTGCGAAGAAGCGACAGCCAGCAACAGCAGCAACAACACCATCAGCAAATTTTCATTGTTTTTGGGGGTGTGGTTCGGCAAAAGCACACAACACAGCAACAACACATAGGTAAATACAGCTGCCCAAGAGCAGCGCACTCGCTCACACTGTCGGCACTAGCGCGCTTGTGTGAGCGAGACACAAGTAAGGCCACTGCCAGCGTCTATAAATATATGCTGCCAACCAGCCAGGCAGTTGCTGTCGCAAACAATGTTGCCATCTCGCTTTAACATACGCTGAGCATGGATTGCTTTAACTTTCAGCCATTGCTAAAGCAGCGCGCTCTCGCTCACATTTGACGTGTGTGTGCGTGCGTATGTGTGAGTGTGCGTGCGTGGAAAAAGGAAGTTGCTTGGACCTTTGTTGTTGTTGTTCTTGTTGTTGCCGTGGCTGACGATTGACGACGATATACGACGACCAGAGCAGAGGCAACGGCAACGGCAACGGCAGCGGCAGCGACGACAACAACAACAACGAACGGGACTGGTCGAACGACTTCTGCTGCCGCTGTCGCTGCCGCTATAGCCGCTGTTAACGCTGCTGCTGCGGCTCGCATTGAAGGTGTCACGACGAAAATCAGTTCCAAAGTAACATTCGTGCCGCTCGGGTTGTGCGTTCGTCGCTCCGCTCGCTCGTTTTGTTGTTGGTCCATAGCGTTTCATCGCTTACCGTTTACCGTTCACCGTTATATATCGCCGCGTCTCTTGATCGTCGTGTCACGCACGCACGCAAGCACACACACAAACAAACACAGAAACAAAAAAAAACAAACAACAAATTCGATATCAAAACAGAAATCGCAAATGTTATATGCAAAAATCCAGCCAACACTCAACAACAAACATTTGAACAACGTGCGTGTGCAACAACAATCATAACCACAACGACAACTGTAACAACAACCACAACAGCAACTAGTACAACCGTTAGCAAAAGTTCATTAAGATACTACGTTCATTCCAAACAGTGTGCATTGTTTTTTTTGGTGTCTGCCGCAAGTGTATTATCCTTAACCTGGCTATAAAAAGCAACTATCACAATAACTGAATATCGAATATAGATCATACTATAATATACTATATTATTCGGCCAGGCACCGATAAACGCAAACAATTGGATCTATATATAATAATACCTATCAACATATCCGATATCGAAAAACGTGTTTTTTTCCCCCCGTTCGCTCGTTTGGAATATCCGTACGCCGCCGACATTGGCTGCATCGAGAATCGCTCAAGTTATACGATATTGGTTTTTTTTTTTTTGGTGAGTGCTGTTTCCAGATGCGTTTTTGCAACTGTACAAAACCATCTATAACTACATATGTATATATAAATATAGATGAAAACTCGCATAATAATTATTATTTTAATGAACTAACCAAATGACGCCGACAACGCGACAATCAAGGATTATGCTCATCATCTAGATGATATAGGGGTTTCCAGACCCAACTCTTAAGATTAAAAATAATAATGCAAGTCTTCGGGCCGCTAAAGCTGGTTATATAGGCATGATCTGTATAGATCCTTAAAGCATGATATAGTTATGTTAGACATAGGAAGAGCTATACAAGATTACATTCAAGATTTAGTTTCCAACATGGGCTTTTTGCCGTCGGGCCTAACTTGAAACTTGCAACTGAATCTGAAAATGTTAACCAGGCTATTTCATATATGACTTATTTGTAATACCTTATACTTAATACTAGTTTATAGAATTTCATAAAAGCTAACGAGTTACTCACAAAAATGTCTATGGGCCCTGAATAGGTTGCATATTGCAAATGTTATGGTAATAGTACTCAATATAAGAAATTATTATTTAGTTAGAATATCAGTTTGTTTCTACAATCACATAGTATATGTAGATCTTAGAGGGAAAATAGTAGAAAGCCATGGAAATAGCATTAACAGCATAGAAAATTCTTCTTCTGAGCTATACAGAAGATATTTAGCATAATGCTTGAGCACAGCAGCTAACACTAATACTACTGCTTACACCAAGTAGTTAGTCTCGACTAAGCTAAAAGAAAAGCCAAAATCTGTACAGCAGCTATACAGTAAACTCGAACTTGGCCAGTCGAATGCGCTGCATAAGGCTGAGATCGCATTGAAATCAAAATGAATTTTCATCATTTTAATGGGCATATTAAAGCCGCCCCTTTTGGACTGTTTGTTAATTAGGCAAGGGGCGCAACAGAGCCAGCAGCCAGCAGCCAGCAGCCAGCAGCCAGCAGCCAGCAGCTAAGCATAAGCAACCAACTAACTAAGATACTACTTATAACTATGCATATCCATAATCATATGCTGCGGGCTACCTGAACCCCAAAACTACTGTGCAGCGCGCACAATGGACCCGAGATATCAGAAAAAAAAACTATGCCGAACTTAAGCGTTGCCCGACAGACCCGGTTCGGGTCACATTATTCACACATTTTGATAAGTTTTTGGTTATTTTGTGTGTTTTTTTTGTTTAGTTTTATTTATATTTTTCTTGTGAGTGGTTGTTGTTGTAGCCGCCGCGCTTTATTAGCTAATTTCGAAGCGGCTGGGCGATAAATTAAAACATCGAGCGTATTTTCTGTGCATGTCTGTATATCTTTTAGTATAGGGCATACAGGTATATACGAATATACATTTAATATTTTTGGTGGCTCATCGCGGCTTTTTGTATTATTATTCATTTGCATAGATATGTATATGGATGTTTCTGTATGGTTTGCTGTTCAAAATTAATATGCAAGGCAATTTGTTTGTAGCCAAGCCAGCTGGCAACCGACTGACAACAGACGGACAGACGAACAGACGGACAGACGGGCAGACGCACAGACGGACACCAGCGAGATTCACTAAGCTGAGCATAGCAGAAAACCCCCCCCCCCCCCCCCCCCCCCCCAAAGCTCCAAGGTACGCCCACGCGCTGGCAACAACGACAACAAATAGGGCTAACACAACTTTAATTCGATTCTGCCAGTTCATTCATATCCACAATCCACATCCACATCCATATCCATATCCATATCCATATCCACATCCGTTACTTGGTCCGTTTTCAATTCATGAATTGAATTCAAGTCAAGATCGCGTCGCGACATTCTGATAACTTATCTGGGAGAGCCAAAGCTTCCAGCCAGAGTTTTCAATTGTTTAGCATAGATACATCGACGCACGCCCAATGTCTGTGCCTACACGCAGTAAGATCTGGGCGGAGATGGAGGCGGGGGCGGGGTTCCAATACGGAATCAAGTCTTTGTCAATTTGTGACGCCTTGGCGTCGCCTCGCCTTGCCTTAAGTGAGGTTTCATTTCATTTCGATTGACTTCTTTTCTTCATATTTATATTTATATATATTTTTTCTCTGATCTTTTTTTTCTTCTTTCAATTATTTGTATTATTAATTTTTATCTCTCTTCACTCTTTGCTCATTACGCGGCTGTACCCGAACTTTTTAGTTGTTTTTTTTTTTTTTGCTTCTCGAATTTCGTTGACAAAGCCATTTAAATAGAAATCACTCAGAGGTACCCAGACCAGGCCAGACCGAACCTAACCATACCATGCCGAGCCGGGCAGTTATCAAGATCACATTGACAATGCGTCAAATAATAACTTTTGTTGTTGCTGTAGTTGTTGTTGTTGTTGTTGTTGTTGTTGTCGTTGTTGTCTCTGTGCCCAGTCAGGGCTCTTTACTCTATTACCTTAGCGCGTTATTATTATTGATTTGTGTGTTTGATTTATTTTTACTATGATGCAATCATTTGTACGAGCCAAGTCCGAATCGAAGGCAACATTCATTCATTCACTCGTCCACACACACACACACACACACACACACACACACACACACACTCGCGCACACTCACAAACTCCTTGTCACAATATTTCAATAATTTTTCTGTCATTTCTTGTTTTGATTGTGTTTTATTTTTACACTCTTGAATGGGCCCAAAATGCGCACAGCACAATCATCCTTCTAGGCGGATCTGAAGTGTGTCTCCAGTTTTGAGAAACACAAAGTTCAGCTCGGGCAACTCGGTCATGTCAAATCGTTAATTGATCAATTGATACGCCGGCAGGCCAATTTGCTAGGTAATTAAAGCACAAAAAAAAAAAACATGCATTGCAATTGTAATTTGCATTTTACAACACTCATCGCAACGGTTAATTCCAGTGTTCGCTTTCATGTGTGAGTGCCACGCTCTGCGGTTGCGCACTAATACTAATGCACTTGCCATGCGTATGTAGATGTGCGTGTGTGTGTGTGCATTAGAAGTCAACTTGCTTAGCCGTTTTTTAACTCAACACTTGGCCAACTCTTGGCCAATTTATCATTGGCCAATGTGTGATTAAAATGCTAACTGTACGTCTATTCATTTATTGTATATCGTATTTTCAGCGTGCTCATGTGTCAATTTAATTAAATGTGTAATGCATATGATTAACAAAATGAGAAACAGTTGCAAAAACAAAAAAAAAAAACGAAAAAAAAAACTAATTAAGTTGAGTTGTCGCCAGAGCCTCAAGTCGGTGTTTAGTTAGCGGTTTCTAGGCCGTGTGCACATTTTGAATGCGTATTAAACTTGTCAAATCTTCACACTTTTTCAATTATTTGGCACGTTTGTTAATTAAACTTCAGAAACGTCAACGTCACGTATGTCACTCAGTGCAGTCAGAGCACAGAGTCAGGTAGCTGGAATCAGCATCAGCATCAGCATCAGCATCAACAACATCATCAGCAGCAACAGCAGCAGCAGCAACAGTTGCTGCGGCAAGGTTGCATTTTCCCCAATGAAAAATAAATATAATTTTATGCGAAAATTGCAAATTTAAATGTCAAAATGCATTTGCGTAGAAATGGCACATGCTCTAAAACTGGCTACCAGTTGCAGTTCCAGTCTCTGAGTTGCCTGTTTCCAGTTGCCAACTTGCAATGTGGCAGCTTGCGACGTGCCACCTTAGCCGCCTCGAGTTCTTTGTTGCGTTTATTAAGTTGCATTATTTTCAACAGACAGCTTATTATGCTAGGCCAGTCTTAGTCCCAGTCCCAGTCCCATTCCCAGTCCCAATCCCAGACTCAGTCCCAGTCTCAGTCCCAGTCTCCTCAGTCTGACAATGAGATGAAGTTTAACTTCCAGTTACAGTCCGAACCGCAGCTTGTAGCTTGTATTCCAGTAGCTGCTCGCTATGTAAATTAGCCTGAGAAATATTTCCCGCGTCGGCCATAAGCATTCGAGTTATTCAAACTTCTACACTGTGCTGCAAACGTTAGAAAGTTGCAACATTCGGTTGACAGCTCTTCTACACAAATCACATACACGTATCTTTGGCTCTAATATAATAGCTGAGCTAAGCTTTCACATGCACACTATGCGCACGTGGAAAGCTTTCAGCTCGCTCGCTTGCATTTGGCTGCAGCTTTCAAAAGCTCACGCATACAAATGCAATATGCGATTTGCGCTTTGCGATTTGCGCTTTGCGATATACAGCATTTGTGTTGCGGCGTGTAGTGCACTGTAAACACACGCCTGGACATATTAAGTTGTTATAGAGCTTGTTAAGGCTGCTAATAGCCGCTGCAACTGCAACTGCAACTGCAACAACTAAACGAGTGGCGACTATGACAAGTGAGTACTTTTGACAGCTGGTTGCACTCGCGACTGCGACTGGCCGTATCTGAGGCGATTCGCCGCTGGCTTTGGCCAGTGTTGCACAATACACTTGGCTGTCGCATGCCTGCGGCAATAGAACGACGACGGGGTAAGGGGGGGAAAATGCCTTAGACATGTTTATAGACTTTGAACTTGGCTGCATTTGTTGCTCATCTTTCGCTTTCTAAAACACATTCAATGCTATGCTTAAGACAACATTTGAATGCCACAAATATTGTACAACGTTCGAATAGACGCCATCATTAATCATTTGGCCAAACTGGCCAAAACAAAACTTGCCAAAAAACCAAAAATTAAATGATCAACTCGAAACTGTCGAAGACACAAAAATATTCCCATGGCACAAATTAACAGTAGCCAGAGCCAACAACGATCACAAAACTTGGTTACACACTTTCCCAGGGTACCATCAGAAAAAAAAAAAACGAGGCAAGAAAAAAAATCACAGTCGGATGGCCAGTCAACTCCATAAAACACACGGTCTGCTAGGGCTACCGTTTCGGTAGTTGTCCAACGATCTTAAAGTGCGGGCGCTGGTCCAATTGTCCAATGTTCAGTTAGTCACTCGCTCAGTCAGTCTGTCCGCCAGTCAGTCAGTCAGTCAGTCAGTCAGTCAATCAGTTGGAAGATTCGGTAGCATTCGATTTGTTTATTTTCCTAAGGCTGTTTACCTTCGGATCGCCGCTGTCTGCCCACTTATCAGTAGTTTGAAAATATTATTTTGACCGTAATTACGAGCAAGAGAGCAACCGGGAAAAATATACATTACAAGAATCATAAGCCAAACACATGACAGCATCAGGATAGCAACCAAATTCGAAAGGTAATCCAAAAACAAGATGGAACCGAGTCAAAAAAAGACAAAAAAAGAAAGACCTACGCATTGCCCGGAAACTGAAAGTGAAAAAGCAGAATGTCGTATGTCGAATGTCGAATACTGAAATGAATTTTTAATGAAAGTGCGTGTACGTGATATATGTCGAGCCGAAATGATTTCGGGTCCATACAACACACGGCAACACACAGAGAGTCCCCCGTTTCAAGTCCCCGAGGCGCAGTCACAAAAGCCAGCGGGGCCTTTGGCTCTTTTTTTTTTTTTGCCATGATTTTTCATAATCAGCAGCGCCGAATGAGTAGAAAATCACGTAGCTCTTTATTTCGTTTTTATTTTTATTTTATTTTTAGTTTTTGTTTTTTCCTTTTATGTGCCACATTTGGCAAAAAAAAAACACAATTCAAACAGACATAGATACAGCCCACATGCCACATGGCAGCTAGCGGGGTTTTCAAATTGAAATGGCCCAATACCAAGGCACGATACACTCAAAAAAATATATACATATACCCTAGCCATAAGAAATCGATCAGCAAAGAGTATGTTGAACATACTTAAGAGCCATTTTTTCGAAATTTGGAGAACTATTTTATGTTTCTTTCAACCTTTTGAAACTAAACTCTTAGATTCATTTAGTTTTGTTCGTAATTGGCTTCAATATATTCTAAAAATTACTTTGACATAATATTTCATAAGACAAGTCTTTACTTTTTTTTTCCACACTTAGTTGGAAAATGCATTCATTCCATAGTTTACCCTAAAAATAAGCAGTTACGTGCAGGTCTCTGCCTGTCATGCCTCAGATCTTAGATCCTTACTTAGAGTGTACTATCGCAAGATTACCCAACTGTGTAAGAACGCCTTAGGTTCAGTTCTTGAACGCGAACGGGATCGGAGACGGGCACGGGCAAGGGAACGGGAACGGAGACCGCCTAGACCTAGTTTTTGGGCTGTCTTGCGGTTTGAAGATCTTTGATCTGTGCTTAGCCGCTGGATTAGCTCAGACACTTACTAAAAGGACAAAATGGGATGTATGCAGCTGAGGTAGGGACACACACAAGCCCACACACACACACACACGCACTCATGAGCACTGGGCATGATGAGACAATGGCTTGGGTATTAAGATTAGGCCGGACCAAACTCAACCTGAACCTGGCTTAATACTCATATGCTCGGCGACGAGTTCAAAACTCTTTTGTCCCACTTTTTTCATCTTTCAATTTTCGGTTGTTTCGTGCGAAAAAAATTAGCAATGGCCACAAAACCAAGTGGGAATGAGACAGTAGAAATAGGGAATAGGGACGCGCAGCGGAGCACTGAGTGCCAGCAAAATTGCGGGATTAGCACGGACACCTCGGCGGTGGCTCATTGTTTTGAAATTGGAAAATGCAGCCAGCTATTTGTCACATATAAATCGATAAGCATATAACATATACTATGCTAGCAGCTACCCAAAAACAAATCCACACACAGCTAAGTAAGTAGCCTGCACTGAGGACACACAACAAATTTGTTTTGTTTTGTCATGTCGTTTTCATGGCTCAATGCATCCAAATGCATCCAGCAAAATGGACGCAAGCGAAATGGAAACCGGCAAAGCCAAAAACCAAAGCCGCAAATACAACGCAACAGCCACTCGAGCCAGAGAACACAGCGCACCCGAATCCCTGCGAACCCGAAACCGAACCCCAACGCAAACACACAGACACACACACGCACACACACACAGAAAACGAAGAGCGTTCCAAATTACATGCTCACGCGCACACGCAAATTAATAACACATCTGGCCCAAATTGATATTGAGGCACGGGCACAGGCGCAGGCCAATCTGACCAATCTGAGCAATCTGACCAATCTGGCAACGCTGCTGTGCTCAATGCCCAGAAATTGTATGAAATGGAGCGCAGATTGGAAAATTTTTGAAATTTACTTATCTATATAATATAACATATAATTGTCTCAACTTTCTTTTTTGAACAGTCCTGGCAACTCTGGGCATCTCATAGATAGACTCTGTCACTCATAGCTTGTCATACGAATTCGTTTTCTACTCGTGCTTGAAGGGCTGGCATCATTAGGATATGATGTAATATTATTGGTGTAGATAGAAAAGAAAGTCAGTAATGCGATATTATATCATGATTACATCAGGCTAAAGAGCTATACAAGGAATACTTCTAATGTTCCTAATTCAATTCTTTAAACTTTAGGAGAACTCCTTTGCAATCCTCGACAGGGGACGGTTACACAGTCATTTAGGCAGTTGAATAAAGAGCATCCCGATCATCACAGGCTATCCGAAAGTCATAGATGCCAGCTAAAAAAGTTTCGTTAATGAATTGCCACTAAAAGCACTATAAAGGAAATTCCTTAGAACATAATTAATAATAATTATTATAAAAAGAATTGTCTTAAGAACTACAAAGACATTTGCAGATCATTAAAGTTGTAGATAAAACGAATCAAATGATCTACTTAGTAGATTTTATATATTTTTAGCATATAAAGTAGCCTGGGCTACTTCATAGAGAGCATTATGTACTGTTACTATCTATAAGACAAATGAAGTACTTATCAAAATATTAATGGTTAATCGTGTTAATGGTTAATCTGTAGCAATCATTTTCATAACAATCTGAATCTTGATCCTTGCAGAAACAAACGCCAAGCGGCTGTTCTACAATTGAACATTGAAGCTACATAGAGACAGCTGGCACGCCCACAGGCAGGAGGAGCAGCCACAGACGAAGGCATTGAGAGCTCAGTGAAAGCTCAGCTCAGTAAGTCACATTTAGGCAATTGAAGGATCATCACCAAGGACATAATAAACAGCATCAACGTGGCGCTGCACTCAACGGAAGCCTTAATGGCGGCGGGCTTTCTCAAATCGGGTGATTTGGGCCCACATCCGCACAGCTATGGCGGGCCACATCCGCACCATTCGGTGACGCATGGACCGCTGCCGCCGGGCATGCCAATGCCATCTTTGGGTCCCTTCGGCCTGCCACACGGACTGGAGGCTGTTGGGTTCTCCCAAGGTATGTGGGGTAAATATCGCAATACAATTTTGGTAAACACACACGTAAGAATCCATCAAGAAAAAGAACAAATGTGCTGAATGTTGAAAGCGTGTAGCCAAGCCACAAGCTCCACCTCATCCCTCAGCCCCCTTCAAATGATAAATGATATATGGAGTCGCAGAAGCAGACGCCGCTCTGGCTGATAACTCAATTTGCATGCACAGGATGACATTTGGGCCAACTTGATGCGGAATGGGTACTGAATTGGCCCTGACTGGGACGGGCCAGAGCAGGGCAGGGCTGGGGGCATATGGATGTGCAGCCCAGTTGTCGCACAAAATGCTTTTCAATGCCGTTTCGCATCGATTGCATCATTATCAGTTGAATTGTCAAAATGAATAATGAGCTGAAGCCCAAGCCGAAGCCGTAGTCGAAGTCGAAGTCGAATCTCAGCTCTTGGGAACCCATGAATCGACTTTTTTTCGGGTTTCAGTTATTTGTCTCATTTCGGTGACGCTGCAAATGACAAAAACCTGACAAAAATGCTACAAAATGCCAAAAGCAAATCAAAAAAAAATAAAATAAAATAAAATAAATAAAAACTTTACGGCCAGCAAAAAAGAGAAAGAAAGCAAAAGAAAAAAATACCGAAAATAATACAAACAATCGCATGTAATCAATTTATATAATTCTTCGATCTTGTAATAAGCCAAGTTATAGCAGAATCTGACGACTGATAGTTTGATCATATTGTCAAGTTATATAAGCCCATATTTTGTGGGCACAGATAGCGCACAATTGCAGCCTAGAATGAATGGCATAGATTGGGTAAAGGTATTTGAGCTAGAGCTAGAGGTATTATGTGTTATGGGCGACATAATGCTAATACTGAAAGGCAGAAAGTATACAAACATATTATTTATTACATAGCCAAATATTTTGAAAGTGGCAAATCTTAGCTATGCAGTAAAACTTGAATTTCAACTCAAATGGAAGTTAAGATAAACCACTTAGAGACTTGCGACTAGATGGATATAATATGACATAATGTGAATACAGCGCATAAAATATAATATTTATATGACAATATTTCTAAATCTTAACCATATATAAATTAACAAGAAAAGCAACTCAAATCTTTCGAGCCAACTGGTGCTATAAAATGTAAGCTGTTTTAAAAGAATCTAAATTGAAATCGCTGAAAAGTGGAAAATCGAAAACTTCTACAATTATCATCTATGGCAAATATGTATAAGATCAAAATAATGCTGGCTAAATACTGACTCATAAGCCGCTAAAACTTCTTAAGCGTCTAAGATAAGCCTTGGGCTTTTAACTATTGAGATTTATGCCTCGCATTTCGGCAGAATCAAATTCCAGGAAAACAAACTATTTAAAAGAAATATATTCAAAATTTAAAAATAAACCAATTAAATAGGTGCAGTTAATTAAACAAGTCTTAAAAGATTGACTCCAAGGTTTTGGGCACTACAAAAAAAAATGAAAAGAAACCAAATATGGTATATAAATAAATAAAAAATTGTTGTTGTCGTTGCCGGGCAAAAGGCAAACTACAAATTGCAATTAATTTTGTTTTAAAGCAACAACAACAACGGCTCCGGCGACCATTTTGAAAGCAACAAAAATAATAAAAATGAAAATAAAATAAAAATAAAAAAAAAGGCCACAACGAAAAGCGGCAGCTGCAAAGGCAACGACAACGACAACGACGACGCGCGAGCCAAGTGAAATGAAGTTTTTTATTCAATTTAAAAATTCATGACCAAAATGACTAACTCATTAATTTTTGATAGAGCTAGACAGAGACGGGCATAGCCAGCTAGAGCAGAGCGGCGCACATGCAGGGTAGTCTGCAGAGCAGAGCCGCCGAGGAGGGGGGGTTTTATATTCAAAAGGCATTTCGGCATGCCCGGGCCAAAAAGGGGTGCTCTCTCTGAATATTTGGGACAGCAGCGGCAGCAGACACGCACCGACAACGGCTGCCCCGGCAAAAACAAACAATGCCGCGGCTTAGCACACACACACACACACACACACACACACACGCCACACATGCACAGGCACTTTTATATACGCAATACATATGTATAAAAGTGTTTGGTGGTACATTATGTACACACTCACAGTCACACACACACACATAGTAGAAGTTTTTGGCTGCTGTGCGGGGTTGGTTCAGAGCTCAAAGCACTTTTTAGGGGTGGCATTTTGTCCAGGGGTTGCTCAGAATAACGGTTTGCTGCGCAAGCAACAGCAACAACATCAACGAATATAACAAATGGAAAAAAAATGGGAAAAAGAAAAAAACACTGGGAAAAGTATGCGGCATGTGTACATGTTAATTAAAGTTGCCGTTGGCCCACGCGGCGTATGCGCAATGTGTAAGAGAAACCCAAACACCGCACAAGCCGCCCAAACCACAGCGAACAACTTTCAGCACATTTGGTTAGGCATTTTGTTGGCTATCGCAACTAGAAGGTAATTTGGTTTTTTCTCTTCTTTTTTTTTGTATAACCAATTTATGCAGGCGTCAACACGAGAAAGCAGCGTCGCGAGAGAACAACATTCACACGGGCCCAGCTCGATGTTTTGGAGGCGCTCTTTGGCAAGACACGTTATCCGGATATATTTATGCGCGAGGAGGTCGCATTAAAGATCAATTTGCCCGAATCCAGAGTACAGGTGAGCAATACTATGATTACAAATCGTCTTGAGTAGCACCTTCATTAACTTACGATGCGTTTTGACAGCTACGAAAATATACAAGAAATATATCAAATATATAAATATTATATATATTTTAACATTTATCATAATCAAGTATTTGGTATATAAAGTCTTTAGATAATGAGACGAGCTGCGCTTATAGCTGAAAATATCTACGTGCTTTTGATATATGTTTAACTTTCTTCCCGTTCATACCAAATATTTAGTTTAGATACAATTTAGGAAAAATATGTAACACTTATTTGTCAAAATGATGAGGTTAAGTTATTAACAATCAGGCTTTTATCACATTTTCATTCAATTCTGAATTTTGTCAGCCTACAGTGGAATTGCCTTTGTTACTTCATATTTAATATATAAACCTCTTTGACTAATTATTCAGTTCTATCAGATCACAAAAATAAACATATTTTTGTACTTAATGCTGCCAGTGCACCCATAAAACCTTTTTGACAATCGCAACAAAAAGAAAATTAATATCCTATTTGAAAAAACTACGTTCATAATTTTCAAAATAAATACATACATTTTTGGTAAATATTTTTGACCCCAATTTCCACTAAGGAGGGAATTATCTTTATTGGGCAATTTTCTAAAATGAAGAAGACCAATTTTCTTGCGTGCATATTAACACTTGGCACATATGAAAATCATTCTGTTTGCCCAAATGTTTTTAACAATTTCCCTATGAAAAACATACATTCCTTATAATTTTGGAGATATGCTCAAGAAAACAACCTTAAACCAATATGATGAATATCGTTAAGATGGGCGAACATATTTGCACTAATTATGGGACCACAGACAAACAGACGGACTTGACTAGAACCAGTCGGTTCCTGGTGGTAATTGAGCATAAATGTATTCCCCAGAGTGTCCTATTGCCAGTTACCTACACTTGCACGAAACCAGTATACACTGCTTAACGATTTTTAATGGGCATAGCTTAGAATGCGTGCATGCAATTCAAGCAATATGTGTCGCATGTAGGCTGTTTTCTGTGCGGCTTAATCGAGTTATTTGCGACATGCTCATATCCATTGTCTACTTGCAATTCATTTTAATTATCTTAATTCTATTTGGAAAATAAAATCAAGTCGATTACTTGACCAGCTGACTGCTCTGACTTGACACCTGCTGCTGCTGCTAGTCGAAATTGACTTCGATTTTGAATGGCTCAACGCCCTGGATCTAGTGTGCGACTGCACGTGTGCATGTGTGCGTGTGTGCGTGTGTGTGGAAAAGCAGTCGTTAAGAAAAAGCTCCCTTCGCCTCATGCGTGTGTGTGTGTGTGTGTGTGTGTGGTATTTATCTGGTTTAAGTCGTGTTTGCACTTGGAAGACTCAGTGGCAATTGTTTAATTAAGCATATGTCGAGCCGAAAGACGCCCTCGAAAATCAAAGTTGCCAAATCCATAAAACAAACAAATTACAAACAGCCAACAGATTGCCTCATTTGCTATATATCCCCGTGTGTGTGTGTGTGTGTGTGTGTACATACATGTGTGTATTGGTGTATAGCTGGTGTGGAATATGTGAGCGCGTGTGCGTAGCAAATTCATAGATTTTCCTAAAGAAAATCGCTATGCAAATAGAAATGTGAAATGTAACAAACAGTCAGAGAGAGAGAGAGAGAGAGAGAGAGAGAGAGTGTGAGAGAGAGAGAGAGAGGGGAATAGATAGCAAGTGAGAGAGAAAAGCCAGATAGAGCCTTGGCATATTTTTAATGTCAAATGTGCCCGAAACAAAAAAAAAAAGTAAAGCGTGGAAGATGAACGATGACTGTCGACTTTTTTATATTTGCACAAGGCATTTGGTGCGAATCGTTTAGAGGGTTGGACAAACAGGAGACAGTAGACAGTAGACAGGACACAGGCCACGAAACAATGGCAGGGGCAGGGGCAGGGGCAGGGGCAAGGACACACGGCTCCAGTTGCGTTTTTTGAGTTTACTTTTCGCATTAGCCGCGCATAATTTGCGCTAATTTTTTTTGCCCGGCCCGCAGCAGCAGCAGCAGCAACAACAACTCAATTTGTGCCCAGCTCCTTCTGGCCGGGTTGACAGGAACTGCTCATGTTTACTTAGGTGCCGTGCCCGCGCTGTGTTGACAGCCGACTGTTGCCTAAACAAACACAAATTGGTAGCGCCGTCGGCTCAACTGCCAAATGGCCAAAATCGACAGGGTATTCGACATTCGGCATTCGGTTTTGATACAGCATTTTGATTGAGGATCAGTTGGCAATTGTCACCTAATGTCTAGTGCAAACACAGCCGCATGTCTTGTTCGAATTGTTGACATGTTCATTGATTTGCTTTTGCCGCTCCGCCTGTAACCTAAGGACGTGACGTGACATTACAATCGGCCCGGTACGGTCGTTGGCCCAGGGCGAAGCCCCTGCAGTGGCCGGGCCAAGTGAAAAACGACACGTAACATGCCAAGTACTGGCTGGCAGGACACCAACTGGACAGGACCAGCTAGCTAGGCATGCATATTCCATTTGACTTTACACATTCTGTGGCCCTGGACAGTCATTGTTACGTTTTATACACAATTGATTTTCGAAATGCACACTCTGAGCGCCAGTGAAAGAGGCATAGAGCGGGTGGCAGGGGGCGTAGAGAGAGGGAGCGGTAGTTGTTGGAAAAGTGCATTGACAATTGTGTAGATTTTCCGCAACATACACTTGTCTTTTGTTTTCTGCATTCTACTACTTTTTTTTTTTTTCTTTTGCTTTGTAAGTCATCCTGTTACTGTTTTTAACATATGTGTATCTAGTTGTTAGGTTCTATTATGCTCAGCTCGCACAGTGGGCTAATGTGCATTTTCGATGCTCAAAATTAGTCAATAAATAAATTGGCAACAATTCTAAGCGATCTATAAATATATTGTCCTGACTGACTGACTGACTGACGGATTGGCTGATAGATGATCAAAGCTTGATAATTCCGTCTGCAACTGTTGATGTTCATAGCGTGACCTGTGCAAAGCCGGATAATATTTGAACTAAACGTTCCATACGGGCTGGCTTCAGTTCAATTCGCGGGCTTACAAACCATATTTCAATCGTCTTTTAGCTATTATCACGCTGCTTCAAAAATGTGAAAAAATGAGCACTTCTTGCCCGGTTTGCCCCACTGTGGCAGTGGGTAGGGAGGGGGGATGTGAGGCAACACCTACAAACGCGACGCTTATTGAATTACAGCCGCAACTAGAAAAGCCGTAAAAGCCCCCAAAACAAGCGAACAGTGGAAACGCAAAGGCAAAAGTGGCAACAAGAGCAACAGCAGCGACGTCGTCATGAAAATCGAGTGTTGCATGCAACTGTCTGGAAGCCCAAGGAAGCCAAGCAACTCAATTAGCAGGCCAGGCCAGGCGGTCCGGCGGGCAAAACTAGTTGGCTTGAGGCAGTGGCCACGACTTGGCTTGGCCCACACCATGGCTCCACCTACCACAGTCAGTGGCACAGTCGGAGGCACAACCAGAAGCGGCCCACGTCGAGGCGTCGCACATAAATAATAATTTTTCACAAATGGCAAAAATTAACGACTGTGCCGCATTTGCCCTGGCAAATATTAATTGAATGATAGGCATCTTTATGGCACCGCACAGTAGTCGCCCGAGGGGGTGGGTCGGTTGCTGTGCGGTGTACGGGGTGCGGGGTGGCCGTCTGATTGCAACCAATACAAATAACGTAATAATTTTACGCAGCTTATCTGCACCAGAACAGAGCAAACATTTACGCCCTAATGTTTTCATTCGCCGCTGCGCACAGGGCAAGGGAGTGCGGGCTGCGGGGTGCGGGCTGCAGGGTGCAGAGTGAGCGGCCGCTGAGGGCTGCCATCGCAATCATAAATCACAAGCAGGAGCTTGCTTGCCTACCCCCGCAACCCCCTTCACAGCCATGGCCATTGTCACCTCCGTTTCAGCTGTTCGATTTTTCACCGTCGGGGGTTGAAGCAGCAGCCGACGGAGTTTCGCGGTTGCTTGACAGCAACAACAACAACAACAACAACAACAACAGCAGCAACAACAAAAGGCAGCCATTTTAGCTGATCCAGGCACCTAGTCGAGAGCGCGAGCGGGAGAGGGAGAGGGAGAGAGAGCGTGCGAGGGGATTACCCAGCACCAAATAGTCAAAATCGTGACCCGATCCCAGGCGTAGCTCGTAACTCTTTGCTAGGCAGTTTCCCATTTTCCCCCCCTTTCATTTTTCCTGCTCGCTTGCTCTTCTTCTTCGACTTGCTGTTGTTGTTGCTGTTGTTCGCTGTTATAAAAGGATTTGTCTCGTTGTCACTGCCGCTGCCGCATGATAGCGCAATGCAACGGGCACAGGATGTGGCACAGGACGACTCGAAAAGTTTGCCATGGGTGTGAGTCCGTGTGTGTGTGTGTGTGTGTGTGTGTGTGTGTGTGTAACGCACACAGCTGTTTTATAAAATTAATTTTCCCATTGCGGATTAACATTTTCAGTCGCTTTTTTCTCCTCCATAGCCCGCACATAATACATACTCATATTCCTTTTAGATCTGCATCTAAAGGTTGAAAAAAAAAAATGAACAGAATTGAATTTTACGAGTGGGCATTGATTTATTTATTATGCAAAGTCGTGCATAATTTTGCATTGGTAAATGCAAAAAATTACACAGTTATATAATAAGATGGGGAAAGTGAAAATTGAGTTAGGAACTGGAAATCAATAAGTTCTGATATAATAGGACTTTCAATTGGAACATATAACATAATAATGAATGCCACATTATCTTCTTCTTTAACTTCTTCCAAGTCTATGCTTTTTTTTTTTTTTTGGTATATAGCAAGATCTGCATTTGGAGCTTGGCTAAGTGTTAAAGTTATAAAAAGTTTCTTTTTGAGCAGAGTTTTACATCTGATTCGTCGAAAACTTAATTCAGGACTACAATTTGATTAAAGATAACTTTTTTATGAAAGATATAACAAATAGCTCTTACTTAACAAAGTTGTTGCTAGATATCTTAGCTCGCAGTTTCCAGAGCTATATCGTTCGTGTATCAACTGTCGCATTATCCACTCGAACAAGTCTCAATTGCTGCTATTCAGGGCTCGTTTCAGATGCGCTGAAATCAACATCAATGAAAATCAAGCTATTCAAATCATCTTCATTAACATTATAATTGTGGAATCGCCGCAGAGAGAAAATGAGAATTGCTTTGATGTTGGCCAAAGTTCATTAGAGCCACAATCGAATCGTTTGCGTTTAAGATTTCATTTTTAAAATTCACTTCGACTCTTTTTGCATTTTCCTTCAATTTTTTTGCTAAAACTTGCAAAAATTCCCAGGCCCAATACATATTATAAAATTGATGCAGCTCATTAAACGATTTCAAAGGAGAAAACCTAAACCAAAAACAAAAAAATTAGAAAAGTAGATGGGAAAGAAGAAAGAAATGCTATGTAATGTACGTCAAAGTCAAATCACAAAGCAGATTTTCCAAAATGCAAAATTCAATTGAAAATTGAAATTGAATTTCAAGCAGGCACAAGCTGAGCTGTTCAGTGGGCTGAGGGGGGCGCGTGGGGTGGCCCTGTGTGGTGCTGACAAATAATGAAATTTGATACGCCTTGTTTAATGCTCATTTTTCGTCAAGTGCGTAGCTCGCAGCACGCCCCTTTCAAGCTGAATCAGGGCAAAGCTCTCAAACCCCCCCCACACCACGCTTCTCTCTGTCCCCCCCCCCCCCCCCCCCCCCCTCCTTTACAGACGCCCATCCATGTTGCGTTACGACTGCAATGAAACGCTCGAGTGGCCACAGCCGCCGCGTGGCAAGTGTTAACTTTGGGAAATATGCCATCAAGCTCTTTTGCGGGGCGTGGATGGATGCGTGGATGCGGTAGTGCTGGGGTGCAACAGGGGGGGTATGGGCCAGTGGTTATGTCGGTACGATAATAAATTCTGCTGTTTACCAAAGCACAAGCCATTAGCAAGCAACACCAACCCCAAACAACAAATCACTGAAACAACATTTCCGAGGCTGGGCTGGAAGAGGGTGGAGGGTGGAGGGTGGAGGGTGGAGGGTGCAGAGTGGAGAGTAGAGCGTAGAGAGTGGAGAGGGGGGATTGAGTTGATCTTGGGGTTGGGTACTGCTTCGGTTGCGATGCCTGCACTTAGCGGATTGTTTGCAGCCCCTTAAGCATAACAAACAAGGCTAAGTGAATTCCTTGCGCTCGAATGTGCCGCTTTATGGGCTGTTTATTGTTGTCTTCGGGCGGCGGCATGTGGTTGCTTCCGTGGGCGGCCAGCCAGCTAAAAAAGGGGCGGACGTACAAACATAATCGAGTCAATTTTCGGACTCTCGACTCTCGACCGTCGTCGTCGCCGTCGGCTGTTGATGTAACTTTTTCCTTCCTTTTTGGGCCCGGCGGCGCAGCGCGTGACTTTTTGCACTTGTTGTTTTGAGTTGTGCGTCTGCCACTCTGCCACTCCCCCTCGGCGCCACTCGTATAATTTATTCATTGCCAGCCCAGAAAACTAATTGATGTGGGAAAATTGCAGCCGCTGCCAACACACAGAGAGAGAGAGAGAGAGAGAGAGAGAGAGAGAGAGAGACACACGCACACACTTGACTAAACAAATACTTGTCGCCTTACACGTGACAATTTGATACTTGAGCTATCGATTTTTGTTGCCATGCAAAAGCTTCAAAAATATTTTTAACTTAGTTTAAACAGAACCACAAACCTATTGATTATTGTTTCAGGTGTAAAAAACTGGCAGGACTATGAGAAACAAGATCCTCCAACTGTTAAATATGTTTATATTAGATACGAATTCGATCGATTATATAGCGAAATTAAGACTTATAAAGTCTATTACGATACTCAAGAACTGTAGGAGTTCGATGATGACAAAAGATGAATGTACCCCACTATATAATAAATTATAATGAGGCTAGGTTTGGGAAATATATTTAAGTTCAGAGAACAAAGTAGTTCGATATATTCTAATTAGTCGATCGATTTTCAGCAATAACATAGAATATATATACACATGTATTTAGGATCAGAGAGTAAAGTAATTGATTCTTATCAACAGTTGATCGAAATTTCAATTTAATTCGTGCTAGATAAGTTGAGATAGATGTGTAAGAGGAGCTCGATCTTATTCTCGTTCGTCGATCGATTTTCCACATTTCGATTTAAAAGATTAGCTGGAATATATGTATACATACGTATGTTTATGAATGAAGGGCCAAAGAATAAAGTAATCTATTCTTATAACATTTGGCTCAAAGAAAATTTTATTTCGATCCTATGCTTAAAGGTCGATCGATTTTTTAAATTCAATTTTATATATATAATAGATAAGTTGGAATATCAATGCCTATATCATATGTATTAAGGATCAAAGAACTATCTAATCCATTCCTATAATAATAAGTCGGTCGATTAAAAAATATTCAATGATATTCGGGTCACAAAAGAGCGTATTTCGATCTTATTCTACAAATTTCAATAGAATTCTTGCTGGATAATGGTTCAAGATTGGAGTAGTTTGTTCTTGTGATATACAATATTTATTTAATATTTAATTATCATTGATTAAACGCAATTAATTCTTATAAGCGATTGCAAAATAATTGCATGTTATTTATTGAACTTTGTTTTTGTTTTGCCTATTGCAGGTGTGGTTCAAGAATCGACGTGCCAAGTGCCGCCAGCAGCTGCAACAGCAGCAGCAGTCAAACAGTTTGAGCAGCTCGAAGAACACCAGCGGCGGCAGCGGCAGCTGCAACAGCTCCGCCAATGGTGGACGTAATAACAATAATAACAACAGCAGCAGCAACAACAACAACAGCTCCAGCAGCAACAACAACAGCAACAACAACAGCGGTAACAAATCGAACCAGAAGCAGAGTGGAGCCGGCCAAAGCGGCTCCAGCAACGGCAGCGGCAACCCAAGCAGCTCGGCAGCAGCCGCTGCCAGTGCCGCGGCCGTTGCGGCGGCGCAGTCCATCAAGTCACATCACAGTTCCTTCCTCAACGCTGGCGCCGGTGGTGCCAATAACAACAACAATAACAACGGCGGTGGCTCAACGCCCAGCAGCAGCAGCGGCAGCCACGGCGGAGGAGGCGGCGGCGGGGGCGGTGCTGGCAGCTCGCATGCGCACATCTCGGCAGCGGCCGCGGCGGCGGCATTGAACGTAACCGCAGCGCATCAGAACTCCTCGCCGCTGTTGCCGACGCCGGCCACATCGGTCAGTCCGGTGAGCATTGTGTGCAAGAAGGAGCATCTGGGCGGCGGCTATGGCAGCGGAGGCGTGGGCGGCAATGGCTCTGGCGTTGGCATCGGCGTCGGTGTTGGCGTCGGTGTGGGCGTGGGCGTTTCCGGCGATGCACTGCGCTCGCCCTACGACACGCTCAAGGATGCGGGCGGCGATATTGGTGCCGGTGCGCATCATCATCACAGCATCTATGGCACGGCAGCGGCCAGCAATCCGCGGCTGCTGCAGCCGGGCGGCAATATAACGCCCATGGATAGCAGCAGCAGCATTACCACGCCCTCTCCGCCCATAACGCCCATGTCGCCACAGTCGGCGGCGGCAGCGGCGCATGCCGCACAGTCCGCGCAGTCGGCATCGGCGCACCATTCGGCCCACTCGGCGTACATGTCGAACCACGACTCGTACAACTTCTGGCACAACCAGTACCAGCAATATCCGAACAACTATGCCCAGGCGCCCAGCTACTACTCCCAGATGGAGTACTTTAGCAATCAGAACCAGGTTAACTACAACATGGGCCACTCGGGCTACACGGCCTCCAACTTTGGCCTGTCGCCGTCGCCATCGTTCACGGGCACCGTTTCGGCGCAGGCCTTCTCCCAGAATAGCCTCGACTACATGTCGCCGCAGGATAAGTATGCGAACATGGTGTAGAATCTGCTGTTCCAGTACTGCAGCAGCTCCGGCGGCAGTGGCGGCAGCAGCGCCAGCAGCGGACGCTCGCCACAGCCACAGCCACAGCCACAGCCCCAGTTGCAGCTGCAGCCATACCAGCAGCAACAGCAGCAACAGCAGCAACAGCAGGAGCAGCAGGAGCAGCAGCAGCAGCAGCAGCAACAGCAGCAACAGCAGCAGCAGCATCAGCAGGATCAGCATCAGGATATGGCACAGGAGCATGAGCATGAGCATGAGCATGCCGCCTATGGCTAGTTGATTCCTCATATACATATCTTCTTCTCTCCCCTCCCTCCACCCCACACTCTTCCCCTCACCAAAAACGGGCGCTGCATTCTCTCATATATACAACTATGAGGGACAAATTTAAACAAATTTATATATACATATATTTTTTCTTTTTTTTTTTTTTTGATATAGTTAATAATATTTTTTTTTTACACTTATGCATTAAAATATTACTATGTGTGTGTGTTAAATTGATGCACTCAGTACATATATATATATATATGTGTATGTATATTATTATATATATATATATGTGTGTATATACATAATAACTTAAGCCGCCAGGATCAACGAAGTAAATGAGTGATAAACTAAGTAAAAACGAAAAACAAAAAGCAAAACAAAACAAAACAAAAAAAAAACTTAAAACATTTAACAAAGATTTGTTGAAACTCGTAATTGATATGCGATTATTTGTAAGTGAGCGAAATAGAAAGAAGTTGCAATATTTATAGACAATTTCGCGGAAGGAGGCAAGGGCAAGGGCGAGGGCGAGGGCGTGGTTCTGCGCATATATATGCTGGCTTCTCGGCTGGGGTAAACTCTGAAAATATGTTTTAACTTCATTTTCATTTATATTTTTAATATCTTCTGTGCGACAGCCCCACGTAGCCAGCTTTTCATATCATAAATAGCAAGAAAAACACAAGTTTTATTATATATATATATATATATATGTATGTATGTATATATATATATACATATATATGTATCAAAACTAAACTAATTTACTGTTCTTGAAACAAAAACATTATTTCATAGCTAACAAAAACTAACGAAAAAAAAGACAAAAAAAAAATGAAAAAAATTATCGAAAGAAAATGAAATATATAATATATATATATATATATATATATATATATATATATATATATATTTACTGAAAGGTATTTCATTGTGACATCAAGTTAAAAAGTTCAAAGCATCATTTCATGTCGTCTTTATATAACACATATATACATATATATACATATATATATATATATATATATATGCATGTATAGTGAACATTATTATAAACAAAACAAAATCGAACACACACCCTTTAAATGAATTCACATTTCAGACTTTCAAAGCAAAGCAAAAGTATTAGAAGTTAAGCAACTAAATCGGAATAACGGTAGCTATATAACACATATATATTATATAGTGAATTTTATTTTATTATTATATATATGTATATATACAAATATATGTACATATGTCTATATGTATTTGTATATGCACATATATATGGATATATATATAAAAAAAACATGCCACAACCCAAAACGAAGCAAACGCAAAACAATATTTATAATAATAAATAATTTTAAACATGTACAAAACTATAAACAAAAATTATATAAATTAAAAACGAAAATCTTTTGAAAATACTAAAAAAAAAAAAATCTATATATATACATATATATATATATATAGAGTATAAGACGTTACATATATATATGTATTTGTATATGTGTATGTACATATATATGCTGTGTGTACATATGTATATATATATATATATATATATATATTATATATATGTGTGTGTATATGTTCATGATATAGTATGCTAAAAGGAAAAAAACAAAAAACAAAATCGTTTATAAAAATTTAATAAAATATATTAAAAACAGTTTCTAACTCACACATACATACACACATACATATATACATACAATCCAAACATATATAAGATTAGAGACAATTTTTTTTTTGTATTAATTTAATTTTTTTGTTTAGTTCTAAGTTCAATTTAATTGTAATTTAAGCGTATCTATTTTGTTTGAAAAACACACACACACACATGCATATACAAATGCATGCTTAAATACATGCACACACACGGACACACACAAGCAAACAACATACACACACACACTTGAACGATATTGCGCTATAAATAGAAACAACAAAAACATTTAGAAACTAATTAAATATAAGTGCATTTTTTTTTTGAACTACATATTAAGCAAAGTCGAAAAACAAAATGGAAAATCATGAAAAATTAGTTAATAATACTTAAGTGGGTATAATTATGTATATGCTATATGCATATATATGTGTATGTATAGGCACATTCAAGTACATATATATATGTATACAGTCATGCATATGCATGCATATATGTATATGTATAAATATATGTATATATATGTATGTTTATATGTATATATATATATATATGTGTGCTAATATTTAAGCAAACTGGTTAATTCTTTTTTTTTAATTATAAACTAAAATAATTGTAAAAAGTTCACAAAAATATGATCAGATGAATAATATATATATATAAAAACAACATGCAATTCTTTTTTTTTATATATTTACAACAACAGCTTATTTACACAAATGGGAAATGGGTCAATATAATATTAATACTATTATGAACTTATATAATTTAAATTTCCTCCCAACAATAACAAGTTCCTTAGCTAGTTGGAGAGAGCTACGTATTAATAATATTATACGAATTATTCTTTATAGAATAACTCAGATGTTAATCAAATAATTAGTCAAGTTTGGTCCTAGCTAATCGAAACTTTCCGCACAGATCTGTAAAAACAGTTAACATTTTAACAATAACTAAAATATGAACAACATTCAACTTGTTCCAATTTCGTTCTTTCCTTGGCTTAGCTGATATTGCACTTCAAGAGTGTCTGGCAACATTCTACCCATGTTCCCTGAACAAAATGTATACCAATATCTAAGTATACTATATCTAAGGAACTGACGAAAAGGCGTCAACCTTAGCTCAAGCCAACATTCTAGGCAATGTATTTCTTATTTTCCTAAAGCTACATAAATCTATAACATTATTTATGACCGAAGATCGAAACATGTGTTCCTCTATGCGTCTTATATCATTCACATATCCTTTCCTTTAACTCATATCGAAGTGTAGAACTTCAACATATTGAGATTTTTTCCACCTGGACAACTGTAAATTAATGAGCTGAATTGTTTCCATAACATTTCGAGCGGAAGTGCTTAAGAAGGAAAATCGAAATTCCAGGCTAAAGAAATCTAGCTTCAATAATCGATCTTAAGAGCAGGGAACTGGTTCGAACCGTGAACCGAACCAACGTCAATTTCTATTCGACTTGCAGTCCTGAAGGAGCTATTTCTGCAATTAGTCCTGTTTACAATACAATGTCCATGTCTACAATATGTATGCTATGTTTGATTTCTAGCTTAGATACAGTATCTGTATCTCTTGAGCATATGGTTTAGCATTTAGAAAAGAAGACACATTTTTTGATCGTACGAACTGTGGAACGCCGCTTGATCCAGTTCGCGCTCAGGTCCCCTTACCCTGTTCCTTACCCTCCCCCTTCCACATCCCCTTCCCCATGCCCCTCCCGCAACCAGTTGCGATCATTCGATTCGCGAACCCGCTCGAACCTCAACTGGACCCAAACGCTGTGAGGCAGGGCGAGCCGCGCGTCAGCGAGTCCGGCGGCCATCATCATCATAAACCATTAATTTAGCTCATAAAGAGTCCGCCAGAGAGTCAGAGTTGCCACGCCTCGCCTCGTTTTGTTCTCTTTTATTTTAATAAGATTTTTGCGCGAATGTGTTTTTATTTTAATGAACTGACTGCAATGTGTGTGCGTGTGTGTGCGTGTGTGTGCGTGTGTGTCTAATCCCTGGCTGGAAATTATCTTGATAGACATAAAATAGCTTTGCCTTTCTGGTCAGCTTTCATCTTTCTATTAATTATGATAATTAAAAATGAAAATTCATTTGCCATTTGCGGCTAATTGTGGCGACTCCCTGCGGCGCCCTCGCGTGCCACGCGCCACAAATCGACAGCGAGCAATCTGCCAATGCGATTTGTATCTCACAGATACAATTTGGCTCTCTCGTGCTGGTGCCTTTTTATTTATCTAGCACGCGCCCACATTCACGAGAGAGGGCAGAGGGAGAGGGAGCTGGGGCACACACGCAGCCGAGCCAACAACAGCAACTGGCAGCCAATCCATCAATGGACGCGTGTTGCTTATAGAATTACCAACTAATTCGGTATTTATGAGGCTTCGTCGAGTGCATTGCGGCCCGGTACTGTCGCCGGGCCCCGGCCACGAATTGCCATAGGAAGCCTGCAAATTGAGATGCTAGCAGTGCCAGAAATTGTTTTTAATCTGCAACGGGCGACGACTTCGTTGTGCCTTTTGAACGGCGCATAACCCCCCCGCCAAAAAAAGGGAAGATAGATGAAAATAACAAAAAAAAAAAAGTCATCTAAACCGAAACCATATTCAGTTTCCAGTGCCAAACTCTCAGGCACACGCCCTTCTCATTATTTTGATTTGCGCTATTCGTGGGCGTCGCTGTAAGGGTATCATCCGATTCGGGGCATGCCTCATTCGTGCTGCAGTTGGTACAAATATAACCGAAAGAGTATCCATTTGAAAGAGCATTAGCATTATCGATATGTGAGTGGCAGGCATATGCACATGAGTCTTGCATTAGACATATATATTTAATATGTATTCAAACTCTTCTTCCATTCGAATATGGATATGGAATTTGGATATGGAAAAGATATAGTTAGTTGGCAGGCACATAGTACAGCTGGTAGCTGGTAGCTGGTATATCTGGCATCTATTCAAGATTCCGAAATTTTAGATGTAGGTGCTCCTAGTTCCCGCACAGATCGAGTTTGTTTCCGATAATCGATAACTTACTCCGTTTCCAAGCAATCGATAAAAATCGATATCGATATCCTGTTTTTTGGTAAATAATTAGAGCTAGAGTCACCAAACTTGACATTTAGCTTCTAAAATAGAATATATATATGCATTTGATGTTGGAAGAAGAGGGTTCAGGGTATCCCCTAGTCGGGAGCTCCCGACTCGAACCTTTTACTTGTTTTGTTCTCGATATGTACTTGTTGCCGAGAAAAGCTTGAGCTACAATTGTTTAGCCAATGCCCTAACAAAATGAAATATTAAAATAAATAATACAAATAATAATAATAATAGCAAATGAGATATAGACAGAGTGTACTCCGATTTCCGATTTGGTCTCCGGTTTCTAGGCTTAGTTCTTCGCGTATTTTATTTTTCTTTTAACAATATCAGATTAAAGCTCACTTCTTAGAAATAGCATGACTTTAAAGTGCTTTGGTACTTTTTCGTTGTGAAAAAACCCCAACAAAAAAAAAAACACAATGTAATATATTATAAATAAATTGCTTATTTCTACATAACTTTGCATATTTGTAATATTTGTTTATTGCTTTATTATTAAAAGTATTTTAGCTTGATTTTATAAAACTGAAGATAATTTCTATAGTTCAAATTTTGTTAGTTTATTCATTTGATTATCTTGGAACAATTATAATAATTTACCATCAATTTACTTATTTAATTAAATATAAAGTGTCTACAACTAAAAATAATTATTTGCTGGAAATTCGAATTTTTATTTGAACTTTGACATTCATTTATTAAGCAGAGTAAATTCACATTTTAGACTCTGGACTCCAGATGAAATTTTGAATACATTTCACTTTCCCTTATATATATATATATGTGGATTTATATTACTTTTTATGATATCGTTATTTCGTTTCAAGGGCAGAGCATTCATGTTTCGGCTATGATTCACATTTTTCAAGTTTGTTTGCCCTTGCTGTTGTTGTTGCTGGTGGTTGTTGTTGTTGTTGTTGTTGTTGTTGCTGGTGGTTGTCTGCTGGCGCTCGCCGATTTGACTGACGACACGTGCGGAAGTGGCAGCCGCTGCTCCTGCTCCTGCTCCTGCTCCTGCTCCTGTCCCTGCTGCTGCTCTGCATAGATCAGCTCGGCTTTCATCTTTCACGCTGGGCTGCCTTTTGGCCGTTTTATTTATCAACTTAATTTTTGGCTTCTGCTAATGGACTTGCTGCACTTTGCTGATAATGTGCGGCGTGTGTGTTTATTATGATTTGCAGCACGTAAGCAACCCCCCCCCCCCTCCCCGCTCTCCCTTCACTCCCCGCCCACACTTTTGGGCTGGCAAAACCAATGCCAAAAGGCGTCTCCAGTTGAACAAGTGGCTTGGTGAAATTTCAAACTGATTAATTGTCACATTGTTGGCATTGTTCGGGCATTGGAAAACTTTGGCAAAAAACAAAGAAAGAGGCAGCAGAAAATAATACAAAATATGGTCAGCCGGAGAGGCATTGTCTTTGATTGAAACGTTTAACTGTTTGAGCTGTTTGTCATTTAGCCTGATTAATTTGGCAGGAGATCAAGGAGCAAAACAAGAGGTCAATCGATGAGCTTATATAGATTGCGAGACAAATGTGACAAATGTGTGTGAAAAGCGCATTGAAGTTTACCAAATTTGTAATCGAAACAAATGCAAATATTGCCTAGAATATTTCTCGTAAGGAATTATCTATGCAAATACACATCGTTTTATATTAGAATATTGCTTGTCTTCACAGCTGATGAAGGCAAAAAGCCGCAAGAGTTGATAAACAAGTCTCTCTATAAGGTTTTTGTATTCGACTTCAGTCCGCAAAGACGCACAACAAAAGGCTCAGCTTAATTTGATTAATTAGTATCAAAAATGCCCATTCAATCTATGTGTGTGCGTGTGTGTGTGTGTGTGTGTGTGTGTGTGTGTGTGTGTGTGTGTGTGTGTGTGTGTGTGTGTAAGTGGCAGCCACAAAAGGAAGCATTAAACTTTTGGAATGTGCTACTTGTATTGAAAAAATGGCCACAACATAAGTATGCATATAAAGCGTGAGATTTCAGTTTGAAATATTTATTTGATGGCGACTGCTCTGCTACATTTACAACAACAACAACAACAAAGAGGCTGGCATTTTGTTTTTTAAATACATATTTAAATGACTCGTCGATAAATGCGATAAATAATGCAGTTGTTTTCTTCTGCTTTTCTGCATTATTTTTTATATTTTTTGTTGTTGTCATTTTTGTTTGAATCTGGCTTCGTTGTTGAGTTGGCATTGCATAAATTTCAGTTTTTAACACACGCACAACAAAGAAAATGAGCTGACATGCCAACAGACTGACGGCCAGACGGGCGGAAAAAAAAACACCAACAACAACAGCAACAGAAAAACAATAACAAAAGACAGCAGCCAAAAGCGTCAATGTAAACTGTTCCCAGTGCTGCCATCCACATGGGTTCCACATGATTCCACATGCGAGCACTGCTCGCTGCTCGTTCAGCGGCCATCTGGCATCTCGCTTGCACAGCTGTAGGGCGTTGCCAGTTATGTTGACGGCGACGTAGCGACAGCGACAGCGTCGACGTCGACGCAACCGTTAAATTGTCGCCATTGCAGTTGTTGTTGCGGTCTGCGAAGCGCGCGTGCGAGCAGGACAAACATATGAGCCGCATGCTGTTCACACACATATAGCCTTTGCGTTGCTTACATTAATGTTGTGCCCTGGCCCTGCCCGCATATCGCTTATCCACAAGCAAGCCAGACCAACCCCCCCGTCACCAGCTACACGAACGAAGGGGCGCACACGCCTAACCATAGCCATGGCACGAGCAACAGCCAACATTTCACCTCGCACTTCAAAGTCACAAATTTCTTCTTCAACTTGGCTGTTGTTCTTGTTGTTGTTGTTGCCTTTGCTTTTATATTGGGCTGGCCGCCCTAACCAAGGATATTTGTACGTGTTCTTTTCTCTTTCGTGCTCACATTATTTATTTTATTTGTATTTTTTTTTTCTTATTTTCAAGAATTTTTCTTTGGCATGTGTTCACTTTTTTCTTTCGTTCTTTCTTCATTTTATTCCCTTCGTTTTTTTTTCTTTCGTTTTTCTTCATTTGCTGGCAATTTTTCTTTTCATTTACGAAAGCAACGCCAATCAAGCACCAGATCCACCTAACCCAAACCCGAACCTAAGCCCGAACCTGCAACACCCGAGCCAAAAACTCGCTCGTCTGTGTCTTTGCACGTACATAAGCAACCGTTACCCCACACCCCTCACCCCACACCCCAACTCCCCACACTTCTAACCATTGCCCAAAATATTATACATAAAACTGGCAGCCCTCCGACTGCCACAGGGATCGGTGGTTGGTTACGAGCGTGTGTGTGTGTGTGTGTGTGTGTGTGGGGGGGGGGGGGGGGGGGGGGGGCTGCTTGTTCCATGGCCAGCCAACAGATAACGAACTAACTAACGAACAAGCGTTGATATCAATGGGCTATCGGAATCCACAGCCCTGGCAGTAATATCTACGACTATTTTCCAATGTACTGCTATATAGCTCTGTATCTGTATCTGTATCTGTGGCTGTATCTGTATCTGTATATGCATGCGTATCTATGTTTTGTAGTTGTAGCTGCATGTCATGCAGTTACCAGGGCTACTTTTCTTGGGTACTCTCCCATTAAACTCTGCGTTATGCATAATTCCATTGAAATTGCATTGATGCAAGTAGATGAAAGCACAATCCCCAGACAACAGGGCTGGAATTTGCTGTGAATGGGCAGCACTGCAGCACTGCAGCACAGCACTGGACAGCACTGGATGTTGGCAATCAGAGAGCCTAGTTTGAAGAGCAATTAAATTCACAGATTTAAGCTTCAGAGGCCTATTCAAAAGCTGAATTTAAATATATCTCTGTTTAATTGCCGATTTATTGCAATCGCGTTAAGCGTCAGCAATATTTCTAATTTGAACAAACCCAATATATCTTTAACTTGTACATTTCGTTTACAAAAATGGGCGAGCCTTTGCGTTCCAAGAAGTTAATGGATATTGAAAGATAAAAGTACATCATTTAACAACAATCTGCAATTTCTCACTAGTTTCTTTTACTTTCTTTTAAAATTGTGTAGGAATCATAACTTGATATTTCTCCGAAAGATCATAGATTTTTCTATTGTATAGAATCGACAATAACAAGTACTTATATTACTTTGTGAATTCAGGCAAATTGTCCGAGAATAAAGGAAAGACTTATGCTAAAAGTTTTCAGATTTTGTGGCATGCAAATAGCTTCACGTTTTATATAATCTATCAAAACTTTTAAGGCTCAGAATCAGTATAGTCTGAGTATATTTGGCCATAGCTAGATTCTTTGTATGTTCAGGTATATTTACGTATATACGGCTGGAATATATCTAAGAGTCGAGGTCATATTCCCAAGCAAATGCCTCAATTAACGCTTGGAGCTTGTTTTTGTCCATGGATGAACATGTTTTGATGCTTTAAGCTGAGTGAAAATGTCATCCAAAGCTGTCGCAATTGTGAACAGGTTCGATTTACGAGTTTGGCTTAAGGTCTAGATCGAAATCTCCGTCTAAGCTACTTACGAGTGCGCCAATTAAAAGTGGCTTCAGATATATGCTAAGTAATTATATCCGTTAAATCGTTAAATGCATTCCTTATTATTTCTATATACTCGTAGCCAGCGCCCAAAGACAACACCAAATCAACAAAACAAACAACATACCAGTTTATTTTACACACTGTGAGCTATTATACGAATTTTATGAAATGTGTGACGCATCTCTGAACCCAAAAATGTAGATTCAAAAGTCGGAAACAACTGCATCCGAGCAACTATAATATTAAATTATAGAAAATTGAGTTCTTGTGTGAAACTAATCTTTGTTTTTCAGTTAAACAAAGTTCGAGCTAAATTACATTACATTTCATATGTATATCATGTCTTCTCAATAATGACAATCCTCTTATGATCCTCTTTGATCCTTGAAGCTATATATCAGCTTTTATTAAACGTCGCGTCTTCTTGCTTCGTTTTTTATACATTCTAATATTTATATATAAATATTTATTTTTAATGAAATTTTCAGTTTGTTTTACTTTTTATTAGAATAAATTATTATTAGCATTGTTGTAAAGGAAAGCAAGATACACACAATTCTCACAAAAAGGCGCCTTGAATAAAAAATGAAGAGTTTTTTAATATATAGATAAATTTGTTTCTAAAACAACAAAAATTATCTTTTTGATTTTCTAAAGCGAAGAAAGAAAGAGCCTTGAACTAAGCTTCCAGTTAGTAGAAATACCTTATTGGTTTTAAGAATGTCTACACAAAATTGATTTCTTATTAGTTAACTTAAGATTAAAGCCTGACCAAATCTTTACAATATCGGAACAACATATCAAATACATAGCTTAGAACTTAATGTTTGGCTAAAAATAAGGTTTATTGATGTAAAAGTTTATTCTCCAGAAAAACAGGCTTCAATAATCCACTACGGCTCGAATAATTATTTCATTTAGCTGTCACGGAAATAATTACTCAAATTTTAAGCTTTAAGGGTATTTGGTTTTCGGTGCGCTGAAGCTAGCTAAATATGCTTGTATTGTTTTTTGCAGTGTTTTTGTTGTTGTTGTTGTTTATATTAAACGAAGCTAAACTGTTGTTTATTGTTTTAATACATTTTGTTGTTGTTGTTGTTGTTGTTGTTGATGATTTAATTTTTGTAATTTGCTGATTAAAACAACAGGGCGAGGCAGCTGGACAACTCGAGCCAGATCCGAGGCGCTGTCCTCGATGGCTTCCTGTCATTATGAGTAGTATTCATTTGTTGTTGTTGTTGTTGTTGCTGTTGCTGTTGCTGTTATTATTATGTTTGCTTTTGAGCATTAACATTTTGAGTTTTCAATTCATTTGACTTTTCATTGCGAATGCCAGGGTATTATCCACACGCTTTTAAATTAATTAAATACAGGAGAGGGCACCCAGCGGCAGCAACAACAGCAACAACAGCAACAACAGCAACAACATCAACGTATTTATAAACAACTCCATACAGAGCACACAGAGAAATGTGGAAAGCCCAAGCCCGGTAGTCGGTAGTTGGGAGTCGAGAGTCGGTAGTCAAGCAGTCAGAGTCGAAGCTATAATCAGGCGAGGACATCAACGTCAGCGTCAGCGTCAGCGTCGACTACGTCGGCGACGAGTTGGGAGATCAGCCCGCCCGCAGGGGTAGTTTAAAGTCCAGTGAACAGCCAGCAACCAGCAACCGGCGACCGGCAACCAGCCAGGAACAGGCCAGCGAAACGCAAATGAGCATTTTTTTTGGTTTTGTTCTTTGTGCATGTCGATAATGACGTTGATAATGCCCGAGTCCTAGTGGGTATTGTCCATGTCCATGGGCCATGCTCCCATGCGCCCAATCCGTAACCAGTTGCCAGCTCTCTTAATGCACCCTTACTCCACATACTCTGGCCCGCACTAGCTAGCCCTCTCTTTCTCGCCCACATGTACTCTGTGCGTTATGCTAATTGGCATATGCTCAATTAGGCGCTGCGGCAGCCCGGGGCAACAAGCGGTCCACACAATTCCAGGTTTGTCGGCTGATTAGATCGGGGTAACTACATAATTCAAGAGGCGAGGCGTTGCACAAACTTGGATTTGGCAATCGGTTGCTAGGCGCTGGCATTAGCCTTACATATAACAACAACAAAAAAATTAAACTGTATTTGCCAAGGGGTAAGACTTAGGTTGGGGTGCAGTTAATGGTGATGGAGCTTGTTTTATCCATATGTCAGCATTTCGAGGCATCTTTGAAGATCAAGGCAGCCGTTTCTTTCATCTTATTGAAGCATTCGTTATGACTTATTAAGCTGCAACACAATTAGCATTTAACGATATATATAAATTATATTGAACGATAAATATATCGATAACATGCAACTCTGCAACTACACACGATTGAAAACGATTTAAACTGCTCTATGACAATGACCAAATTTGTTTAAATTAACGACTTAGTCCAATCAAAAACAAGTAAGAGGTTCTAGTCGGAAGCTCCCGACTAGGGAATACCCTTAACCCTCTTGTTGCCCATCCAATTGCGCAGTTACATATAACTTGGCTTTTTTCCTAACCGATCTTAATAAAATTTTTGTACAGTAATCTTATTATACCATAGAATATTTGTGTATTCTCAAAGAGTCAATTGCATTTAAATTGTGGCTTAAATTGGTTGGCAATATAAGTTCAGTTATTAACTTGATTTATAGCTCTGCGGTGTCAGCGGGGAGGTGGCGATAGGTATAACATGAAAGATACTTGACATATATATAATATTCTAGAAGCAACATATCATGTTTGGTGACTCTAGCTCTTAATATTTACAAAAATTGCTCAAAAACAGGATATCGATATCGATTTTTATCGATTGCCTGGAAACGGAGTAAGTTATCGATTATCGGAAAAAACTCCAGCTCTTATAGATTCTGAGATCTTTGCGTACATACATACGGACGGACGGACAGATCCATGTTCGTCCGTTAGATCGACTCGGCTATGGATGCTGATCAAGAATATATATACTTTATGGGGTCGGAGATACTTCCTTCTGCCTGTTACATACATTTGCGTTTTGCACAAATACAATATACCCTGCTTACCCATTTTTAATGGGTTCAGGGTATAAGAAGGAAACATGCTATGGTACATATTTGCTTTTTACTATCGAATACTTTTGCACTAGGCAAATACAATGAAATGTTCCCGATTACTCTCTATTAATAGAAAACGCTTCAAGCAAAGACTATTCAATCGATAACTTTTATCGATGCTTGTTATCGGTTTCTGTATTTGCAGTTAATAGATGTCAGTGGTATGAAAGTAGTTGCTGATACCAATAACTCTTTATTTAATTCTTGTAAGTGAAGCCACTGTACATTTTGGCTAAACAGCAATGTAAACGATGACTGTTATCGATGAATGCTGTCGATTAATATACCAGCCTCGAGGCATGTTCAACGACAAATATATTATATCACATTAGCATCATAGGACATATATTTACTCTTACAAATGACATCGATTGCTCTGCTCGTGGCAAATACCTATCAAAGGCAATCTATTCGCCATTTTACATAACAGAAAACCCAGGTGAAACGAGAGCATGTAAGGGAGGAGGACTGAGCATATTGAATTACCAGATATTGCCTAATTGAAATGTTTGCCCCATTTTGATGGCCTTTTTGATGACGCGTTTCGTATTCGAGTCTCTCTAGAGATTGCTTATCGCGCCCAAGTGAGAAATGTCAATGCAAGGCTTGTATATACCTCCATGCCCAAACAATGCCAATAGCCAAATGGCTCGACACATCTATTAAACAGTCGCCCATCCGACTGGGCCTGGTCGACTATCGACCATAACGATCGTGTCGGCATCATAACAAAACAACAACAAAACAACACAACACAACACACAAAACATCTAAACAATGGGCACTGGGCAGATGAGTTGAGTGCATTTTTGAAAGCCGATCGCTTGATTGACAGCTTGCAGGCCCAGGCCAGGCTCAGGCTCGATCCAGGCAGTCAGTTAGTTACCGGAGGCGCAAGAGAAATTGGAACTATCAGCAGGCATACAAAATAATAAGAAAGATCAGTTAATCTAGCGAGCAAAACTTTGTGATCGAGTTGTTGATTGTCAGAGACTTGGAATTCAAAGCGAACTGAGGGAAAGAGAGAGTGAGCCAACGAGAAAGGGAAGTCCAATTAGGTAGCGGTTCGCCATTGTTCTCTATTGGTCCATTAGGATTTGACTTCAAAGCGTAATATGATCGCAAGTGAACCCAATCGATCGAAAATTATCGATCTCTTAGCACCCAAACGACAGCACACAGAAGCTTTTAAAGTCGAAAGGTCCGTATCGCGGTCATGATTTAGTGCTACAAGCTAGTCTGCGTTCCCGACTGCGTAATAAACTGTTTACAGTCTAAAGTTCGATTAAATTTAAAAAAAAAATGCACTTGGCTAATGAAGGCCAACAGGAAGTTTTCTTTGAGCCATATTGTTTGCCACATTTTAGATAATTGGCAACTCAAATTGTTCAAAATGTGGAAATTTTTGTTTAGCCCGCAAAATGTGACAAGAAGGCTTTGTTGTAAGCTGATTTAAGCCCATGAAATGATACAAAACACCTATAGAGGTGTAAATACACCTAGCTGTTAAACTTAATCATCATGGTTTACAAGTCAGGGTATACTCTAAACGGGAGTGCCCGACTAGGCGATACCCTGAACTTTCTTCTACCAACCACCAAATGCAGCTTGCTCTAGGGGGGGGGGGGGGGGGGGGGGGGGGAGGGGGAGCGTCGGTTGCCATCAGATGAAAGATACTTGATCTGTATATAGTACCATAGCTACTTATGTACTATGTCTAGCTTGTAAAACCTAATAAACATGCTCAAAACATTCACATTCATATTTATCGATTTATCGAAAACGGATTTAGTTATCGGTTATCGGAAACTAAATTATACTACGCAGACACTAGGAACACTACGTGTTCAATACTCTAGCTCTTATAGGTTCTGAAATCGTACGGACAAAAAAGCAGATGGACATGGTAAAGATCGCCTCGGCTATTGATCAAAATATACATATATGCTCTATGGGTTCGAAGAAGTTTCCCACGGCCTACAACATACATCGGCACAAAAACATTATACCCTTTTCACGCCTTTTCAATGCTTTCAGGGATAACAATAAAGAAACCAAAAGTAAAAGCGAGGAAATTTAAACAGAAACTAATCAGAGTAAACTCAAAGCTTAATGACAATATCAGAATAGCAACTTATGGTACGAAATATGTCCCAAAAAAAGGGACCTGTGGGAACCAATAAGGCGCTGAAAAATATCATTGCTGACAGCCTTAAAGACCAGTCATCAAGACAGTCATGCATGACTATCAGCATTGTTACCCTAGAGAGCAAGCATCCTGCAGGAGATTTGCAGCAGCCTTAAAGCTATTAGTAGGCGTATATCTACAGCGGCTTATATATGTATTCAGCATATTATATTTCGTTCAACTTCTAGCTGCATTTTATTTATAAACTTCATCAATTGGATGTCCTGCGCAGCCACCATTTTCTTGGCGATTGCCTGATTCTGGGTCCTAATTCACGATCCGCACGCAAACTAAGCGTCCAATTAGCTTGGCTCACAAACCGTGCCTACCTACCTGCCTACCTGCATGGCTGGCCACCTGGCAACCTGGTTGCCTCAGCACAATCTTAATGTTGTTTTTGCAAGAAACCTCAAGCACTTGCAGCTTTACACTTGGCGTCCAGCCAGACGATGCACTGTTCCCGGTGCTGCACCACGGGTATCTGGTGACAACGGGCAGGGCCAACTATAGATACAAATACATTGCTACAGATACAGATACTTGTCAATGGGGTGGGGTTTAGCTGGTGCTGCTCGGACTGGGGGTTCAGTTCGGGCAGGGGCCTTGTAATAATGTTGGTGGAGCTATGGCCGAGCAAAACGCCAACATAAGCGGCCAAGGTATTATTTTTAAGCTCTTCCTCTCGTTGTCTACCCGCCCAGACGCAGAGCAAGCGCAAGACGACGGCCAAGACGAAGATGTTGGCGTTGACGTTGGTTGGTTGTTTGGTCGGTTGGTTGGTTGGTTGTTGGGTCGCCGGGCTGGTTGGCTGATTGTTGGGCTTGCTGGCAGATCGAACTAAATAAATGTGTATTTACTTGTATTGTGCATGTGCTCTTTGCAGCTCGCTCGCCTTTTCGGACCTGGGTGGGTGCAATGTAATTCAAAACCTGCGCCGCAACAGTCAACTGGAAGTGAATTAAAATATACGAATGCGAGTCAAGTAGGCAGCAACAAAAGAAGCACAACATAGCGCAAGAGCGAAACAACAGCAAGCCGAATTATACATACATATAATGAAAACCAAGCGAGTAAGTTGCACTCGGGTATAACCGACTGCGTAATACTCGTCTGCAGTCCCGTAACACCCTAGCAGTCCTTCTGCCAAGCTCTTTAAGATATGAATTTACGCCATTTTACCACGCCCCAAATTTAAAGTCTTTCGCCTTAAGAATTGAAGAAAATTTTCAAAAAATTTTAAAATATTGAATTCATAAAAATAATATATGTATCTTTTGATTTTCTAAATTTTAGAAAAGTTTCAAAACTTGCGACAGTCTCTTATTTCCATGTCAAAAAAAATGCATTCATTTTTTTGTAATTTCAGAACATTTGGAGAAAAATGAATTACAAAAAAAAAATTTTTTCTTTTTTAATTTTAGACAATTTTCGAACTTCAATATTGCTTGTGATTTCTAAATGCAATAAAACTTTCCGAACGTTGACAACTATATTCCACATATTTACGTCTAACTTCAAATTGTTGATCTTTTTTTATTGTTGCTCAATAAATTTAGAGAGAAAAAAATGTTTGAGTGTACGTAATCCAATATGCTTTTTTTTCACTTTGTGAACGAGTATAATAAAAGAAATATGTCAATGTGTATTCCAAATGCCTGACGACCGACGTCCAGCGATTTAGTGTGGTCCAGAGGCGGGCGCAGGCTGGCTGGGGCAGGCGTTGGCTCGTGGTAGGCGGGGGCGCCGAGGGGCGGGGCGGGGGGCTGTGCGTTGTGCGATGTGGCAACGTGCAACGTGGGACGCCATTGCCGTCAGCGTCACATTGACGGACGCAGCTTAACCTCGCCCTGGGACCGTGCCCGGGCCCGGGCCCGGGCCCGTCTCCATGTTACTTGAGTTTTGATGAGGAAAAATGTGTGCTCTAATTGACAGTTTTTAGATTTTAATCTTTGGCGCAGCAGCAGCAGCAGCAGCAGTGGCAGCGGCAGCGGCTGCCGGTCAAGCCAAAGGTGGAGCCGCTTGAATTTGACTCCTCGTGTCGCTTGCTTAATGCATTTTCAGCGTTTTGGACGCCCATGCGTGCTCCAGACAGCCCAGAGCTGACCAAACAGCTCCAGTTCCGCAGCGGCAACAGCAGCTTATGGCCACCAACAATGACAGGCCCACATGAGTGTGCGACTGTATGAGTGTGTGCGTGTGCGTGTGAGTGTGTTTGTATTCGTATTCATACTCGTTTATTCATTCATGCATCGCATATGCTCTTTGTCAATTAAGCAATCAGCAGGAAGTTTGCTGCGCACTTTGCCTTATCACACCGAGAGCTGAGATCAGAGAGCTGGCCCTACCTGAGCGCATCCCTCACCCTCTGCCGCCCCTCAGCCTCGCACTCAGTCTCGGAGTCAGCCTGGTTCCTCTCCCTTGTTGGACACCAAATCACATCATCAAAAGCCGACTCTAAGCGAATGAAGAACTCGCCGCCGCTCCGCCCCGCGCCGCCTTTGACACTTGACGTTGTTGGCGGGCGATTTTCATTTTCGCAGCCTTTTCCATTTACTTCTTGTTTTTTGTTGTATTTTATTTCATTTGTTGTTGCCTCGAAAAAAAAAATGAAAAATAAAAGATTTTCGAAACGCAACGAAATGAAAAGAATGTTGAGCCGCATATTAAATACCACCGCCTGAGCTCAAGTGTCAACAGAGCCAGCGAGCGGTACGAGAGGGTATATGTGTGTGTGTCTCTCTGTGTGTGTGTAGTCTAGTGTTTTGTAGTGTATTTGTATCGGGCCGGGCAGGGCCGAGCCGGGCGTTACGGGTCTAACGGCAGGCAATAACGAGTACCAAGACCCGTACTCAAGCCCGTAAACAGCGACCGCCCGTGGCGTAATTGAATATTTGGAGTGTAAAAACCGCACCCGGTTGCACTCTGTGTGTGTGTCTGTGTGTGTGTGTATGAGTACAGGAATAAGGACATTCAAGTCACACACAACGCACAATGGATGCAAATAGCCAAAAAGTGGCCCATCAAATTAGCCAAAATGTTAATCTCGGGCATCAAATGAAGAGCGAAATACTCAAAGGCACAAAAACCCGACAAAATTGCAAATATTTATTTAATAAAAACGAATAATCATAGATCATGAAGTTAAAAGAAAAAAACAAACAACATGCCGTAGTATATCATTTGCATTATTTACAAACTATTCATATTTTATATATGTATATATATAATACCTAAATGAATAGTTTTATGTATTATTTATTTATAATGTTTTAACAAAACTAAACATTTGATTGATTTTAATTGAAATTTTACACAATTTATATTTGAAAACAAGCTTGACGGATTTCTAATTTCTAATTAATTTATAAAATAAATACCCAAATATTAAAAAAAAATAAATAATTAGTTGTTTATATAAAAACCGATTTTTGTATTTGCAATGTGTTTGGCCATTTTTACTTTTAAGATATCTTTTCTAAATTCAATTTTTTTAATACTCTAGTTTTTAATAAAAAATTATATTTAATTTGAGACTTGCAAAACGCATTATTTAATATTGATTTAATATGAATTGTATAAAACAGTTAAAGTTCCTTGTATTAAATATGTGAATTATCTTAAATGAATTCAAATAAAATCAAAATAACAAGCGTTCTCTGAAGGTTCGATTCGTGAGCCTGGTTTTTCACATACCTCAAGCTTGGCTTCGAGCCAGGGTTTCTGCAATTTGTGCACTTTTCAGTAAACTCGACTCGCGGCTTAAGAAGACTTACAATTTTTGTATTTTTCTCAAGACAACTCTTACGTTTAGCATAAATAAAATAATTATATGTGATCAGTGCACATTAACTGCAAAATTATGAGCGAAAATAATGTTAGCTGTCCCACGGTGAACTTTGCAATGGGCTATCATAAATGTGGGCGGCATTACGATGGGTGGGTGGCTGCTGGTGAGGTCGAGTGTAAATAATAATGACTGACTTTTTTTGTACGCATGTGTGCAAGTGCGAGTGCGAGTGCAACAACAAAAGTCAAGTCAGTTTATTATTAAAAAAATACAAGTACAATAAAAATATAAAATAATAATAATAATAAGCATCATGATGACGAGCTGGCTGCGAGCTCAATGCGCGCCGAGCACAAAGGCAGCGCTTGCGACAATAACACGCCCAGTCGGTACAAAGGAGAAGCAGGAGCTGCACCAGTGGCAGGAGCAGAGGGCACATAAAGGATGTGTTATAGAAACGAGAGCACGCCGAGTGGCAGCCACGGCGGCAGCGGCTGAGAGCCTGGCAGAAGGCGAGAGCGAGTGAGCGAGTGAGCGAGCATGCTCTCAAGTAGGGTTGCCAACAACATGAATTGCTCATTTAGATTTAGAGAAGCACTCGAGGAGCTCTAGAGTGGCGCTGTGGTTGTGTGTATGTGTGTCTACACGAGAAAAACAAGGACAATTGCGGCGCGTCGAGTGGCCGACAAGTCACCGAGTCGATTCGAGTCGAGTCGAGCCGAGTCGAGTCGGTAAAAAACAATGCCAAACAATTGACGACAACCATTGACTATGGCAAGTGGTTGCCTGGCCCGTGATTCCGCTGCCACCAGTTGGAGCAAGTGGCACCTGTGCCACCGAATCAGCCAGAGCCCGAGCCCGAGTATCAGCAGCAGCCTCTGCCCTGAGCAGCATCTCCAGCCGTCTCAGGGCATATTTGTCTTTGGCATTTTAGTTGTTTGCCCAGCGGCTTAAGAGGCCCATCATCAACATCTTCAGCCGCAGCCGCAGCCGCAGCCGCATCGTCATCAAATGCATCCTCCTGCCTGTTGTCATCCCAACTAGCTGTCGACATCGTTGCCTTTGTGCTTTGTGCTCTTTATCAGCCGCAGGTCCAAACATGCTAAGATCGCTGGAAAAGCCGCAGGGCAACCGGTGGATTAGTCCGGGCTTAATGCGATAAGCGCTAAGCACCGATCATCGCAGCCTTAACACAACGCCAAATGGCTTATATCCACCAGATTAGAATCCAGTCCTGATCTCTCGAGGCGCATTACCTGAAAGGATGCCAAATCTGATACTGCCTGTCACGAAATTCCAAATTCAATATCAATATTGCATATCTCTGCAGCTCCTTGATTGAAAGTTTTAATGATAATACTATTAAATGTGCCAATATTTTGCAACTCGCAATTTTCTTCGCTGGAATTGATGATGTTAACCGATTAAACGACAAAATATAAGAAAATAAATGATTGTCTGTGGTGCTTTAGATTTAGGCCCAAGTCTTGGTTGAAACTTTGATTTGCCGTACATTTTCAATATTAGTATCATACGCAGAATCAAGGCATCCTCGGTCAGAAGTGCGATTCTAAGACTTTGTTGGGGCTTTAAGTTTAGTCCGATTTGCTTCAAACTGATTTTCAGAGTTCTACATAAGAATATAATGAATACGATTTGCGAAATTCCACTCGCAACAGTGGTAAATTGGCGGAAACCGCTTGGATGAAAGTTATATTTGTTTACCGTCCGATCAGTTTTAAAATCATTTTCAAAGCTTTTTAAAAACATTGATTTTATAATAATCTGAGTGTTGCAATCTTTACAAGTTGTGGATAGTTCTTAGAATTAGTTAGCTTGGGCTCGAAGCTGGGCTTATCTTATATCTTAACTGCAATTTTTTCGCTATTTTGCAGTGCTTCTCCAATGTGTATGCACTATATTATCTTAACTATGACTGGTATATCTAGCAGCTATCATTTTTGGTAGCTGTTTAAATGATATATATCTATATGATATAGTCGGCCTGGCCGGCTCTTTGCAGTGATCCGCGGCGTGTTGGAGCATTGGCCCAAGCTAATTGCTCAGCCATTGTCCAAACAATGACGGAGTTGGAAACTTTCAACACTTGATTTAATTAGCGCGCTAATGATCGCACCGATCGCAGGTGATCGTTGTCGATCGAGCCGCTAATTTAAGTCGCGCTCCGCCCAAAAATTGACCAAGTCATCGTGTTAATTGCGTAGAACAGAGTATGGAGGGGGCAGGGAAGAGGGGACAGAGGACAGTGGACTGGAATATCACTGGTGATAGATAGACAGCGATAGAGATGGTCAGCGATCGTGATGTGGAGAGAAAACGTCGACATCATGATATTGGCTAATCGAGAATAATTGCTTGATGATGCTCGTCACCGCTGCCCCGAAGAACAGACAGCGGCCTGGGCAGGGGCAGAGGCAGGGGCAAGGGCCGGAGCAGGGGCAATAGCAGACGGTACAAAGGTATTAAGCAGGGGGCACAGAATGAATGGAAACTAAATTTGTCAAAGGTATTAACGATAGGAAACCTTCGGCCCGCTGGATGTAAACACGGGCCCGTCAAACAATAACTGTTGACAGCTCGTAAATTAATAATTTCGCACAGGGCCCAAAAGACAACAACAACAAAATGACAATAACAACAACTATGGACGGCAAGCTGAGCAACCAAAAAAGGCAGGACAGGCACAGGAACAGTAGCCGGCGCAGGAACCAAAGGAGGGGCGCAAATTAGCCGCATTTCCGCCTGGCTCGATCTGACACTTTGACTTCCTGTGGCCTTTGCCAACCCCCGTCCTTATTGAACACACGACTTCGACTCCGACTCCGGCTCAGTCTGAGACTCTGCGTCGGCTTCAGAGTGAGCCTCTCTATTATTGTCTCGGCTCCTTCTCTCTGTAGCATATTAATTTCATGCACAGCAATTGCTCGGGCAATTCTCTGTCTATTTGGGTAAAACAATTCTCAAATAGAAATCAAAACAAATTTCGTTACGCATCTCTCGCCTTTGTCTCTATTTAGAGCACATTTTATAATGCAGTTTGTTTTGATAGTTGCCGCCCAAAGGCCAATTCAAAGCCGAAGGAAGTTGCCGAAATAAGAAAAAATATTACGCTTAACTAATTGGGTTCTAATGTAGTTAAAGGCCCGACTGGAGAGCTGCTGTTCCAGTCGAAAGTGATCTCACAGCGTATTAAAAAAAAAACAAGTAAGAGGTTCTAGTCGGGAGCTCCCAACTAGGGGATACCCTGAACCCTCTTCTTCCAACATCAAATGCATATATATATTCTATTGTAGAAGCTACATGTCAAGTTTGGTGACTCTAGCTCTAATTATTTACCAAAAAACAGGATATCGATATCGATTTTTATCGATTGCTTGGAAACAGAGTAAGTTATTGATTGTCGGAAACAAACTCGATCTGCGCGGGAACTAGGAGGACCTACATCTAAGATCTTTCAGATCTCTAGCTCTTATAGGTTCTGAGATCCTTGCGTTCATACAGACGGACGGACGGACAGACGGACGGACGGACATGGCTAGATCGACTCGGCTATTGATGCTGATCAAGAATATACATACTTTATGGGGTCGGAGATGCTTCCTTCTGCCTGTTACATACATTTGGATTTTGCACAAATACAATATACCCTTTTTATCCATTTTCAAAAATCTCACTTCTTACAAGTTTAACGTAACTCAAGCCAAGTCTCTAAAATTGTAAATATGAAATTAGGAATAACTATGTCAGAGCTTGTATAGAATACAATCCGCGGATGGATTGTGTTTCAAACTAAACTAGAAATAAGTTTTATCATATCATTTATCATTATCCTAAAGCTTACAGTGCAAACTTACATCGAAATGAATAAGAAATCGATCGAGATCAATCACAAGTTTTTGGGATATAAATTATTTATTTTTTGGGTTTTACTATAAATTGTAATTTAAGGAAAACTCAAATGAAAATATGAGCTAATTTATTATATATAATAATACATAGCGAGTCATGTTTTGAACCAAATCTATTTCCTATTCAAGAGATCCTTGCCAACGCGAAGTATTTTCTTGGGCTAATACTAACATCTATACTTAATATTCGTTGCCTTTAGTCGGTTATCGATGAATATCTAAATCAGGCTACAAAAGTGAGTGTACCCTAAAACTGTGCTACACTTTGTGGCAAGCTCGAAGGGGCGTGGCAGAGATCGTGACGCGGGGGCATACGGAGCAAACAACTTTCATCGCTGGCTGGCTAGGCACATGGCAATTTATGAGCATGACTTGTTGAACTTTGAGCCAGAAGATCGGAAGCTGTTGGAAACTGCCCGATCATGGCATCAAAATGTGAATCAAGCCAATTTGTTGCAATGAAGCTTACAGCAGCGTGAGGCAGCAGTCGAAGAAGAGCAAGACGAAGAAGAAGTAGAAGACGGAGACGGAGGCGAAGGGAATTGATTTTGACAGCTATTTATGGCTGTCGATCGACAGGTCGACAGATCAAAGCGTGGGCAACTGACAGACAGAGTGAAAAGTGTGGGAAATGCGTTTTCTACGAAATATCCGGTAAGGCCAGACAAAGGCTGCATTGTGCTAAGGACGTTTGCCAGTTGCGTCTGTGGCAAGTGTGTCAACCCATGTATCTCTCTCTCTCTCTCTCTCTCACACACTATATAGCTCTCTCTTTCTCTCTCTCCCTCTCTCTGGCTTTCTACTGAGACTCTCTTGTGTACCTGGCGAACTTCCCTTTAGCATTTTACCTTTTACCATTCCCATTTGCCTGTTACAATTTTAATGCGTATCTGTCTCCTGGCTCAAACGGCATAATAAAGAGAGTCCAGACCCGGTCCCAGAAACGGAAAAATAAAAATCCCAAAAGCGAGCCCTGAATGGACACACACTAAACGCATGCATGCGTGCGTTCATATAGATGAGTAATTGTATAGAAATACAAATATATATATATATAAGCTAAATTCATATATGGATGCGTATGTGCGACTTACTAATAGCATATCCAACGAAAAGTAAGGCAACTAATGAATTTTCATGGCGATTCCTGCGGGAAATGCCAATAGCTTTCAACGTTCAACGTCGCCGCTGACGTACCTAGACACACCATGGAAGCCACAAATATACAGCGGGACAGACAGACAGACAGACTGACAGACTGACTGACAGAGAGACTGGCAGACTGGCAGACAGATAGACACTGGCAAGTGCGGCCACCCAAAAACCCACCCACGACCCGCCACGGCGAACTCGCTGAACAAAAGGAAACACAAACCGCAGCGCACGGGCCAGCATTAGGGAGCGTGGTGAGGGGGAGGGGGAGGGGAGGGGGCTTCCTCGCAAAAGCTATTCAACCAAATGTTGTATAAATGTAATTCAATACTTTTTTCAATCTTGCAGTTGCCGCTCTTCTTGTTTGTTACTGTGTGGCAGTAAGTCCACAGTACTGCGAAAAATGTTGCCACCACACACACACTCACACATACAGTACAACAAATTGGAAACACATTTTACCCTCCAATTACTTAAATACAATACTCGCTGCGATTGAAGACTAGAGCAGGGCGTTACGTGGCATAATGGGGTGGGATGGGGTGGTATGAGGAGGGGGGGCAGGGTGTGTTGTGGTGTGGTTGGGTAATCAGCAGCAGGATCCAAGAACCAAGTCTTGAGCTGTCACAGTGGCGCATTAGTTGTTAAATCTTTCAAAATAATTAAAGCCCAATTAGCATTTATGATAACATTTAATTTGGTGTAGATTGTAATTATTTGAATGCCGCGATTTCGAGTTAAGCTCAAAAATATTTCGATTTTTGCATATTTTTATCATCATCAAAATAACAAATCATTATTTTATATTCTGAAAAGCAGAAAATCTTTCCAATTCAAATATAAAACTTATATGCCTATATGCTTAAAACTGAAAACTTAAATAGGTTCCACCTTTTTCCCACACGTTGGTGAATTTAAATTCATCGATTCAGCCGTGACACACACATCTTAAATATTACATACATTAGAGAAAGCAAGTTTTGAGATCGATTAAAATTACAAACAAAGGGTTGGACTCAAACCCGCCCATTTTCCAACCATTGTCCACCCACTTTTCGCGCGTAGCGTGAACTTTTCAAAACTTTCTTTTCACAATTTTTAATGCAGATCTTTGTAAATATATTTGAAGCTGATCAGATAAATGTGTGATCGATTGTAAACTATCGATAATTATAAAATAATCTGCAACAGTGTGGCCAGATCTGACTTTTTCCGGAGGAATATCTCCTTTTAAAACATCAAAACTATCCGGAAAGATATCCTACTTCTTGAAGCTTTCATTTCACATTCACAATGATACAAATAAGTCGTCATACTTAAGATACTGCAACATTTGTTGTGATGCCGTGCTCAAAGGCTCGATTACTTGGTCTAGTAACTTTGTTAAAACCAAATTGCGAAATCGTCTAAACTCAGCCACTCGCAAGTCCTTCGATCGTGTCAAGCTAAACTCATTTTAGATGGGATAAAAAAAAACACTATCGATATGCGCAAAATTTGGCCACACACATACGCACACTGTGCAAATATCGCTAAACCGCACACACACACACACATCCATGCGCATTTCTTGCAAGATTGTATGTATGTCATATGTCTGTCTGCCTGTCTGCCAGTCTGTCAGTCGTTTGTCATGCACGCTTCACGCCAACAGGTCTCTAATTTCGGGCGCGCTCTCGCTTGCACTTACGCATTTGCATTGCTTTGCGTGTCATCAAAAGGACGAATGAATGAATGTAAGTATGTGTGCGTGAGCGTCTATGGTGTGTGTGTGTGCGTGTGTGTGCGTGTGTCTGTCCACCCCCCCACTGCCGCTCGCTCTCCAGAGAGTTGCTGCGCTTTGTGCGCGCTAATAGATTTTCTATTACCCACATAGGGCAATCCCCGCAGCTCCGGTTCCGTTCACATGCATGACCGAATTTTCATTTTACGCTCGCCAAACGCGCGCGCCAAACGCTTTCCCAGCCAAATCCCAACGGAGTCAGCATCAAGGCAAAATTATTATTATTATCATTATTAAAGGAGTCGATGTCGAGCAAACTGCCAAATCAGGGCTGCCCAACCAAAGTGCGTATCTAATGCCAACCACCCGCTCCCGCTACCGCCCCCCCCCCCCCCCGCCGCCCTAGTCAGAGCCCGCAACCGCAACAGCGACCGCAACGGGCGGCCGTTTCTGTTACACATGTCAATATTAGATTTAAGATTTGAGCGTAAGTTAAATGGGTTAAAGCCAAGCAGCAGGCGATGACAATGATGAGCATCATTCGCTGGGGCGGACGGCGAGGGGGAGGATGCGGGCAGTGGCAGTGGGAGGATACACTTGTGCATCGGTTGCAATTTACAACATATTTTGCTTAAGCACGGTGGAGTGGGGAGGGGGGAGGGGGGGTGTTAGGGTAGTTGTCACGCTGCGTAACTGCGTATTGAGACACATTGTAATTAAATAAATGTTACTGCAGCTCAAGACCCGGCTGAGCACATCGAGCATTCAGTCACCATGTCAACGAGATCCGCTGCCGCTGTCAAGGCAAAGGGTGTGGCAGGGGGCGGGTGACGGGGGCAGCTTGTGCACATTGTGGCCGCAAGTGAATTGCACTTATCCGGGATTAGTAAAAATGCCACATTAAACAGCGTAAACAATGTAAAAAACTTGTTTATTGCTGCAAAAGTTTATTAAGCTACATCCGAATAAATGCAATTGCAGAAATTGTGCACGCTTTCAATTAAATTAAATAAGGCACGGAACCTGATCAGGTGTGCATAATTTATTGCATTTATTATGTTTATTGGCGTGCGATTTGCCTCAAAATTGCAATCTGTGCCACATTTAATCAAATATTAACAAACGCTTTAATGATTTAAAGGCGTTCCATTTGAATTCCTTTAGGGAAATTTCAATTTTTGACTAACTTGTTTTAAACGAAAACAGTTTGACCTTTCGAATAACTTCCTGAAATCTTTTCAAATGGCATCTTTCATGTTTATTTGTACAAGTTTATCAAGCGATCACCATATATATTAACTATTCAACCATATTTTCATAAATAAATATTAATTTAACAAATACAATTTTGAAAGTTTTCACAACTTGTGCAGAATTCAAATTTGAAGCATTTGCATTTGTATCTGAATACTGTAGATATATTATAAATAAGTATTGGCAACTGCAGCTGGGAAATTAGTTAGTTTCCGTTGTTTTTCAAAATAATAACGGTTGACGAATGAGAGAAATCAACGTAAAGCGCCATCTACAGAACCATTTATTATTGTTTAGGTGTTGCGTTGCCAACCATTGCAAACTATTGCTGACGCTTAACCATCGAAACGGCCGTTCACAGCAACTCTGAAAAAAACATCTGGGCATATTTTGTTCTTGGCGCGCTTTTGCCACAACTGTTGTGCGTGTGTTTGTGTGTAGCGCGCTAGCAAGATAAACGATAGGTGGAAAAAAAGCAAACTGTATTTGCAATTTACATATATAAACATTTACATAAACACTGCGAACAAGTGTAATAAGATGCCTGCCGGCATTGTTAAAACTCCAAACACGACGCGTGCAAAAGATGCAAATGCAACTAAATCGGCGGACCGCAATGGCAATGACAACGGCAGCAGTGGCAAGAAATTCGTGCAGACGCGTCTGCCTTTTAAGCTGATAACGCCCGTGGCAAAGGCTGCGCCCGCTGCCTCCCCAACGGCGACAGCAACAACATCTCCAACAGCATCAGCGTCCAGCGTTGTGGAGGAGGAGCAGTTGGAGCGTGAGCCGCGCAAGCGCAAGCTGTCCTATGGCTGCGACGAGGAACCGGAGGCGGAGCAGCTGCGCCGCTCCAACAGCAAAGAGAATCTGGGTGAGCTGGGCGTGTCAGGTATTACGTCTAGCAAGAAACCCAAAACGACAGAACCAATGCCCGAAGAAGTCATTGAGCTGGACGACGACGATGATGTCGACGACGACGACGACGACGTAGTCGGAAATGTCCAAGATCAAGCTGCTGATGACCATGCCAAGGAGAAAAGGGTGAAGGAGAAGAGCGCAGAGAGCGCCAGTCATCCGGCGCCCATTCAAATCAAGCTGCCGCTGAGCAACAAACGCGGCAAGCGCCGCAAGTCCCTGAAGAAGGCGGAGAAGTCGGTAAAGACCCCGCCAGCCGCCGAGCCGAGCGACTCCAGCGATGATATTGAGGTCATTGCTAATAGTCTTAATCCGCAAAAGCGACCCAAGGTGACTGTGGCCAAGTCCAAAGCATCGCCAAAGATCACAGCCAAGGTCAAAACGCCTGTCCAGACCAAATTGAATGTGGAGGCCAAGTCGAACGGAAAGGCCAAGACGATTGTCAAAGCCAAGACTGATCTGGAGTCCGAAACGACCGTGAAATGCAAGGAAGTCAAGTCTAAACCGAATGTGCCGGCCAAGGCCGATGTGAAGCCCACGTCCGAAACGGAGTCAATGGCAAAAGATGAATCGAAATCAGATAAAGAATCCATCATGGATGTCGACTCGGAAGTGATGGTCCCGGACAGCAGCGACAGTGACCTGAAGCCCGAAGAAAATGCCGTCGCCGAGCAGTCCAGCACCGATCTGGACATGGACGTAGACACAGACACGCTGAACAAAACGTCACCGGAAAAAGAGAGGGACGAGGAGGGGGAGGAGGAGGATGAGGAGCACAAGTCAGCCGGCTCGAGCGCTAGCGCCGCTGCCCTTGTGCCAAAGAAGCCGGAGAAGCTGCAGAACTTGACGCCCAAGCAGCAGAAGCTAATGGAGCAACGACGCAAGGCGCGCGAAGAGAAGGAGCGCAAGCTGCAAGAGGAGCGTCGCCTCAAGCAGCTGGAGAAAGAGCAGCGCGAGCAGCAAAAGAAGGCAGAGCGCGACGTTAAGGAGGAGCAGCGACGCAAGGAGCGCGAGGACAAGGAGGAACTGAAGCGCAAAGAGCGCGAAGAAAAGGAACGAAAGCGGCAGGTCGAGCACGAGGAGAAGCGCAAACGCAACGAGGCCAAGGAGGAGGTGCAGCGCAAGAAGGACGAGGAGCGCCGCCGCAAGGAGCAAGAAAAGGAGGAAGCCGAAGAGAAGAAGAAACGCGCCGCCGCATCCTTCACTAAATTCTTTGTACCCAAACAGCCGAAGCAATCCAACGGTGGCTCGCTGGAGCACGAGCAGAACAGCTGCGACAGCGGCCCCAGTCACAGCAGCAGCCAGCAGCTCGCCTTTCGTCCCTTTCAGGTCAAGGACGACATGATCCTGGCGCCCGTCATACGCGCCACACTCGGCGCCGACACCCGCCAACAGCTAGACAGCCTGTTCCTCGTGCCAGATGAAGAGGAGGAGGAACTCAACAGTAGCATTGGACGCGCCAAGCGTCCCACACGCGCCCAGCTCTATCTGAGCGAACTGAGCCTGGGCAAGCACAAGCCGCTGGCCAGCAAACGTGATGCCCGGCTGCAGAGAAGTGCCAAGGATGAGGAGGATGACGATGATGTCCAGGTGATTGGTAAGTGCACAGTTTTTGGCTCTTTCGGAAACATCTCATGTTAACATAATCTGCTGCTTGCAGATGATCTGGCCAATGCGGGCACGCCCATTGTGGAGGAGCGGCCCAAGCAGCTGCCCTGGACGCGTGCCAAGTATTTGCACTTTGCGGACAATCGTCGTCCGCCCTACTACGGCACCTGGCGCAAGCGCAGCCAGGTGATCAGTGCGCGCCGTCCACTGGGCCAGGATAAGGTATGTTATAAGGGAATTTGCCAAAGCTGTGCCCTAACCACAGACATATTTATATTTTTGCTGCAGAATCATTTCGACTACGAGGTGGACTCCGATTGCGAGTGGGAGGAGGAGGAGCCGGGCGAATCGCTGAGCGCCAGCGAGGATGAAAAGGAGCGCGAGTCTGAGGAGGAGTCTGAAGAGGAATACAACGAATGGTTTGTTCCCCATGGCCATCTCAGCGACGAGGAGTTGCAAAACGATGGCGAGCTCGAGGATGGCAACACACGTGAGGCACAGAAAGCCAAGCTACAGGTGCTGCAACAGGAGTTTGCACAGGAAATGAAGAAACAGACCAAGAAGATCAAGCCACGCCTCCTGGGCCCCGTGTGGATAGATGAGAGCGGCAACAAATCGGAGCTGTGCCCGGCCGTCTTCATCCAGACCATTGACATGTACGGCTGCTGGCAGCTGCAGCCGCTCACGCTGGAGCCGCCACCAGAGTCCGTTCGCGAGGAAGAGCCGCCCGAGGAGGTCAAGGCCAAGCCAAGCACAATGCAGCTGGACGAACAACTGTTGCAGCAGCTTGTGCGTCTTATACACGGCAACAGCAATGCGAAGGCCTTCCTTATCTCCGAGTATCTGGAGTACTTGAAGACGCAGATTCCGCAGGAGTCGCAAACACTGCTGCCGCCCAAGACTCTGCTGCGCGAAAAGTTCGACGAGTTGGCCAGCTGGAAGCCCGTCGAGCTGGGCACTGGCACCGAAGCCAAGAAGTCGAAAAAGCCCAAAAAGCGACTTTGCTGGGTGGTCAATGCAGAAATGCTACACAAGTTCAATCTGGACGAGCTGACCCTGCAGAACCAATGGAGCTACACACTCACGCCCAGGATCAGTAAGACGGACACATCTTTGCGCGAGGCCACGCCGCCCGCAGAGGCAGCGGAGGCTTGCAGCACGCCCAAATCCGATGTTAGCAAGCGCGAGGAGTCTGCGCCCAGAACGTCCACAACAGGCGCAATCACAGGCACAGCAGGCAACACAGCCACAGCTGGCACTGCTTCACCCGCGGCGACCACCAAGAAACGTGGCACACTGCTCATGTCTGTGCCACGGGATCAGCAGTTCCATGCGCCCACCAAGAATGCGCTCATTAGCCAGTATCTGCGCAAGCACAACGAGACGACCAGCAGGAAGAATCCCTCACCGGCGCCAATGACCGACGATGTTGTTCTGCTCTCCGATTAAACGTAGCTCGTCTCTACTCTCTAAAACATTAAATATATCTTTCTTTGTCACACCCTTTGCCTAGTATCTAAATTCGTCTAGCCCTAGTTTTTACTGTACTTGCCGTGCGAGCTGTCCAAGTAACGCAATATCAATTCACTTGGATGGTTCTATAATCGTACGGATGCGTGCTCCAGAAGGTACATAGATATACAAATAGTGTTTTTTTTTTCTCGATATATATATATGTATTTCTACAACAAATAAATTTTGTTTATTATTTATATTCAAATCATGAAAGTTATTGAAATACTTGTCAAATTGCAGGATATATAGCCTGTGTTATTAAAACAATTTGAATTGATATCCTAGTACTACATCACACAGGAATAATCAGTTATCCAATTCTATAATAGAATACAAACTGAAGAGACAGTTAGCATATCAGTTACTCACTCATTTCCCTCCCGTGGCGGTGGAAATGCGTATTCGTATACCCTGAATCCCACCGATGTGTAAAGGGGGCTTTATGATTTTGTATAATGATACCACAAGACTGTCAAAGGTGCAAAATCATTATTGTTAAGTTTTTGATCCGGAATCATTCATGCTTTATCTTATCTAAGAATTTCATATTCATGACTTTTAAACTTTCCACTTGATAAGTTAATTTCTTCTCTTTTCCGCAAGGTTATATCATCTATTCGTGCCTTTAATTTAAACGCACCTATCTCAGAGATAATGGGAGTTAGAGATTTCCAAATCTGAGTATAGATCACAAGATCCGGAAAAAAATATATATTAGGAATGGTGGAACAGCAGTAGCAACTTTTTAAAATGTGTTTAAGTTACTTCCAGTTAAGATCTGATTTCTTGATTTACTCTGCGTAAAATTATTTAGTCCTTGGCAAACCCTCAGACAACTATTTTTCTATCATTTTTTTTTATTATTTATTATTTTTGCATTTTGTTTTAAATTAATTTAAATATTAAATATACATTTACTTAAAAAGACCGACACAAAAGATTGTTGAAAAGAAACATGAGTTTATTATTGTTAGTTTTGTGTTTAATTCTTTAAAATTTTACTATCGTTGTTGGTGTGTGCTTGTGTGTGTGAGTGTGGCTGTATATGAACGGGTGATCTTTAAAAATCGCGATTTTAATTAAATTTGACATAAGCTGTCTGATTTTTTTTTTTTTTATTGCTATCGTAATCGTTGTTGTTGTTGTCGTCTGTTGGTTCCGAAGGTTTCGCTCCCAGTTCAATCCGTATAACCCGAGTCCCAGACCCCACCCGAACCCTATCCCAGTTTACCCAAACCCCCCCTACCCGCCCCCACCACCAATCGTTGGTTTTCGAGACATAGTTCATTTCACGCGCTATCTACATTCGATCGTTAATCGATTAATCGATCGCAGCTCGATGAAATTATATATTTCTGAAATAAAAATCACAATTTGAAGGCGATGCGATTTGAAATGTTGATATACTACATACATAGACAGACATACATGCATACATACATAGGACATCCATACAAACTAATTCTACAGACGGATCACACATAAATATATGTATGTACCGTTATATTATATATAATAAGGCAAATACGTTGAGGGTCAATTTGTTGCAGGAAGTCGAATCTAAAAAAGTATATCTATAGGTATGTCAATAAATCGTCTGATGCGTGTGTGTGTGTGTGTGTGTGTGGGTATGTGTATTGTCTTAGAAACCAGTCATTTAGAAGTGTTGTGAGTGTGTGTGTGTGAGTGTGTATGAGCTCTGCGTTGTGCGAGCGAGCGAAAGAGAGAGGGAGAGAGAGTGTGCTAAGCAAAAACAAAAATGCTCAATTCAAATAAAAAAAGAATTAAAAAAAAAAAAAAACAAAAAAATTTAAGTACTTAAGATTTAAGTTTAAGTCATTTACAAGTCAAAATTTTTGTTTTTTTTTTTGTTTGTTTTTAGTATGTTTGTCAATTGATGTGGTTCTGTTAAGCGTTTTCTTGTTGTTTGTTTTTGGTCGCCATGTCTTTTAGGGTTTCACATTTTGCCCATCCACACTAGACACCCTGATCCCGATCCTGGTCTACATCGAGCGCACGTCAGGGCAGCAGCAGGGGCTTGAAGTATGCCCGACAAAAGATTGTGGATGCCGATGGAGGCAGGTCCTGATTGCGATAATACATATTGCACTCGCGTTCCGTTAGCTTATCGAATACGGCCGCATATTCGCGATGGAATGTGGCCAGGTCCACATTGGCCCGGCCAATGGCCGTTAGCGCCAAAAAGAGTATATCCCGATAGAATGAATGCGAACGCTCCACCCCGCTGCTCTTCAGCTTGTGCCGTTCATTGGCCAAACGCTTCAGCGGCGTTGCCATATCGTTGCACCTTATCGCCGAAATGATTTGTTGAATGACACTGCAACAATAGAAATCATAATGAATTAGTTGAATAAAGACAATGAGTTCAATATACAAATATTATAATATATCCATAGTCACATAGTTGTACACGCAATTGCTTTTGCGGGTGTTCCTATATTGACCAACAGCTCTTGCCTAAAAAACTATTTTTGAACAGATTCAGCTATTATTTTCGAGTCGCAGTTACCAACCCTGCATATGAGCAACATCTTGTCAGGTACTCTATCATATATTTATATTGGAAGAATCTGTCATATGATTTTTATAGGGAAGCAGACGGACGAATATAAAATATATTAATATATATTTATGTCTCACTTCATGCTGAGCTGCGCCTGATCGGTGAGCAGAGCCTTAATCAATGGACTTGTTGGCTGCGTCTCCCGATAGAGTATATACATGGGCGAACCGCTGGTTTCGCTATGCAAATTTAGATTATCCCACAGGCACTGTATGTGCACGGTCTTGACCTTAGTCAGAGGATCCAGTTGCTCCTCATCGCTCTGCAAAAGAAATGAATCAATCACATGAGCTATAACACCTTGCAATTTGGTTTGTACTCACCGTTGGCGGCAGGCACAGTTCGGGCAGATGCGTCTTGCACTCGATGCGCTCCATAAGCCACAACAGATTCCAGTAAATGATTGGATGCTCCTCGACAAAGTTGGACTTGATAAGCGACAAGTCACCCTCTTGGGTGAGTATATTCTCCAGCTCTTTGCGCAGCACTAGCGGATTCAGATACGGCACCGTCAAGCTAGACTTGTTGGGAGCCACGCCCTCGCTGTTGTTTTCTGTCTCGGCAGCCTCCAGGCGCGTGATCTGAACGCTGAGAAAAGGCACCGTCAGCTTATAGCACGCATGGCATGTGGTATTCAAATTGGAATCCTCCGCCGACCAGCCGCTCATGATCTCCTCATCATAGACCAGCACCGAACAGTTGTGACACTGCGAGCATGTCGTCAACTGTATCAGCACATCGCATTCCGGATCCGCGCCCTGTCGCAAAGCGCAATAATGGTCAGTTTCGGTTCGGAATTGGATAGACTCGCTTACCTCAGTTATGGGGCTGTAAAGATTGTCGGGCAGCGCGGGAAAGGCGTACATATGCATTGCCGCATTGGAGCTGTTCTCGCCAAGCGGTACCAAATTGTTGTAGCTTGACTTGCGAGACTCGCTCAGCCTGCCCCAAGGATCTAGATCGCTAGAGACACGACGCAGTTTGCCCTCATCGGCACCGCTGGCTGTGTCATGCTCTTCGCCGCCTGCAGTCGCCTCCTGCTGGTGATGATGCTGATGATGATGATGGTGCTGCAGATGATGATGGTGATGATGATGATGGTGATGATGCTGCTGATGGCCATTATTTGTCTTCACCGGTGTCGAATTGGCTGATATGGCGCCCTTGATCTCATCAAATTTGCGCGTCAGCGAATTGGCCGCATACTTAATGCTGCTCAGGCTGCCCTGGATCAGCTCATTGGATTTCTTGCTCGTCAAGCTGGGACTGTTAGAGAGCAAAAGTAAGATGAGCTTTGGTTAATATTTGCCATTATTAAGTTGAACGGCTTTTACACAAACACACAATATACAGGAGGGTTAGCTAGAGAAGTGCCAACAACATCAACAACAACAACGACAATAACAACAGCAATAGCAACATAAGCAGCTAACGATCCCGAGTAGATTATCAGATAGTTTTTTTCAGATCAGATATAAAACAAAATAATACCAAACAAAAGTTTTGTTCTCTATTCTGTAGGTGGATTTTTCCATTCCCGATTTCCCAAATTTGTTCAATAGAAATATATATTGACAGAACATAAGTAGTTCTTCCTTTTTCACACACTTGTGAATTTTTTAAAAGCCTCGAGTTTCGTTATAAAATAAGTCAATAATTAAATAGAATCGTTTGCTGCTGCGCTGCTTAAATGTACAGGTGCGCAGGGAAGGTGAGTGGTGAGAAAGAGGGTGAGAGTAAGTGAGCGAGCGAGAGAGAAAGACAGAGAAAGAGAGCGAGTTTTGGGTGCTGTTGTGGGTTATGACAAAACTGGGTTTTGTGTGGATGTTAAGTTTGTATTTTCCTATTATGCTATGGAATATGCAAATTGTTAACGATCAATGTGAGTGTGTGTGTGTGTGTGTGTGTGTGTGTGTGTGTGTGTGTGTGTGTGCGCGTGTGCGTGTGTGTGTGTGTGTGTGTGTGTGTGTGTGTGCGTGCGTGCGTGCGTGTGTGTGTGTGTGTGTGCGTGCGTGCGTGCGTGTGTGTGTGTGTGTGTGGCTTATGTCAAACCTTGAATTGCCCGCCACCAACAACAACAACAACAACGCCGACAACGTCGAAGATCAAGTTGAGTTAAAGGAGAACCCAAAAACCGAAGCGTGTACCGCTGCCACTGATCAAATGTGGAACTAAAGTGGAACATAAGTGGTTTCAATTGTTTTGTGTGTGTATTAAATCAAATGCTGCGCGACAATCAACACATTTCCAAACAGACCAATCAGATAAACAATTTGTAATCGACAATAATTAATTGCCTGGAGCTGGCTTTTATGAAAAAAAAAAAAAAACGTATTTTGGACTTGCAATAAAACATTTCGACTATCGCAATTTTGATTAAAATTACTTGAGTTTGTTTTTCAAATTAATTCAAATTTTTTAAAAACTTGTGAAATTGATATCAATTAAAGCCAAACGAAAATAAAAATTACTACTATACAAGCATTAGAACAACTTGTATTGTATAATTTTCTGTGTGAAACTTTATGAAAGTGATAGAGCCTATTGAGACAAGTCAAGCATTACATATAATAATCATTACTTTGGAGTATTAATTGCATTTATAAATGAAGCTTCTCAGAAAATTCCATTTATAACTGTTATAAATATTTCACAGACAAGAAAAACCACCTATTGCGGTGGTTTACCAAAGTGAAGTCTGCGTGGAAAGTAACTTGTTCGTATGCCCCGCAGCATATGCACAGTGTGTGTGTGTGTGCGTGTGTGTGTGTGTAAGAGTGTGTAGGTTTTAGGAGCTTTTTTCTGTCTGACTTACCTTATGCTTGATATATTTTCTATTATATTGGCGGGCAATTTCAAGTCTTTCTTAAGGGACAATCGTGCGGGTGAATAACGTCTACGGTAAAAAAAAAAGTTGCACAGAAACGAATTGGAGCGATTTTCAGAGAGAGTTTTCATGTGTAAAAATACAAGAGGCAAAAATAAACAAATAAAAATAATATCTAGAAAAAAATCTCTGAAGGAAAAAAGAAAAATAGCAGTTTAACTGCGTTCGTATGGGTGTGTGTGTGTGTGTGTGTGTGTGTGTGTGTGTGTGTGTGGAATGTGTGTGAAATATATGTGGATTGAAATTCGATTGGTGAATGACACACGAAAGATAATAAAACATGTCGCCTGCTGTTTTTTTTTTTTTTTTTTTTGTTTTTGCATTCAACTCTCGGACCAACTGGTGACTTAGTTACCCGAATGTAAACTTCAGGGAGGAGCCAATGTTGGCCAGACTGTGGGTAACCCCGCTGCTGGCCACTGGCATCGTCTCCGATCGATGCATGCTCTTCCCAATTTGCGTGGACTCATCAAACGTGGCGCTGCGCTGTCCCCTGAAAAGGATTGGTTTATCGCTATACATGTTGCTATTGAGAGCTGTCGTTGTCGTTGTCATTTCTGCCTGTGCCTCCGGCAGCTGTGTGGGCGTAGCGTCCTCCTCGTTTAAGGCGCCTAGCGGATCGTTTTGGGTGACGGGCGTGCGTGGTGAGATTCTGGTAAAAGAAAAAAATTGCAAGCCATGGATACAAAAAATAAAAAAAAAAAAACAATTCCAGAGAAGGTCAACTCACTTGGTGGGGCTCTGGACGCGTTGTCTGGCCTGCTGATTAGCCACATGATCATCGAGTTCGTCTGGCTCCTGTTCCTCCTCATCCAAATCCACGTCTAACTCGTAATCACCGCTTGCAAATTGCATGTCCTGCTTGCCCTTTTGCGGTGTCAGCGGCGTCGATTGTTGCTCATGTTCGGCCCGTTCCCCATCCCCATCCCCATCATCATCCTCATCATCTTCGCCATCGCCAATGCTCATGATTTGCTTACGAGGTTTGCTTAGCAGCTGCGCGTCGCCGCCATAGGTGGGCGTATGCGGCGTGTGGGGTGAACTGCCATTGGCGCTGTTGGCGGCAGAATCGCCGCTGATTAGCAGACCAGCGCTGTTCACCACATCCTCGGTGGGCAGCACATCCGGAGCACCGCCCGTGACCGTTTGCCGCACAATGCTGCCCAGCTTGTTGCGCAACCTGTCAAAGGCGGCAAAATCAAGCAGACCGCCACCGCCGCCTTCGCCGGAGCTGGCCAAGCTGCTGCGCGACTGGCCGTCCACCGTTTCCAATGTGCTCAGATTGTGGTCATGCGAGGAGCTAAGTGACTTGCACACCTTGGCGGTACGACGTTTGCCGGCACGTCGAAAGTGCCCAGCGCCCATGATGACATTCTTGATGCGGTTCCATCGGATCTGGCTGAGCGTGGTGCTGTCGCTGGGCCACTGGGATTCGAGGACGCAGCGATTATAAAAGCCGTAGGTAAGGGCGTTTGGTTGCAGGCCCGACCTCTTCATCAGATAGTGCAGTCGCACCGCCAGCACTGGCAGATTGTGTATGCCGCACAGCTGCATCATGATGCGATAGCAGAACTCATCGCAGGTGATTTTCAGCTTGCTGGCGCGCACCAAAACATCATAGGCGGCGCGCAAAATGTCATGCTCCTTACCTGCATGCCGGGGATCCATTACCATGGAGGGCAGTATCAGAAAGTACAGTGAATAGCAGGTGGCCAGCAGATATTTAGACCACGCCTCCGGATGCTGCTGGCAACGGCTGGCCATCTTCTGTGACAGCTTCACCTCGTGCTTGGTACGACGCGCGATGGGCGAGCCGGGCGACAGAGACGCATTTAGCTGTAGCTGCAGGAACTGCGACAGCGCCGTCTTTCTTGTGCTATGCAGCAACTCTGGCTGCAGCGTAAAATTCTTGTAAACATAACTGGCGGAGCCGCCTGATGTTAGCGATACGTTGTCCGGCGGAAAGATATACTTGGTGCGCTCGCTGCTCTGGCCCGTATCCCAATCGACCAAATGCAGCTGTCCAGGCGTCTCATCGTAGCTGGTCACCTTCTCGGCGCACTCGTCAAAGAAGCTGAGGCCATGATCTCCATCGGACACGAAGCTGCGCTCCTCAATGAATCTAATGAACATCTGGGTTTTCATCAGCAGCTCAAAGAATTTCTGGTGCGACTGTACAAATGATCAAAAGAGAGAGAGAGAGAGAGAGAGAGAGAGAGAGAGAGACAGAGAGAGAGAGAGAGAGAGACAGAGAGAGAGAGAGAGAGAGAGTGAGAGAGGGTGAGAGGGAGATAGAGGGGAATATGTTATTCATAAAATCCATTAAAAATCGTAATGTATATAAATATAAAAATGTTTAGTGTTTTCGCTTAGTAAAATTGTGCATGAAGAGGTTTTGTTATTCATCAATTTCCACTATTAAACGCCTTAAGTGTTAATCATATTACAATATTTATTTTATTATTGTTGGAATTCAAAATATGAGATCACAAACCATGAATCATTTTGAATATAATCAGTTTTTTTTTTTTTTATTATTAAACGATTTCATTAAGTAAACAGACGGACTGGAAAAACGAATAAAAAAAATTGAAACAGGAATGCATTTTTATTAAAAGCTAACATTTTTGAAAGGCGAGACACAAAAATGATCTGGAGAAAAACAAGAAAGAATAGTGGCCGATGACTTAATGCCCTTGCTTGACAAAAGTAGTTTCAAATAGTGGAAGCATTATCGACCTTGAACTTGAAAATTATAATTTCTTATTTAGCTTAATTAAACGATTTATCTAAAAATATAATACCTTAGTACTAAGCTACATTTGCATTCGCAAATGGCTAATTAATTGGTAAACAGCATGCCTATAAGCAATGCTTAATTATCTGTTGCTTAAAAAAGCTCCTTGAAGCATCAAATTGGCAAATAAGCATAGGCAAATCAATTATTAAGAAAGTTTGATGTATTATAGTGTATTAAATTGTCGTCAACGTAACCAAAATGTTTTATTAATAATCTGTGTAAATGTTTGCGGTATGAGGCAAGCATTTAAGGGTATTCGAATATCGCATTAAAGGAATCATCTGCGACGCCATAAAGTGGCAAGAGGTCTGCACAGTTTGTTGTTTCCCTCATTGGGGAACTTCTTGAGGCTGACGTCAGCCGAGGAACGTGAAATTTCATTTAAGATAAAAATAGATTGGAATTTTGTAGATTGCTGCTAGGAATGAAATAAAAACGAAAGCAGCAATAATCTATAAGGTCATATTGAACGCCGTACAGAGCCTGCCTACACGCAATTTCTTAGCCAAGCCCGTCTGCATGATACCCAACTCTTTGCACTTACCTTATCGCGCGAGCGCAGAAAAGCTTTCAGCTGAAATAAGGCACTTGGATCCGTGGCGCCCACGGAGGGCGCCTTTGAAATAGGCACCAAGTAGTCACGATAGCCGCGCAAAATGCACGCCATGAAGAGCAGAAATGCCTCCTGAATGCGCTGCTCTAGCACCAGCTTAAATCAAAAAACAATAAAATAAAAATAAACTAAATATAATATAATAATATAATAATATGACGGGTAGCTTGCCTCACGCTTGCGCTTCCGTATGTCACGATCCAAGCTATTAGTGGAATCGTAGCTAATGGGCTTGGCGTTCTCCAACTCGGTGAGCGTCTGTCTCAGTAGACGTGCGGCGCGCTTGGGCAGAAGCTTTGGCGTCAAATGACGCTGCGAGTCGCACAACTGCAGAAGAGAGAGAGAGAGAGAGAAATAAAAGAATAGAGTAATTGATAGCTGAGATGCGTATGAGACATGCGTACGCTGATGTTATTGGTGTCCAGATCAATGCAGGTTACATCTGTGGGCGGCTCGTACAGATCAAAGAAGCGCGAGTCGACGCCAATCAAATAGGGCAGAGGCGCATGCAAAACCTCGGCCAAGCCCAGCGGGCACAACGGTATATAGGGGCATTGCCACTTGAACGGAAACAACAGCGAGACAATCGCCTCAGCAACGGCAGTCAGCGTTGCAGGTCTGCAAGTGAGAGCGTGGTTAAACGAAACAATTTACAAACAGTAGATAAAGTGCATACACACATACCTGAGCGAGTGTATGAGTATCTTTTGTTCGGTGAGCGCAAGGAGGAGTACGTGCAGGCAATTGTCGGTGCCTAAATTCTGGAGCAACATGTGAAAACCGGCGCCACTGCGCGGCAATGGCGAATCCTCTGGCTGTGTGAGCAGAATACGATCATTCGACTCGCTGGACATCTGTAGATGTATGCTAGGCGCCGGGAACGGCACCTCGTCCAGCAGCTGGATAATGTAACGCTCCACGGGTATTGGTATATTGACGCCATACAAGACCATGCGCTAAGGGAGACAAGACACTTGTTAGCGGACATCTGTTAATTGATCTTCACGTCGCTTACGTGTAAGTATTTAAGCCATTTATCGAAGGTGTCGCCAAAGGGATGGTGCGACAGCAAGCAAATGGCCTTGATCATGTGCAGCGAGTGCTGTGACGCAAACTCCTCATCCCAGCCAAGCAGTTCGCATTGCTCCGCAGATAGCTGCGATGCACTGGAATAGCAAAAAAAAAAACATTTGAGCCAGGAATCAGTTATCAATTTGTGCGCTGCCTACTCGTAATCCTCGTAAAAGGTAAGAGCCGAGCCGTAGACCTTGTAGGTGCCATCGCTTACAGTCAGCACAAAAGTGCTGAATACTGGGCTGATGGGTTTGCGTTTTTCGGTGCCATTGACATGTGGCCAGGCCTCCAGGCTGGCGCCCATGGGCAGGCAGAAGAGCGGCACGCTCGGGCATAATTTGAGGGGAAAGTCCGTGTGATCTACGGTGGGATAGCGCAGTAATATTTCTGGCTTATAGCTAATGTGCTTGGGACGGTACATGGACTTCTTGTAGCACAAATATACATCGCTGCCCACATAGCCCTTGTTCAGCGTCTTGTAAATGAGACAGAAGGCATGCGGCGGCCGTTCCCCTTTGCTCTGGACAATCACGCACAGCTCTGTGACCACCAGTTCGTTGCAGGGCATGTCTGGACGGGCGCGTCGATATGTGAGAAAGGTTTTTGCCGACGAATTATTCACATTGGCCACACGACCGCCGGGCGTTTCGGCAACAATTTCCGCATCCGACATGATGCGTTCATGGCCATCGTAAAGCACGCCTAAATGACAAAAACAAACAAATGTACTCAGAAGATTTGTTTGGCTGGTCTGGATTTGCTTACCGATATCCACTAGCGGCGGCCGATCCTTGCCGCGTCGGAAGTATATGTAACATTCGGTGGTGCGTACCGAGCCATGATTAAGATTCGCCGGCAGTCCTGTTGGTGTGTGCTCCAACAGCTCATAGCCATCGGGCAGCTGCTCGCCCAGCAGCGGAAAGAAAACGCCAATGTCCGTGATGGGCTCAATTGTATTGGCCGCACGCAGCCGGCCCGAGTCATTGAATATGTTCTCCTGCAGCAGCTGCGGCTGCTCGGGCATGCCGGCCACCACAAAGTAGTCCGCTATGCGCTTCTCCTCCATATCTTATGCTGTAATCGGTCGTGTGTTTGTTTCAACTGCAAAGAAACGCCAAAAAGGGTATACTTTAAGTTTGGTGATTAGATAAAACGGACGGGTAGACGGTAGACACAGCCACGGAGTCAAGTCGCGAGCGGCAGCTGGCGCAAATCTTTGTTTACATTGCCGACGTCGTCGCTGCTATCGCCGAAAGCTGATTGCAAATGCGCACAAGTCGAGTGAAAATCAAAGTAATAATAAAAATAACTAAGCGAACTTTGCTGGAATCTCGATACGAACGGCGTCGCTGTCGTGGACTTTGCTGTTGTTGCTGGTTTGTATTATGCTGCGACCACAGCTTACAACAAAAACAAGTTCCGCATGATGATTCAACGACGTTTCCGCTGCCGTTGCTGCTGTTCAATGCCAGGCCTTTTGTTTTGTTGCTGCTGATTTGGTTTTTGTTTACAGGAATCGAAATTCGCTCCCGTTGCGGTTGTTTCAGACTCGTATGCAAAACTTACAAATCCGCTGCTGTCTTTTTGGTCGTTGTTGTTGCAGCTGCTGAAAAAAGCGCTGCTGCGTCTTTGATTTCAGTTTTCAGTTTTCGTCGTCGTTTCTGCAACTTCTTCACACTACGTTAATTTCTACACAGCGTTGCACAAACACACACAAGCACACACACACACGCATACACACGTTCATACTGACAAGACACGAAATCATACATACATATCGATATGTAGGCGGCGACATTCGCCCACTTGCACTTTGTCTTGACTTTGTGCCCTTAACTATCGCGCGTCTTTTGTCCAATTTGTTACGTCGCAGCCGTTTAATGCATGCGAAATCGTAATCAATTGAAAGCTAGAGTTGTTGTTTTATCGCACATCGTTTACATGCAATTTCGATATTACAGTATATGTATCGATTATTATTATTAATGTTATTTTTTAATAGTGAGACTCCTGAAACCCATATCCAGCGAAACAAATTCAACTTGTAAGTTTTGTGCAACCATAAATTAACCTCCAAAGTACAATTTCATTAATTATTGCAGTTGTGTTGTTGTTGTATTGTTAACACCCATAAAATACGATTGCATCAACGTAAGAATAATTTTATTTTTGAAATTTATTATACAACAACATTAAATGGATTTCATTGATTACAAAACATTCAATTTAATTTCCAATTACATTTAGATTTAATTATTGAAAAATATATATAACAAATGCAAATAGTAGTTTTGGTATTTTAGTTTCACACTTTAAATACACAATAGCTTCCGCCAAATCGAAAATACGATATTTTTAATGATGCATTATCGATAGTTAGCAGCTCTTATTCGCTCATCTCAAAGCATTGGCGATAGTTAAAAACGATCAGAAATTCATCGTAAAGTAGTATCGTTGCTGCACGACACTCAACAATCGTGCTGCCTCTGGGCTATCGGCAACATTTGCTTATAGTTAATAAAATACGCTATGAAGTTAAGTTTCACCGCCGTAAATGGAGTCTTGAGAAAAAACTAAGTAGAATAGACACCACACCCGACTTATTTGTAGTTGACATTTGTAGAGTAATACAAACGAAGCATTACCCAAACTTCTGCACAATTTTCACCACTGTATGCATTACTTAATTATCGTTACTATCGATAGTGCCATCACTTGGTTCGCAAGTCGGCTTTTGATAGTGTTGCCTTCGTGGTCGCTCTCGCTGGAGCAAATTGCGCCGTTTGTTTATGCTAAAAACAGTTTAGTAACAACCAGATCATACAGACGTGCAGTTCGGCAGTATTTTGGTGTAGCATAAACCCCCCCGACTCCATATCGTCATCCGTATCCATTATAATCGTGAATATGCCGATGTAAAATGAATGCATTGCGCAATATTTTTACATCGCGTACCCTCAACTATCTACGCCAGAATGGACAGAACGCGATCCTCAATGCAGCCCAACAACCAGCGCCAGTGCCGTTGTCCGATGCCGATGCGGACAAATCGCTGAAGGATGCCCAACGATCAACGGCGCTCTCGATACCGCGCTCCATACTCGACGCCTGCCGCTTTACGGCCAAACCGTTTGAGATAACCGGCAATGCCGCTGGGGCTAAGCCAAAGGGTTCATTGTCGCCGACAACCCTGAAGCGGTTCCGTCGCATGCAGCGCCACATGGAGATCGTCTACCTGTGCAAGCTGTGCAACACGCGCAACACGAAGACCATCAGCGAGGAGGCCTTCTACAGCGGCGTGGTCATACTCCAGTGCGATGGCTGTGCCGTCGATCATCTGATCAAGGACAATCTGGGCCTGTTCGCCAATACTGATGGCAGCATCATGAATATCGATGAGGTGCTATCGAAGCGACAGGAGCGAGTGCGCATCATCAAAGTGAACGAGCACGGTGAACTAATCTAGTTCCAGTTCCAGCCAGGACAGCGATGCAGTGTCGTCGTGTCAACACTCGGAACAAACGAAAAGGAGACAGAAAAGAGAGAGAGAGAGAGAGGGGAGAAACAACCTACCTAAACAACAATTTTACCTTCTTTTTTTTTTGTTTTGTTATGTACATATATGAGAGCCGACGGCTAAATATAATTTGTTATCGCCGGTCAAACCAGCTATGAGTAACTCAAATTGAACAAATATCTTTCATTTACTGCAATCGTGAAGAGTTCAGCGATCGATCGCCCAAAGGCATTTCAAATTTCGTTGGTATCGCTATAAATACCCCCTCACATGCACGCACACATTGATAAACAGACACGAGCACGCGCCAGCCAAATTGCTGTTTATAGTCAGGCGGTGGTAGCATATACTATATGCGATTCTACGTATTCGCTCTCATATCTAGTCTAGAGATGAGTGCGTGCTTGCTTTAGTTAGCATAACACGCACGCACCAACACAACACGAACGATTCCCACAATTCATTATTATTGTAGCTTTATTCAGAAAAAAAAAACCGTAAAGGTTTAAGTAATTTTATTATTTATAAAGTGAAATTATAAGCGAAAGAGTTAAGAGTTTTATGAATAGGAATTGTGTATCAGTTTTTCGTGCGTGTAGATCGTGCTGCGTTAGCAAAGCCGGCACGCGCGCATCTCTAATCTTGGGTGCAAATACAGCGCGTCATCGTGCGTCTGCGTCAAGGGGCCCGCCGAGCGTTTATATGATCGTGCTGCTTGACGCTAATTAAAACGTTGCAAAAACAAAATCAAAGTCCACTAAGATTTGGATTCGCTAATTGTGAGACAGCTGGTGCTAATTATTAACGCGAATTTTGATCTAAATTATCTGACGCGCTCGTGCGAATCGTAGTCCAGAGAATTGCTCAAGGACTGCTTGGCTACGCCAGAACTGCTTTATCGACGCTGCACGCAAACTACGCAGTTTGCCAAAAAACGGGCCGAAACTTGTTTGCTTAGCTTTCGGTGCTTAAGATTCTTGAGCATACAGATAGTTTAATCTATTAACTGATGATAATTGCACGTAAGAAGAACGCAGATTTTAAACAGCGAAAAGTTTTGAATGTATTCCTCTCATTAATCATATAAGTTATATGAAAAATAATGCATTTATGGTTTATTTGGCCCTCTATATGATATTATAATGGAAACTTTCTGAATTCCAGAATCTTAATTCGAGAATGTTTAATTGCCGCTTGCCTAGAATTTCGATTTTTAACCCTATCCCCAGGGAATACTGTCTGGCATCGAATTATGGCTAGCACTTGATATGCTTATCACATTCATACATACATAGATAAAAAGAATGCTTAAAAGTGAGCTCTACTGGGGACTAGTTCCTGGGTTAGTTATAGTTATCAGTGGTTATCTGTGGATGGGTTGAAAATCGAAAGTACTTGCACTATCAGAGAGGCGTATTGAATGCCACTCGAGCCGTGAATGAGGAGAGCTTATGGGCTCTGCAGGTTGATGTATGTATGATGATATGCGTTGACACATTCCAAAATAAATGAAATTTTAATTATATTTTTTATTGAAATTTACACATGTGGTTGAAGTTGGCGCCAATGATAATCTCTCTGTATGCGCCGTTTGCTTTTTGTTTTTGTGTTTGCTTAAAATAATATACATAAATATGCTAGTAGGTATATGTGTATATATTTATGTATTTGTATTGTTAAATGTTTTTTTTTTTTTTATATATTTGTTTCGTTTTTTTTTTCTTCTGTTTTTCTTTTTAATAGTTTTAGGAAGCGCACTTTGTTACGGCCTCTTAGACGAATTTTGGATCAATTCGTTTTCAAATATCTTACAGCTGCTGTTAACTATTTCGCAAGTTTTGTCATAAGAAAACACAAAATAAAATTTCAATTGATGTATGCAAGTGTTTCTGATCACACACACATGCAAACGCATCTCTCTCTCTCTCTCTCTCTCTGTGCGTGTGTGTGTGTGTGAGGATTAGTTAGTTCTTAAAGCATATGAGTAAGCAAATTGTAATCCAAATACTTAATTATACTAGTAGCTGCTGCATACATTTACATATACTTTGCTGTTGCTGTCAATTGTGCTAAATGAACTTATGCTTAGGTTTGAATTTGTTTTGTTTTCTTATAAAAGTACACAATTAGGTATGTGTGCATGTATGTGCATGCATTTGCTTGCGTGTGTATGTGTGTTTCTATTGTTGCTGTTTAATCGTTCTTCGTTAGCGAATGCAATCGATTGCAGTTGGATATCGATAAGAGCGATAACGAGGCAGCTGCGGCAAGCAGTTCAATAAATGCACATCTCAAACTATATACAAAACGAAATATGCAAATGTATGCATGTGTGTGTGTGTGTGTGAGGATCAGAAAGGGGAAGCCCGAAGAAACCTAGCAGGAGGCATCTAAGGATTGCAGACTATTCAAAATACAAAGACCATTTGGTTACTTAGATCAGTACACAAAAGTTTTGAATGGTAAACAATCGGATGTTTATAATAGAAATATTATGTAGAGTGTGCAAGTTTAATAAGCTACGGCCATGCACCGCAATTGCAGTTTATGAAATTGTTTTGATTTACCACATGTTTTTTTGTTTTTTGTTTTTTTTCATTTCGTTTGTTTTTGTTTTGTTTTTACATTTATATATTTATGTATATATATTTATGTGTATGTAAATGTATTTTTTCAGATTCAGTCGTTTATGTTGTTAACTAAAACTAGTTGGATGTATTATAATTATGTTAATGCAATAGTGCTGAGCTTAGTAACTGTTATTGTTATTGTTGCTGTTCTTGTTGATTTTGTTGTTCTTGTTGTTGTTGTTGATTTTGTTGTTGTTATTATTGTTTCAATTAAATGGCCCTGCGCATGCGCAACTCCAGTTACAATTTTTTCGTTTCTTTCCATTTTGTTTGTTTTGTTTTCGCGACTCGCACACGCATTTTAAATAAATATAGATTGTATGCATACATAATTGTACATAGAATACTTTAAGAAATACTTGTTTTTTTTTTTTTTTTCGTTTTTTGACACTTATCAATCATTTAACTAGTGTGGAATGTGTTTGCCTCGTTGCCTCGTCGAAGATCTGTTTAGTCACCATGTTGCGCATTTTGGGGGACATGTCTTTTGAATTGTTCATATCATATCGTTTCATATATATATATATATAAATATAGTTTGTATATATTTTGCATGAGAAAAAAATATTGTTTGCATTCACTTTGTTGACATTGCCACCAAAACGAGCACTCCAGCTGCCGTGCGAGCGAGACGGCAGATGTCCAAATATATATGTATATATATATATATATATATATAAGATAAAGTTTATGTGTCTTAGATCTATTAAAGTTCTTGGCTTAGTTACGGACAATTTGTAAATACTTTGAAACTTAAGTACAAATGTGAATTGGTTAACATAAAAAAAAAAATTATATATATATATATAATCCAAAATAATAAAATTATTAATAGTAAACGAATTCTATAATAATACAAATAAAATTATTTAAATACATTAAAAGGCTTTTAAAATAGCTGCCGCACATTGGCATTGGAGGACATTGCAATAATTTAGAACTGTTCGCGTATCTCTGTGTTTGTGATTGTGTGCGTGTGCGTGTGTGTGTGTGTGTGTGTGTGTATTCAGGCAAATGATAGAGTCAGGGATAGCGTACGGACCGCTCACAGCGTGGTGCGGCTGGAGCGTCCCCCAACGGCGCCGGTGGTGCCATTGGGACGATTGTGACGACGCTTGTGCAGGTAGAGGCCAGCAGCCTGGGCGAATGCCGAGCCGCATATCTGGCAGACGTAGCGCTTGACTTTATCGTGGATTTGCTTGTGGTTCTGCAGATTCTTGGTGGACTTGAAGATCTTGCCACAGATATCGCACTTGAACTCCTCGTTGCTATAATGTTGCTTCAGATGATCGAATAGGCTGTGTCGCGACACAAACGATTTGCTGCACTGCGGATAGTCGCACTTGTAGCAGCGCTCCCGCTCATCCTGATGCACAATCCGATGCGCATTCAGATGGCCCGGCGTCGCGAATGTCCGATGGCATACCTCACAGCCGAAAGGCTTGGGCCCGTCTGGTGGAAACATATCCTCCTCATCGCCGGCGCCAGAGCCAGCAGCAGCTGATGTGTCAACGCCAGCAGCAACGTCAGCATCGCCGCTGGCGCTGTCGAGTATGCTGTGATTCAGGGCCAGTGTCGGCAGGAAGAGCTCATCGTTGTGGCGACGCAAATGCTCATCATAGTTGGACTTTTCACGAAAGCTAGCGGTGCACAGTTCACAATTGTATTTGACCTCATTGCCGGCGCCCAAATGCAATTGTTTGTGATTCTCAAACTCGTCCGCATTATTGAACTGTATGTTGCACACGTTGCAATAGTAGCCGCCGCCCAGGCTCGGCTGATGGCTGAGCATGTGCAGGTCCAGTTCGCGCAGCGTTTGCACAATCTCGCCGCAATGCTGGCATTTGAATGGCGGTATATCATCGTCCATGAAGCTCATCTGATCGTAGTATATGTAGTTGGGTATAAATTTGCGACCCAGGCGCTCCGCATTCAGGCGCTCCATCTTCTGTTTCGAATAATCGAAACGCAACTGCGAGATTCGCTTCGATATCTGTATGGTGGTCACATCAATTAACTGCTGCAGCTCCATCGCCATCTGTTGCAGGCCCTCGCCGCGACGCTCCTTGCTGCGATAGTCGGGATCGAAACGATTGTAAAAGCACTGATACCGCTTCACCATGACCAACAGCTTGGCGGTGGACGTGTCATTCCAAATGGCCGAAAAGCGACGTCTATAAGATGTTTCCTGGGAAAGAATATGCCATCATTTACTAAATTATCCTTAATAGCTAGCAGGCTTTATTACACTTTCGAACTGAAATCAATTTTTTGTGCTATCGAAATATTTTGTGTAATCCAAGCCAAATGCACACACATAGAAAGTCGCTAAACATTTGCTTTTACGGGGACTCGATCTGCGAAATTCCTGTTTGATTGGGTTCTACCAAGGAATACATACATAATCACACATACATCGATCAATCAGTCAGTCTGTCAGCCAGGACGAACTTATTTATACATAAATATAGAGAGAGCGCTTTTTTGTTAAGCAGCTATTGCACTTTCCATTTCTCTTTTTTTACAGGCTTTTTAACAATTTGTTATCTGATAACTCACATGATAAAAATTTACCTTAGCAGGCTATTTTAATATACTAATAGATAGGGCATGAGTACGGCAGTTAAATTTGATATTTGAATTGAATTGAATTTGTTAATGTTAATTTTAGAAATATGTGAAAAGGCAGGATATAAATCAAATTTGGATGTGGTAAGACAGGTAAACGAACGAAGCATAAGGCCAAGAGGGTCTACGGCCAAGGGAGGGGAATCTAAAAGCTAGAGCTGAGATTCGCGCTATACATTAGCGGAGGCTTCACTGTGCTGAGAATAATACAAATACAGATTAGAGTCGCTTGGGTCGACTTTTGTTTATGCTTATCATATATATCCGATGTCAGTTCCCAGTAGAGAATATAGGCACTGCCTTTGGGCATTGAATTGCATATGAAATACGCGAGGACAGACTTACCTTGACAACGGCATCGGACATCTTTGAATTGTAGCTATAGACCTCGTTGAGAAAGTGCAGCTCCTTGAAGTACCACAGCGTGCTGATGTTTGTCTTTTCGAGGGCCATGCGATTGCACTCGCGTTTGTAGACGGTGCGCAGATTATCCCATTTGCGTGTGATGGCATCCTTGGCCAAAGAGATATTGAAACGGTTTTTGAACTCGAGCACAATCCAGTCAAGGAAGCGTGCACGCTTAATGCGATCCCGGAACTGGGCGTGACTGTGATCCCAGAGGAATGGATTGCGCTTGTACGAGTGTATCAGGAATTGGATCATCTTGCGATCCTTGATGTGCATGGTTAGCTCCCGATCGCGCTGCAAATAATGAGGTATATTTAGTTGGTGCTCAGTTAAGCTAGACCAGCTAACAGTTGGGTGCACTTACGCCAATCAGCGATTCTTCGACCATTTCATCATAGCTCAGGAAATCGGATTCACCGCCGAGCGGATTGCTGCTCTGTGCATTGTAGCTGCTGCTGCTGTAGTCTGGATACTCGCCAGAGTTGTCGTCCATATAGCTTTGCTCGCCATCGGCATATTCATCCATGGAGTCATCGGCCTCGGCAGCCAGCGGCTCGTTTTTAACAGCCAATCTGTGGACACTACGACTGGCTGCATATGGCGGCGGTGGCTGCGTCAGTTTCATGCGTGGCCTGGCGCTGGCTGTGGGTATGTCGCTTTCGGGCAGTATAGCTTCGGTTTCGTCGTCGACATCATCGTTGTCATTGTCATCGGGCACCGCCAGATTATCGTCCTCGTCCTCATTGTCGCTGCTTTCGAGCTCTTGCAGCTCCTGTTTGATAACCATTTGGGGCTCCAGCAGGGCAGTGTCTGCATCGGTCAAGTCTTCGATCTCATCAAACTGGTGCATGCCACCGTTGCCATAGCCGTGACGGGCCTCCTCCTCGTCATCGCCATCGGCTATGCCCAGCGACATGGGCTGGCCCATGGTGAAAGGCAAGCTATTGCCAGAGCTGGGACCCTCAATGCTGCGCTGTGCATCCTCCATGTGCACAGTTTGCATGTGGCCAATGAACGCATCGAAGTAGAGAAACTTCTCGCTGCAAAAAATGCAGCATAATGCGAAATACTGAAAGTCCTCGGTGGCCGTCACAACGCCACAATCCTTTGTGCATTGACGAAAAATTTCCTCATCGTTTTTACGTGGATATGCCAACACACTCATTGTGCCCCACGCGACTTTGTTTATTCCACCTTGAACTGTTTGTTTTCAATCTGTTTGGCGTCCCGTTTCACGCTGGCTATGCGGGAGCACTGCACTGATTTGATTTTTATGGTAATTCCTTTCAACAAAAAAAAAATTGTCGCCGAATTGGTTTCGTTTAGTGATGCGTGCTATGTATTGGTTTGTTTATCGTTATCGTTATCGGAGCCTTATTGATATGCTAGCCAAATGGCTTAACAAATATTTAAATTCATATACATTTGTCTTTTGAAAACTTGTTTATGATTTGGCAGCATGTATATTGCCAATGAAATTAAATCATAAACTAAAGAATCAAATTATTTCACAAGATCAAATAACGCGAAACACATTTTGATTTTCCATACATAACATCTATCTTCAAGTTTTAATATTTAATGTAATTAGAGTCTTTTCGGAAAACTAGAAAAGCAAACATGTTTTTATTTGGCACTGTCCACTTGCTAGTTTCATTGGGTGGAGGGCAGCGCTATCAACTATATCGATATTGCGATATATTTTTTTAGATATATAATAAGTAATATTTAAATTAAAAAAGTAAACGCTGACCTAAGATATATTCCTCTGGCATTTCATCTAGCCTGTATAATCCTAACCTTTAAACGTACCATGAACAAACAAATGAGTAGCAATCGGCTTGCCTCTTATGTGAGCACCATACTATCTTCTTATCAGTTGGCAAGACAAATGCACTGCGCCTATCGATAGCGGCACGCATAATCGATTGCGAGTAACAAACACCAGGGGCGATAGCAACATCGATAGCTCCGTTATTCTTCTCGAACTACTGGTCGGCGTGTGTGTTGCACTTGCATTTAATTTATAACAAATTTGTATTCGTTGGTACTTGAGATACAGAAATGGCTTCCATCAGCTTGTTGAACCCAAAGGCTGAATTTGCGCGTGCTGCACAGGCTCTGGCCATTAACATCAGCGCCGCCAAAGGCTTGCAGGATGTGATGCGCACCAATTTGGGACCAAAAGGCACAGTTAAAATGTGAGTACCTTAACTTAAATCTGAGTTTAAAGCACGGCTCCTGCGCGTGCATAAGGATTTGAGCGTTAGCACAATCGCAGCGTTATTATTAACAAACGTTTTGCGACAGCTGCGCTGCCGCAGCCGCTGCCCAATTGAGGTTAAAACCGTCGAATAGCGGCATGCGTCATCGAGCGACTGAGATAGCAATAGCGCATGTAGCCTACAAATGCAAGGTTTAAAATCAACTTGCATTTGTTTAAAAGAATGTGCTAAATTAAACCGACGCTTTAACGATTTGCTTGTTAAATGTGCAGAGACATTTTGCTTTCTGCGCTGCTGCAAATCAAGGCGCACAATATTATTTCTTTCGCTCTTTGGGTTTGCCATGTCTCACGCGCTCACACAAACACACGCGCACACACACATACACACACACTTGCAAACATATGTTCGTGTGTAGACAGAGATGGAGTCATACGTCTTGCATGCATTCTCGAACGTTCCCCATTGAATTGACTGCTAATCATCGATAAATCATAATATAATGTCATCGGTGCAAAAAGTATCCTGAAAATGTCCTAGGGAAGGTATTTTAACTTTGTCACGAATTGTTGAACGCATAACTGTTTTTTATACATTTCAAAATTAATGAACATTGTTGATTTGCAGGCTAGTCTCCGGCGCTGGCGACATCAAAATCACGAAGGATGGCAATGTGCTGCTGCATGACATGCAAATCCAGCATCCGACTGCTTCGATGATCGCACGTGCCAGCACTGCGCAGGATGATTCCACTGGCGATGGCACCACCACCACGGTGATGCTAATTGGTGAGCTGCTGAAGCAAGCCGACATCTATTTGTCGGAGGGCTTGCATCCACGCATTATGGCGGAAGGCTTTGAGAAGGCACGCGACAAGGCGCTGGAAGTGCTCGACCAGGTGAAGGTGCCTGTCGAGATTAACAAGAAGAATCTGATGGAAATTGCCAACACCAGCTTGAAGACAAAGGTGCATCCGCTGTTGGCCGATCTCCTGGCGGGCGTGTGCGTTGATGCTGTGCTGACCATTGCCGGCGACAAGAAGCAGCCCGTCGATCTGCACATGGTCGAGCTGATGGAGATGCAGCACAAGACCGATACGGACACGCAACTGGTGCGTGGTTTGGTCATGGACCATGGCGCTCGTCATCCCGACATGCCCAAGCGTCTGGAGAAGGCCTATATCCTTACTGCCAACGTGTCGCTGGAGTACGAGAAGGCTGAAGTGAACTCTGGTTTCTTCTACAAAACGGCCACGGAGCGTGAGGCATTTGTGCGTGCCGAGCGCGAGTTCATTGATCAACGCGTCAAGAAGGTCATCGAGCTGAAGCGTTCCGTTTGCGATGGCACCGACAAGACCTTTGTGCTGATCAATCAGAAGGGCATCGACCCCATCTCTTTGGACGCACTAGCCAAGGAGGGCATTCTGGCGCTGCGTCGCGCCAAGCGCCGCAATATGGAGCGTCTGGCCCTCGCCTGCGGCGGCACTGCCATGAATTCGTTCGATGATCTGCAGGAGGAACATCTGGGCTATGCTGGCTCGGTTTACGAGCATGTCCTCGGCGAGAACAAATACACGTTCGTGGAGGACTGCAAGAATCCGTTGTCGGTGACAATTCTGATCAAGGGTCCCAACAAGCACACAATTACCCAGATCAAGGACGCCATTCGTGATGGCCTGCGCGCCATCAATAATACCATTGGCGATAAGGCTCTGGTGCCTGGCGCCGGCGCCTTCGAGGTGCGCGCCCACAACCAACTGACCAAGTATAAGGAGACGGTGAAGGGCAAGGCCCGGCTAGCCGTCCAGGCCTTTGCTGATGCCCTGCTGGTCATACCCAAGACGCTGGCCATTAACAGCGGCTATGATGCCCAGGACACCATTGTCAAGCTAACGGTCGAGGATAGGCTCAGTCCGGAACTGGTTGGTCTTGATCTGGCCACAGGCGAACCCATGAAACCCGCCGACCTGGGCGTCTATGACAATTACATTGTCAAGAAGCAGATCCTTAACTCCTGCTCTATCATTGCCAGCAATTTGCTGCTAGTCGACGAGGTGATGCGTGCGGGCATGACCAGCCTCAAGGGCTAGTTCCTCACCAACTGGTGTAGCGTCTATGAGTTTCATCTAATTAATTAACCAGGCTAACTTAAAATACACAAACACACACACATATGCACCAGCAACAGCAAGTAGAACTCAAATAATGACGAGTTGCCTTAAATGGGAAATCGTTATCGCTGCTTCGATAATTTATCGAACTTCTAACAGAGAGTCAAATGATAAAAAAAATATCTTAATTTCATCAAGTATTTCTCTATATTTTTTTTATATTACTAATGTTTACTTAATACGAACCATTGGTTTAAAAAATATATTAAACACCATTTAAAAAAGATGTTGCCTTGAATTTTATTTTTATACCCTGAACCCATTAAAATTGGGTATATTGTATTGTATTTGTGCAAAATCCAAATGTATGTAACAGGCAGAAGGAAGCATCTCCGACCCCATAAAGTATATATATTCTTGATCAGCATCAATAGCCAAGTCGATCTAGCCATGTCCGTCTGTCTGTCCGTCCGTCCGGCCGTCCGTCCGTCCGTTTGTATGAACGCAAGGATCTCAGAACCTATAAGAGCTAGAGACGTGAAATTTATGAAATGTAGATGCTCTTAGTTCGATAACTTACTCCGTTTCCAAGCAATCGATACAAATCGATACCGATATCATGTTTTTTGGGCAATTTTGGTAAATAATAAGAGCTAGAGTCACCAAACTTGACATGTAGCTTCTAGAATAGTATAAATATTTGCATTTGATGTTGGAAGAAGAGGGTTCAGGGTATCCCCTAGTCGGGAGCTCTCGACTTGAGCCTCTTACTTGTTTAGACTGGGTTGGCTGGGATATAGACTGAATGCATACCGTTACTTGTGAAAGCTTTACCGCCAGAGAGGGGTTTAAATCTCTAAAACAAAATGCGGATCTCAGCATATGGTGTATTGTTCAGTTTAGTTGAGTACTCCGTTGCGTTTGTATTATCATTCTTTATTATCATAAATAGATTTAAATTAAATAAATGCAATACAATTAAGCACAATTTCATTGTACACACTATGAAATTAGATTCGCTTCATATCTGATCGCTTATTATTTGTTTTACTGTCTTACTTTCTTTTGTTTATTGCCATGTTTGCCTTTTTAACTTTCTTCGTGTGTTCTATTTTTTTTTTTAAATATTTTTATTTTGTTTTTCGTTTTAAATTAAATAAATGTGAGTATGTGCGTGTGTGCGCGTGTTATTGTGTGTGTGTGTGTGAGGGAAATTAGCGGGGCTTGCATGAGCATGTGTGTGTGTGTGTGTGTGTATGTGATTATGTGCATCTGCGGCCGCAGTCTCTATACAAGTTACAAAAGAGATCGATCGATTGAGCTTAAAGCTCACTATTCAATCTATTTATCTTTCTCTCTCTCTCTCATATTCTTTTGCGATTTCCTTTCGTTTGTGCGTCTCTTTCGTAACTTTATAGAAAGTACGCGCTCGCAGTTTTCAATATGCGTTTGCTTTCCATCCTTTTCTTTCATTTTAAATTTGTAAATTAAATAATCGCATAAATGTTAATGTGCAATTCGCTTATTCGCTTTCTGCTTTGTCTACTAAACTTTAGAAAATACGTGTTTTTTTTTTGTTTATAAAAAAATAGGCTTAGGGCAGGCGAACGCATCGCCAAACCAATTGCTGGAATTAACTCACGCTCTAAATCTAAATAAATATAAATAAATAAATTGTATATATAGTAATTAATTAAAAAAAAAAAAAAACAAAAAATATACGCTTGTCAGGCAGCTGCTCTATGTGCGAGTGTGTCCGTGTGTGTGTGTGTGTGCTGTTGGGATTCTTTCTACTTTATGTTCCTCTTCTTCTTCTGATATTTTCTATTGCATGCCGAAGCTGAAGCCCGTTTCCTGATTAATTGCGCTGTTGCTCTCATTAACGGTTTCTCTCTCGTGAGAGAGCGCTGAGCGCTGACAAGCGTGCCATGGGCGAGAGAAATAGACATAGCGTGTGAGAGAGTAGTTGTGTGTGTGCCTGTGTGTGTGGGTGTATGGGGATGAATGCGTGGGTGTCTGTGGTGGTGACAAATTTGTGTTGTGTATGGTTTTTGTTTTCCTTTTCTTTTCTTTTCTGTTTTCATTTTGTTATTGTTTTTTTTTTTCAGTGTTGTGTGCGCCTAAACTTATGCTACGATTTTGTGCGGCTGCATCCATTTCTTCATGTAGTAGCAGAACAATGTGGAGATATAGAGCAGGATCATGAGCGCACAGGTAACGGCCAGCGCCAGCACCGACGTCTTCGTGGGGCATGGCTCGATAATGGTGACAGTCTTGTCTGCAAATGGAGGGGTGGGGTGGAAAGAGACGAAACGAGTTTTAGTATTTGTGGTTATGTTCGAGGGGGAATTGTTTTTATGGCTAGTTAGCTGCTGCTTACCTTTGGCAAAGTCTGTGCTTGGATCTGCCTTGAAGAATTCACGCTTCTCATCGCCAAAGTCCAAGACCAATATCTCCTGCGAGATGTTCATATGATCCTCGCTCTTGGTGTTATTGCTAAGCAAGAGAAAGAGAGAAAGAGAAGGAGGAATTAAGAACACATTCTTGCTTTTTCTTAAGAGATTAGGACGCTCACCTCTCGATGGAACGACGACGCCTTCTGCCCAGAGATTCGAATGACTCCATGTTCCATTCGCAGACGGCCGGTTCACAGGGGCCCAGACAGTATTTGACATTGCACTGGAAGATGACGCCGTAGCTCTCGGTAAAGCGGAATGCCTCATAGGTGGACTGCAGCGCATTGCCGTCGGCGGTGAAGCCGGGGAAAATGGTGGGATCTGTGGGGCAACCATCGTCGTCGATGATCTTGAAGCTGGTGCGTGCATCCTTGGCCATGGCAACGCAGCTGCGTGCAAAGATGCCGTAAGGAGCTGCAAGCAGGAGAGAGTGAGAAGGTTAGCAGTGACTCTCAGGCTCAGCCAAGTGTTGCACTCACTGTCTTCGGGTATTTCAATGCGGAAGTTGAGGCGATCGCCAATGCGCACAGTTTCCACTTCGCGTTGGCGTGTATCCAGGATGCGAATCCTTGGTGGTGGCGCCTCCGGCGATGAGTTGATGTGTATCATATCGGGATCGCGTATGGGCATCATGCCGAACGTGATGTTCTTGGAGCTCATATCATATGTGCACTTCACCTTGTAGATCTTGTCCGCCTTGGTCATCACGACGCTGTGGTGCTGCAGCACCACCGTGTTCGAGTAGACGCCAGTCTGCGGAGCAAGCGAGATAATGCTTCCGTTCGCAACGAGGCAAATGCATTTGTGTACTTACCACGCTCTGCGTGTTGCAATCCTGTCCGATCATGGTCAGATCGAGGCGGAAGGCATCCGAATTGATCACATCAATGTTGCAGGTCTCCGAGCGGCCCAAGGCGTAGATGCGTCCATTGAAGGGCTTGTTGGTGCGCACCTGGACGGCAATGCGTGTGTCCTTGCAGTGCACGGAGACTAAGAGGGCGCAGAGAGAGAGAGAGATTGAATACCGAAATTCGCTCCAGCTATTGGTGGACTTACCGTCGTAGCAGGTGCCCGTCTTGTCGCAGTTGACATCGTTGCGCGTCATGTTGGTCAAGTTGGGATCCTCGATGGTGTCCAGGCTGACGGGCAGTGTATCGATCTTGTCCAGCGTGCCGGGCGGCGAGTTGTTGGTGCCAGCGGCTGCGGCTGATTTCTCGCACTGATTCTCAAAGTACTGGCCAATGGGCTCGCCATGATCGATCAGCGGACGCTCGTGATTCAGATAGGTGGACGGGCCATCGGGCAGCGTCTTATGATCCAGATGATACAGCCGGCAATTGTATTGGGCGCCCTGCGGCTGGCCCAGGTAGAGGAAGGAGCGGCACAGGAATTCGGACTCGATCTCACAGGCCAGGCGGCAGGCCGACTCGGAGGTCACCTGCAGCTCCTTGTCCGTATAGTAGTGCAGGCCCACATACTGGGCCACCTTCTCCTCGGAGACGCCCATCCTGGCGTTGGCAAAGGAGCGCGTATTCTTGCACGCTTGCGTCGGCTTCAGGCACAGATTCTCAAAATAGTCGGTGCCCTGGGCATCCACCAGCTGGACAAATTGCCCGGAGCTGCGCCGATCCGAGTCGCTGAGCACACACTTCATGTTATTGTAATCATATTCGACGGAGCGGCAAATGAAGCGCTTCTCGTTCAGGCAGGCCGACAGACACGCCTCCTTGGTGCTGGTATAGATGAGAGCATTGTCTAGCCCGCGGATGATCTTGTTGGGCACACGCTCAAACGACCACGGACGATGGCAGACATTCTCGCTGCGCAGCTGCAGCTTCACCATGTAGTACATGTTCGCCGAACGCTGTGGCGCCGCCGACGGATTGGCCGCGGACGAATCGTTCTGCAGCTGGCAGTGCGTTTCCTGCGACGGCGACAGAGGATTCACAACGAAGCTAAATGCCGCCGCCTGGCAGTCGGCCTCCTCGCGACACCAGCCCTGGCACTCGTACAGCGACAGGTTCTTCACGCTGTAGTACGTGGTGCCCGCGAAATCATAGTCTGTCAGCTTCTCGAAGGCCATGCGTGCCATTGCCTGCCCGGGCAGCATCATCAGCATGGCCAATCCCAGCGTGATCAGCATGAGCCCGCCAGAGATTCTTGATGTTCTGGCTGTTCCTTGTGTATTGCTGCTGCTCCGCCGGCTGCTGCTGCTGCTATTTCCTGCGGTTTGCATCTGAAAGTAAGGAGGAGGAGGAAGAAGCAACGTTTAGTTGTGGTTGCGTGTCTTGATCGCCAGGTGGCGTCTGTTGAACAGTGCTGCCAATTTAGCTATTCCTATATATAATTTTGGTTATGTCAGCTTTGCCTGCTATTTTAGCGGGTTTCTTGCTAAATTTAACAGCCTTTAGTCTTCAGCAAAAAATTGTTATCATAGCTGCAGTGTTGGCTATTTTCTAGCTAAATAACTAAATAACTGCCTGCAATTGCGGCTGTTTTTTTTTGGTTTCCCACATATTGGGATTTTAGCTGCTATGTTTTAGCTATTATTCACTTTAAACTATTTTCAACACTGGTTTCAGCTACATTTCTTGACCGCCAGGTGGCGTTTGGCATGCAATAGAATTCGGTTCTGCGGCTTGTACATCCGGCTCCATTACACGCTTAACTGAGCCCCGGGCGAATCAGCGAACCAATAAGAACTCTGGCCAACTACGCTAGAGCCCACATTGGCCTGCATTTGTTAAGAGTTTAATGAGCTGCCCCGACGGAAATTACAATGGCTCGAAGAGGCGAGAAGAGGCGGCGTTCCACTTGTGCGCTTCGTCGTCTTATTGACGATTTGCGGTTGGAAATTCTAATGCCCCTAGACCCAAGTCGGAATCGAGCTGTGGCATTCTTGTGGCTTTTCTGTCGAGCGTGTTGCAAATTGCTTTTCTTCTTCTTCATTTATTTTTCCATTTTTTTGCGGCTGACCCCCCAAATTGGGAACATGCGGGGGCGCACATTGACCTGCCCAAAGCCAGCCTCCGACTCCAGAGCCAGCTGAAAAGCGAAAGCCTTTGCGGCCAGTTGCCAACTCATTCATATTAATGGCGCGAATGAATTCATTCAGTCGAGTGCATGAATGATTCAAGTGTGCACTTAAATTATTATCACCATTCATTCAAACTCACACTCAGCACAAATCAATCAAGTGGCCAAACGGAGCTGTCAATTGATTGCAAATACATATGGCTATTATCTGCATTCAATTTATTCAATCATGCACTCACTATTCATTATTCATTTATCAGCCATGAGTTGGCTTTGCTCATCTAACGTTTCGCCCTATTGCATCGATGCGTTTATCTAGCTGAGATGCCTCAAAAGACGATGGGTTTCTTGCAGATGTGTCTAACACGCAGAAGAAAGATATTCTTCGATTCCGAAAACTATATATATATATATATTTTTGATCAGCATGGTGAACTGAGCCGATCTCCTTCTATCCGGTTGCCTCTCCGTCTGAGTCGCCCGATCAATTTCTATCTATATGAATTTTGATCAATAATTATCGATTTTAAGACTTTGCATTTCAGACATAACTCGAGCATTATAGGAGCTTACATCATATAATTACTTGATTTTGTTTTTCTGAAACTAAGATACCAAAAAATTGAATGGCCAGTTTTGTATTCAATTAATTCAATAGTAAATGTTATTTAAGTATCGATTATCTGACAATTCACTTGCTATTCATGACTTCTTGCGACACACACGACTCAATTGAAAAGACTCGTTATGTATTCACAAGAGCATTCATTTGCATTCGAGTGAATGGAAATGGTGAATGCCATGCGGAAGTCTTTGTCAGCGTTGCCATATTTGAGTATGAGTACAATATCAATACCGATACCGATACCGATGCCGATTGCGATACCGATTGCGATATCCAAGCAGCATTTAGGCATTTAAATTTATGAATTTTTAAACGCCCTCCACCTAAAGCTGGCCAACCGAGTGCTGCTGCGGCCCTGCACCATGCAATTATATTAACATATTCAATTCAATTTGTTTGCGCGGAATTGTCCCAGGCAAATGTGCCTGGGCCTGCATAGCGCAATTATTTATGCGAGCGTATTTATAAGGCCCCCCTACAGGAATTAAAGAAAAGCCAAAGAAAAGCCAAATGCTTGGATCGAGGCAGCGCTGGGGCTGGAGTATGATTGCAGCGCTCGGAACGTGGCTATTACAAACAATATTAACTCACAGGTTGCCAGCGCGAATCGCGAGACGCGCGCGCATCCAATTCAAGCAATCGTGTTGCCGCCGTGTCCAATTGCTGCTGCAGCAGCAGCAGCAACAAGAACTGGCAACACGAGCAACATGAGCAACATTGACAACGACAACAGCAGCGACAACAAATGTAGCCACGATGTATGAAATAGGTGGCAAACACAGTCAGCGGAATGTGTAGCGTGTTCTCAACCAAAGCGACAGCAACAACAACAACAACAGCAACAACAGCAACAGGAGCAGCAATTGCTGAAGCAGCAGCAACAGCAGCCGCCACCAGCATCGCTGGGCGTCGCTTTTCTGCCCTTTTAAAGGGTATTCATAATTTCGTCATGAAATATGTAACGCATAGCAGAAGACAGCTATATATAGGCCTGATCAGCATAAACATTCAATGCGATGTAGTCAGCCATGTCTAGTTTTGTCAGTCTAGGAGCTGGCAGCGTGGAAGTTTGCCAGAATCGGTTGGATCGAATATCTATATCATATAGAAGCCAGAGGCAAGATCTGGCTACATAACATTCAATCCGATGCAGCCTGGAAGTTAGCCTAGTGCCCGAATCGGCTGGATCGAATATCTATATCATATAGAAACCAGAGGCAATATCTGTCTTAAATTATGTTTTTGTATGAACAGCTCGGATCTTGTCCAAGCTCAGCATTTATTAGTTTCACTAGGCTTCATGGCAACATCGTACTTTCATATCATATAGAACTATATCGGAGGCATCCGGTTGAGTTTTTTAATTGGAAAGCCCGCCAATTATGAGCACCGATATGCGCCTGAAAAATCACATGGAGCACTATATCATATAGATGTGATATAAAGCTTTTCGCGGAAGAGCATTTAGTATTCGGCGTGCAGTTTTTGCTCGATTTTTTTTGTGCTGTTTTTTGCTGCCAGTTCGTGTTGTACAATTGCCAATCTGCATGAGAGTCGCAGCTTCGGACGCCCGCCCCTTGTAGCACAGTGGCGGCTCCGGCTTCAGCTCCGACTTTGGCTCCGGCTGCAGCTGGAAATTAAATGCGTTTGAATTGCGGGCAGCCAATTACATGGACACAGTCGAGCGATCTGCCTGGCCAGATAAAATGCAGAACGCAAAACGCATGCGTTGCGCATTTGACGTCATTTGTTGCAAGTTGCCCTTGTTGCTAGTTGCCTTCTGCCAGTTGCAACTGCGGCTCACGATTCCAGTTCAGTTTATTTATAGCCCCAAATTGAGTTTATTTTTGGGGCGTCCTTGGCTTAAGCGCAGCGCACTTCTAATTTGACTTGCAGCCGACAATGTGGCTGCCACATTTCTGTTGCAATTGCTGTTGGCTGTAATTGTGTTTGCCACTTGCCACTTGCCACTTGCCACTTTCCACTTGCCACTTGCCACTTGGCACTGGTAGCTGGTATCAGCTGCTAAATGTCGCCGCTGGCTAACAGGAAACGGCAGCTGCAGCAGCTCGCACATGTGGCGCCACGAATTCTAAGTGTTTGGCTATTGCGTTGGTGTTGCTTGCACCACATCGCAGCAACTGGTGGGCGTTAGTCGAAATCCAAAAGCGCTCAATCAATGCAAATGCAACAGCTAAAAATAACAAGAGTGCACGACTAGAACATACAATGTAGTCTAAATGAGGCGAAGGCAGCTCTCGAGCGAGATCTTAAATATTTAATTCAAATTCCATTTTAATTTATCTTTAAAGTCCTGGCAGTGCAGTTATTTATCGATATTTATCGATGCGGCAGTTATCGTTATAATGAAAACCAACCGACCACAAAACAAAAAATGGAGCCTTAGTTCTCAGGGACTCGATCTTAACCGATTTGATTAAGTTATCGAGTTATCTGAGAGAATTTGTTATCGATATCGGCTGTTGCTTGCGCGTAAATATCGAACTTACAAGCGCTGCGATACAAAACATAAAAGGAGCTTATCGATATCAATCGATTTTAATGGAACGAAATATCCGGATCACTTGATTCGCGTATTACAATATTTTTGGGCACCACAAATACCGTACAGCCTTAAAAATTAAAATGCAATCAGTTCAAACTGCGCTGAATCGAATATGAGTTTGACTACGAGAATGAGTATGAGTGTGGGCATGAGTTGGGGTATGAGTGTGAGTGTGAGTGTACTCATCCCAAACTGCTGTCGGCATAGTTGGCCGCTGTTCTGTTGGTCTGCTGGTCAGTGGCGCGTACTTAGTTAGATGGATGATGCAGTGCTGGGTAACCGGCAATCAAGAAAATTGTACGCTTGCCTCCCAATGGGAATGGCAGGCAATGTTCTGTGGGCTGGGTTGGGGGATACTTGGGCTGCCTTTTGGTTTTAGGTTCAGGCTCTCTCTCTCTCTCTCTCTCTATCTTTGGGCGCCCTGTGGCTGAGCAGCAGGCAACAAGCTAAAGGTTATCATTAGGCACGTTTACTTCCTCTTCGCGTACGGCCTCTAATTACGAGGCAAGTGAGCAAGTGAATGCCACAAGCAGTCGCAAGAACGAGAAGAACGCCACAAAGCTGTTGCACAACACATGTGGGCAACATTAGATGAACGGCAAAGCGAAAGACAAATGAATGAAAGAAGGAAAGAAAGAAAGAGGCGCAGCCAAAGCAAAAGGAAAACTCACCAAAGGTCATTTCGTTGGGTCAATCAAAGGGAAAAGCTTAAGCAAAAGGTTCAACAAGAAAACCAAAAATGTTAATCTCTATATATTGATTGACTGATAGACTGACTAACTGATAGATTGACCAACTGACTGATAGATTGACTAATTGTCTGACTGATAGATTGATTGATTGATTGACTGACTGATTGGTGATCAGCTTATGCAAAGCACGCTCGAATGGGTTTCTTTTCACATTCCACCCGCAAGTGTGGAAAATGCGCGAAAAACATATGCAGAATGTTTTTATTTATAACAGTCAAATCGATCTTAAGCTCATTTTAAAAAGTTCTTTGTGAAAGTTCAATTGAGACGTGTTTCACACGCTTTGCAGAACATGGAAAATGGGTATGAAAAGTTGAATTCTTGGCTTTGGGTACAATTTGAAATCCCAAGTAAAGCGCTTTAAAAGCATTTTCTTTTTATGAAAAAGTAGAGTCTTAAATTTGCAGAAAATACCCTGAACCGGTAATTTCATAGTGTAATTATAATAATAATTCATGAAAAAAGGCAAATTTAAGCACAAAAGCGCGTCGCAAACAATACAGAACAAATGCACACAGCTGGCCAAAAAGAAAAGAGCCAAAGAAATGAGGAAAAGCAAAGTAAAACTGGAAATTAGATAGTTAACAAAATAACGGTGACAATGAAGACGACATGACGAACGGGACAAGCCAGTGAAAGTAATAATATGCAATTAACTCAATTAAAATGAAATGCGAGAAGACTGTTAAAAAAAACCAAAACCCAAGTAGAAAAAAGAAATTCATAAGAGCTAAAGAAATGGCCAGCGGCAATATTTTTGCTCAGTTTTTTTCCCTTTGTGATAGAAAGGCCAAAGACAGCGAACAGTAGCCAAAATGCCAGATCCAACACAAAAGAATTTACAATTCCTATTAGTAAAACTGACAGCAAGCTAATTATAATGCCAAACAAAGCATATATATATATCTATATATACGTCAATATGATTATATATATGTCAATATGATTATGGACTTGATTTTGGGCGTTGCGTGAGTTTCAAATTGGTTAGCCGAAACCTAGTCGAATCAAGCGAAACAAACAAGGTACTCATAATTAAGCATAAATTTAATGAAGAGCTCAGTGAATGCTCAAAGATTAATTTAGCTCGCTTTAAATGCCATTTAGGGAAATGATGCTAGCTTAGAACAAATGAAAGTTAGTAAAAAACAATGCGAATCAGTTAATTTTCCAAGAATATGTATGTATTTTATTGCTATTATTATTTATTATTTAATTTTTAATTTTATTTAATATTTATTATCTATTATTATTATTTATATTTATTTCAGACAATCAAAGAATTTTAAGCTCTTTCCCTATATATAATTTATCTAAAGAAAAAATATATGTAAATATTTGTGAAAACTCAATATAAATGAAAATCGAAAATATATTTTACATTTACTAGCACTACGGTTGATTGCTGCTTAACACTTAAAACTACATTTTGAGCGTTTACCCACACTGCTCCAAAATGAACACATGCGCTTAGCCAAGGCATTCGAATATAAATTGAGTTGGCAAATCTTGAACAAAACCCTCGAGCATCTGATTTTCCAGCTAACTCACTTCCTCTAACGATCCCCCCAACAAAGGTTTTTCTCGTTTTTTTTTTTTTACTTTTTTGCATTTAGCCAACACTCGACGCGCATCGAACATGCAAACCGTTCTAGTCGTACACATGACTGTTGCATGTGTGTAAGTGTGTGTGTGCGTGTGTGTGTGTGTGTGTGTACGTGTGTGTGTGTGTGGACACTCAAAACGGATGTCTGCGCCTTACAGCTTTGGTATTGCCATCTGTTCGGCCCGTTTTGCTGTCCGTCGGCCTGTCGACCCGATCGACGGCGGAAATGGAGGCCTTTTCATATTTGCAATTTGTTGTCACAACACGCGAGTGTCTAAGTGAATGAGTGCATTTGTGAGTGTATTTGTGAGTGGTGCCCTCTCACTCTCTCTCTCTCTCTCTCTCGCTCTCGCTCTGCGTTTAGCTGCTTGTTGCAATTATGCAATTTTCAATCATCGCAGTTTAAAGATGCGCAACGTGCAAGCCTCCAAGTTGAAGCACCTGCCACAAGGTGTGTGCGTGTGTGTGTGTGTGTGTGTGTGTGTGTGTGTGGTTGTGCGTGTCTCTTACCGAGTCCCAGTTCCATTGCCCAGTTTCGCATTGCAATAGAAGTGCGATGCAATAATTGCCATCGAACAATGGAGCATCGCAAAACATGTCAAGGCGCAGGCAGGCAGGCGGCCAGGCGGGCAGCACAAGTTGCCACAGCTGCCAGTTGCATGCAACAAATGGCTCTGGCTCTTTTCCCACTCAAGCCACTCACTGCCCAGTTGTGTGTGTGCAAGAAATATTAAAAGTTATAATTAAAAAAGAAAAGAAGCTGGCAGAAAAGCGTGAGGCAAGCGAACATCACGCAGCGGCCTTCATCTAATGGCGATTTGTGCCTGCCTCCCAACATGCCGCCGACTGTGCCACCTGGACGAGCCTATGGCAAGGGCACTTGGCGTATTAGAAGCAAAAATTCAGTGCAAAATTAAATGGGTAAAGCATCCAGTTGAGTCGGGCTTTCGCCACAAAAATAATGACTGGCAAATTGCCTTAACATTGATATGTGGTAGCAGCTCAGCCCAAACTGAGCCAAGGCTGCGCTGCCTGGCATTGATTGCCATTTATCAGTGGCATGCCACCAAGCAGCACTTGCCACTTGCTACTTGCCACAAAGCCAGGCAAGTGCTTTGTATGCAGGTGCATGTGGCCAGGCATAGCACACAATTTGCTTAAATATATCATTTAATATAATAAAATTTAATGTTATATAATACAATAATTGGCAAAAGATGCGACTAAAAACGCTGCAAATACTATTTAAATTTTACCGACAATTCTACATCCGCACATTAGTTGGGAATTTGAACCGGTAACCTTCATTTCTTTGTGTCGCCTGAACAATTGGTTCACGGAAAAAGGCTTGAGAATGACAAAAATATTGTTTGATCGTTGGTTGTGCTGATTGACTGGCTGTTGATGATTTTCCATTTGCAAGCGTGGAAAAAACGTGAAAACTTTCTAAGTTACCATTCGATCGGCTTTGAGCTCCTTTCACGTATGTGTTTAGCTTGAAATGAAGATTCAGTTATTCAATTTTCACATTATTTAAAAAATTTTAAAAGTTGATAAGTGAACTGTTTTAGCTATGCGTTGGTTAATTAGAGCCAGGAATAACATTCCTTAGAGCTGTGCAAATATTTTAAATTCGTGTGCTCCGAAAACAAATGACTTAGAACACAAACTTGTTCGCCAGTCGCAAGTTGCTAGTTTGCAGTTGCGTCTGTTTCTGTGTATGTTTGAGTGTGCTATTAAATGCCGTTACTAATTTATAAAGTTGACACCCACTTAAAATGAGCACAGAAAAACGAGTCCAGACATGCATGCTACGAGTCCCACGTCCCCTTGCCAGCCAGCGCAATGATGGAAAGAGCAACAGAATCGGGCTGATTGCCTGTCATGAAAACAGCGGCTGGGGATGTGCCACAGGTGTTGCAGTTGCAGTTGCAGAAGCCGCGTTCAATTTAGTATTTTATTTGATGCCAAAAGTCCAAATCGGAACCGAAAAAAAGCTGGCCGGAAAAAAAGAGGCGCAGAGAAAGCTGCGCGGCTGCCTGATTGCCTGCCCGTGGCCAAAGCTATTTGTGTTTATTGTTGTTGTTGTTGTTCTTGGTGCTGTTGCTTAGAACCGGAAATTTATTGCATAACAAGTTGAGCGCGGCAAAATATCACATGATAGCCTGATAGCTGAGGATGTAGCTCGGTCCGGCCCGGCCAGGTTCAGGCTCGGGCTCTGGCTCAGTCTCTGGCTCAGGTACTGGCCAGCTGGACTGCCTCAAGGTTGTTTGGCAACACTTAAGAAATGGGGATGTGTGCATTATAGAGGGATAGCGCAAGGGTTGCGGCGGGGTCTAGGCTAAGCATATTTGAAAGTGCATCTCTCGCTCGGCTGGCTGCTGGCCATTGATGCAGGCGCACGATATGCGGGCAACAAAAATGGAAAACGGGTGTGGTGTTTGCCCACGCTGCGATTGGGCTGCAGCCAACGTGCAACTGGGCTAAGGAGTTCGTAAAGCGGGGTCGGGGGGGACAGTTGCTGATGGCTGGGGCCTGGGTCACACATTTTATAAATTCTTCTTGGAATGGCCAAAACAGATTGTCTGCGCCAGGCAAATGCAGCTGTCAAGAGAGAGGGGGAGAGAGAAGGTGAGAGTGAGAGAGGAAGAGGAGGGGGGGGGGGGGGGGGGTTGGGTGTGGGTGTGGAAGAGCGCGCAATCGATCGTTCAATTGTCTGAGCGCATGTTTGGCAACTCGATTTCGATCAGCTGTGTGGGCTGCGGCTCATTCCTGGAAGCAGCAGCAACAGCAGCAGCAGCCAACACGACTCTGGCGCAACGTGGCCAACTGCGGCTACGCGGAAGTTATGCCACAAAAAGCCATTAGCCGGCAGCAGCAGCAGCAGCAGCAGCGATGGCAACAAAGAACAGGAGTCATTAGAGCGCATTTGAGTCGCGGAATGTGGCGGATAACAGACGCAGAGAAGCAGTTGCACACAGGCACGCCGAGACAAAGGAGATGAGCAGCAGTTCGAGCTGTGGCAAGTGCGGCGTTGCATGATTTATGGCAATTATGATGATGACGCGGCTTCAATGCGCGCACAAATTACAATTAATTGCAAATGTTGACCCCGCCTAGCCCATACCAAACACGCCCCCCAGCCCCCAACCATTTACCATGTGGTTTGGCCTTTTCGGTCGACAAGTGAAACCCATTTGGCCTAAGCGCATGTTATGACAGCCCATTTGATCTATTGAACCAATGAACAGATCTTGCAACAAATGAAAGTGATTAGTGGCAGCTAGAAGCTGTAATTTTCAGAATATACTTAGATGCCAAGAGAAGGAAGGCTTTTCTGGCTGATATGGCAAATAAATGAAAGACTTCGATCATTAAGAAATTCAGAAAGTTGATTACAAAGCAGATAAATAGCTCATTTCAGAGAAAGCTTTTTCTTAAAACAGTGTGCTACAATTGTATTAGTTTTACAACACTGCCGGCTAACAAACGCAATTGTTTTCCAACACTGCTGTAGTTGTAAGTGCAGGCTACAGTTGATGCCATCGGAAAGCTTTAAGTGATTAAAATACTGTCTATTCAAATTAAGTATTTTTCTAGCTCCATTTTGACATATCGTCTATCTGTTATTCAAATATAGCTTTAAGTGTAAATAAGAACTTTTGGCTTAAAGCTCTTTTAAACTGGAGTTTGTCTCGAAATTTTTTATATCATTTGTTAATATATATTGAAATGGATAAAAGCTTTAGTCACTTGAAGTATAAACAATAAATGGCAATTTCTTATTTGAACTAAAAGCACCTGACAGCTTTCAACTAGCTTAAAGCTTGATTGGCCTATGCCTTAAACTTTGTCCCTTGCTTAATTGTGAGATTAAGCCAGTGTCATTCTGTTGCATCTAGGTAAAGCTCGCCATATCTTGTGTATGTGCCACATAAATTATAAATATATATCGAATTGTACTCAGGCTCAGGACATGACAGCTACTTATGATCGACCGAGCTATTGTATCTTATCGTCGGGGCTGTTGGTTCGCTGGCCTGTTGTTGCCACATGTTGTTGCCGCGCGCGTGTATTTTTAGCCAAGACATTGGCTCATTACAACACGCCTGACACTTTACCAGCTGCAACAGTTGCGGTTGCTGTTGCTGGCGCTAGAGATTCGCTGTAGCAGCGGCAGCAGCAGCAGCAGCTCATTAAAAATTGTTGCAATTTAAAGCTGTGACGGCCTATTTTTAAATGCAAAACTCGCGCGGCCGCACGACAAGACAATCAGGACATGGAAATAATTGAATGCGCCAGGCCAGAGCCAGAGCAGAAGATAGAGGGGGAGCAGAGGCTGGGTAACAACGGCAACAAGAGCAACATTGGCATTGCTAAAGATGCCACATGAAGATGACCAATTTGCTTGCTACATGGCAACATGCCACAGCCGCAACCGGCTCGATAAGCAAATGCGGACAGTTTCCAGCTGTGTGTGTGCCTGTGTGTGTGTGTTTGTGTGTGTGCTACTAAGTGGCCCATTGTGGCTCATTTTGCAGTTGCAATTTTAAAAACCAGCATTTAATTAAACCACAGCGGGATAGAGGGTCAACAAGAGACAAGGCAATGGAATGGGGTGGCGGCTGTGGCTGCGGCTGTGGTTGGGCGGTAAATGCCGCACGTGACTTTGCAACTGGCAACGGAATGGAATGCCATGTTGCATGCTGAATGATTGTGCATGTTTTGTATGTGTAGAAGAATTATGTTGTGTGTGATTTTGATGGCATTTTACACACACACACCGCGCACACACCCTCTTCATTTGCAGTTTAAATGTGGCACGCAATACCGCAGAGCGAAAGAGACAGCTACGTGAAGCATGCGCCGCATTTGATTAAGCCCAATGCAACAAGTGAAAGCCTGCGTGACTAGCAGATGCCCTGTGCCAGGTCTCCAACGTTTCGATCAGCAAATTATATTATACAGACTAACTATATTTTGTGTTTTACTAAAAGTTAATGTCGTGCCTTTATCTAGCCTTGCTTAGCTGACAGCCTTTGCTGTTTGCAGGGTATTTGAGGAGCGAACATGCTGTGGCATGATTGATTGCAGCAACATTGTTGTCATTTGCCAATGTGTTTGCTTAAACATTAATAACAACACGCCGGCTGCAGCTGCAGTTGCTGATGCTGCTGCTGCTGCTGAGTGCAGGCAAACGAAAGACTTAGGCAACAAACTTGCGCTGATTTATATATATTTTTAGTGCGCCAAATGTTTTGATAGGCAGCTACGCTGCGGCAACTACGGCTGCTGCTGCTGTTCATCATTTATTACAATCAAATGTAAATTGCTGCTGGTGCGCCGGCAACTGTTGCTGGCTTGCTTCATTAGGCAGCTATTAGCCGGTAATGGCCGAGTCGGACAAAAAGATGAGCTAAACAGGCAGCCAGGCAGGCTCGAGTGTAAGCTCTGGGATCAATGGGGGCCACTGCATGGTTTGGCAGCTCAAATTATTGTTGCTGTTGTTGCTGCTGTTGTTGCTGGGGCCCTAACTGTATGGGCCATTAGGCAAATCGGCTTAGAAAGCCATTGTCAGCAATTGGAATTGGCTGAAAAAGAAATTACGGGCATTTGTAACAATTATTTGCCTCTATCAATGAAATGAAAGCGCCGCACGTAAACCCCACCAAGCCAAGCCAAGCCAACGCAACCCAACCCTCGAGCTGTGGCCCCTGACCTGTTTGAAGATTTCAACAGGCGCACAAAATTGAACTGAAAGAAAGCGGGGAAAAACCAATAAGAAAATTGAATGTGTTCGTAATGTGCGTAAATTGCAAGAGAGAGAAAGAGAGAGAGAGTGCGAGAGAGAGTGCGAGAGAGAGTGCGAGAGAGAGTGCGAGAGAGAGTGCGAGAGAGAGTGTACTGAGAGATGCGGGCAGAGCGCGAGCGTGGTAAAAGTTAACAGGCGGCGCGAGCAGGAAGCGAGAAGCGCGGAGAGATTGCGAGTCGGAATGAATGAGTGTTATTTGTTTAAGTTGGCTTTAACAGCTTGCGGTCGTTGCCGTTAGTTGACCTGGTTAACAGCCTGAGATAAGCGTTAGAATACAGCAACAACAATACAGCAACGGAAATCAAGCACAACAACGACAGCAACAACAGCAGCAGCAGCAGCAACAACTGGGCAAACAGGCAACTGGAAGATCTTTGAGAAATGACTGCATAACTCAGTCGCAATCGCAATCATAGTTGCAGTTGCAGCCCCTCAGTTAAAGGCGAACAGAAGACAGCAGATCAGCCAATGCGATAGAAGTAGTTGTTGCCGCCCGCTTGGCCACTTTGAAGTGGACTTTGATTTGAATTGGGCATTTTTTTTTATGATCAGCAACAAATTGTTGGACCGCTGTCTGTTTGTCTGGGCCGCAGCCAAAGGTCGCCGCAAAATCATCGCAACAGGCTACGCACGTAGCGGCAGCAGCAGCAGCAGTCGCAGCAGCAACAGTTGCTGCTGTTAGCCCTGGGCATAAGTGGACGAACGCGGCTGCAAGGGCTGTCATTAGGCGCGTCATCATCATCATCAACTGGCTTGACTATCAGGATTTGATCGGGGCTTAATGCTAATGCATTTGGCATTTTGTTTGCTCAATTCCCGCGATGCGCAGCAACAACAGCAACAACGACAACTGCAACATAGACGCTGCATGCTAATGACGCACAATTGCTGTGGGCAACACAGAAAGTATGTAGAAACTCTTGACTCGAGACTCTATAAAAGCTGAAATGACACTTTCAGTGTTTTTTTATTTGATTTTTCCTTATGTTTACATTTTGCCACAAACTCATTGCATTGAAGCGAGCATCATAAATTGTATCAGCTTGCGAGATATTGTCGCTTGCAGGAAATGACTCTATTTTTTTGTAGACTTAAAGTGTTTTTTTTTTCAGCTATATAAAATCGATTATTATAGTTTCAAGTACACAATTCGAGAGGAAATTGCGTTATCGATAAATCTTTACTAAAACTAAACTAAAACTTACTCAACGATAACTAAGTATCAACAACTGAATTTATAATCGATAAGTGTACAGTTTGGCTTAACTTCAATAGCAATGTTTGTTTAAAACGTTATTCAATAATCATCGATAAATGTATATCCTCAAAAAGCTCAACAACAGTTATCAACAAATCATTTTGAGCTGCGCCAAACACTAATCGATAAACATCAACACATTTGCGTATTAATAACTCGATTTAAAATCGATAAGTGTACAGCATAATGTTCAACTCAACTGAATTAGCTCAAAAACTTAACATCATTTATCGATAAATGCTTGTCAACTGCGCTCAGCCAGTTGCCAGCTAGTCATTTATCGATATACCATATCGAATGCTTTTAAGCCACATTCAATCAAAGTCAACGCAACATTTACCGCCACATTAATCGATAAATTAACGCAATGTCACCCATTTGCCGTTCCACTTGGCTCTCGGCCCAGTTGGTAGCGCCTGCACAGGTGTCAAGATAGCGACAATTGATTGCTGGGAAAGTGCGTTGGCTGGAAAGTGCTTGAGCTGCGGCCTGCTGCCTGCTGCCTGGGACTCTTTCTCTTTTTATATTGACAGCCTGTTGCCGTTGCATCGATTAGAAGCAAGCGCTGTGGCAACACACACAGACACACACACGTACATAACGAGCTACCAAAAGCGGTCACAACACATGGAAGTGGGCCAAGTTCTGTGTCCCACACACACACACACACTCAAAGAGGGGCTTTGCTGTTCTTGTTGTTGTTGCTTTGGTTTTCTGTCAAGATTCGGATACAACACAACTTTTGACTGTGTCGACTGTGCTTGGTCATGCAAATTCTCAAGTGTTTCTGGGTCAGCCGGATATACGAGTGCATTTTCGGTTGAATTTTTTCTTCAGCTCATTTGCCATTTGACGCCATTTGGCGCGTTGCAGCGATCTTGGCCGCCAAATCAAACCAGTTTCGAGAGTGCAACATGCACTTCCCCGCCTGCTGTCCCAACGACTCGCTGCTTGTCAGTCAGTGGCAGCAAATGAGTTTTTGCGGTCAGCCGTTGCTGCGTTCAAATTCTGCGAGAGATGCGCTTGCACTTATCGATAACTTCTGGCTTTTCACTAAAGTTATGTTTATTTCTTTGAAAATCTTACTTGAATATTAAACTGTTCTGTTCTCAACGTTTGTTCGTTATTGATTTAAAAATGTTAAAATTTAAAAAATATGCTTTAAAAAATATTAGTCTGTTGAAGGCTTTTGTTTTGTTGTTGTTCGTGTAAATTTTTAGGCAACTTTTGTTCAAACCCTTACATTTTCTTCGAATGTTTTCTATGTCGCTGCCTATCGATAATTTTAATATCGTTATCAGTCACTTATCGATTACTTCTAGCTTTTAAACTGTTCTGTTCTCAACGTTTGTTGGTTATTTATAAAAAATGTTTTTTTAAATTGAGTTTCAAATAAATTATGAAGAAATATAAATCTCTGTAAGGGTCTTTTCTTTTGTTGTTCTCTATGTAAATGTTTAGGCAAGTTTTGCTTATATGTTGCTCAAACCCTAACATATTTATCGATTGTCGCTGCCTATCGATAGTCTTAATGTCTTAATATCGTTGGTATAAAAAGTCAGCTAGAGTTTTATTTATGTGCCCCAACGTTTATTTTCACAACCCAATTGCGGTCATTCAATTTGTTCAGTCACCTTAACGTTTCGCTTTGCGTCCCCCCTCACAGCCGAGCCCTCTCCCGTTTTGCTCTTTGCTCTGGTTTTCACTTCAGCTGGCATTTCTTTCGGCTAAGTTTTCCTTTAGTTTCTTTTCAGACTCTAATTGCCGAGTCTTTGTTTTGTAAATTTGTCGCTTGGTTTTGTTTTCTTGTTTGTTGTTGTTGAGCTTTATGTAGAGCAAAGCAACATAGTTAACCTGTGCTAGAGTCTCACTCCCAGGCTAGCTTTTTCTCTCTCCCCCTCTTTTCCTCTCTCTCTCACTCTCTGTCTTTCTCGCTCTTTCTCGCTGACGGTCTGTCAAGTGAGCGCATTAAATGCGACGTGCCCTGTCAAAAGGTTTATATCGAACTTTTCGGCTCACATTTATTTGGTACTTTTCTATGCCTTGAGAACTTTTCAATTTCATTTTCATAGACCAAGCTGTTGTTGTTGCTGCTGTTGTTCATTTATAATGCGCGTCGTTGTTGGCACGACCTAAGACAATTTCTTGCCACAAAACACGGCGCTGTGTACCAATTTTTAGCTCTGCCGCTCTGCCGTCTCATTCACATGCCACTCAGGTTGGATTCTACAACATTTGCCTGGATCGTGGCTTCAAAATTCATTGGCATGCCAACATGTGCTGCTGCTGCTCCGGCCGTTGTCATATGTCCGCTGCCCGTTTTCGCCACCATCCGCCATCCGCCGCCGCAGACTTTGCTTTATTTAGCACTTGGCTGCCGCTGCTGCTGTTCCTTGACAATCGCAACTTTTTTCATACATGTACCAAATGTCGCAATGACTCAAACAATGTCCGTCCGTCCGTCCGCTCGTCTGTCGCTTCGTTCGTGCAAACGTGCTCGACATGCACAGAATTCAATAAATAAAATGATTTCGGTGAAAGCGAAGCGGGCATAGAACCCAGCCGCAGTCAAAGGCCACAGTCAGAAGTCGTGTCGCAGCTAATGGCCAATACAGCGCCACAATAATTCAACAAGCTCAACACCCCCCACAACTAGCCGTAATGCCAAGAGTCATAAAAATTTTGCATACTTTTTCTGTGTTTATTTTCTATTTTCACCTTTGCTTCTAACGTTTTCCCATGATTTCTCAGCTTTTATGGCCAAAACGCGCGCGCCACTCCAACATTACGTACTCGTCAAGACTTTAAATGCGACACAAGTCAATCAAAAATTTGTCTTGCTCTCTAATTAATTGCCGAAAATTGGCCGATGCAAATCAATTATTTGCACACAGAAATTGTTGTGTAGGAAATGCCCGACTAGCAGATACCCTGTTACTTTTAGCTTCCCGCATATGCTTGCGAGAGACGCAGCGAATGTCTTTCTTCTTTCCTTTACCCCACTTTATATAGATGCAGTCTTTATTAGCTTCGGTATTTATAGTCCGATTCCTATGAAATTTGCTGGGCTTAACTATGACATAGTTGAGTTTATGTATACCAAAGCCTGAAGTTCCACATCTCGTGTACATTTTTTAGTAAACTTCACTCGATAATAACCTTTCGGAACTCAAAAAGCTAGCCATCACATTTATATACTTTATTACCACATTTTCACCTAAACATTTTAACCTTTTTTTTTAGTTATTTCCAATGGGTTCGGCGCGTAAAACCCCAAAGCCGAATGAAAACGAAATGAGAAACTCACAAGAATAACAAATAACTTAACAAGCTGCTTACTTATTTATTTCTTTTTTGTAAATTTACCTTTTTATTTTTTGCACAAAATTTGCTTTCGTTGTAGAATCTGAAAGTAAAAGCAAAAGTTGTTGAACAGGTTAATAATGAAATTGGATGTTAAGCAAAAAACTCTTAAAGAAACTGCCAGATAATGCGATTAGCTGCGGTAAAAGCCAAAGACAATCTATATGCTATATAGCATATCCAAAGTGTATATCATCTGGAAAAGCGAGCTTTGGAATTTATTTAATGGTCTCGGGCTGGCGGCCAATGTTAGACGGCGCGTTTGTCGCTTAAGTCTTTTGTTTTTTTGTTTTGAGGCCGCGGTTTCTGCAGCTCTAATAAGATCATAAAATGGAAAACAACGGCAAATTGGCGTAATAAAAGCATGAGCATGAAATTAAGCCAAAGCCCGCATCATTTTGCCCAGTTACTTTTGCCCCAGCGGCAAGCGGCAACAAGCCGCATATCGCGTCGGTGTCGTGGTAAATTACCGTTACCTAATGACACACGACACGTACCAGAACACAGAGCTCTACGGGGCGGTGGAAAAAGAGAGAGAGAGAGGGCGCTGGCCCGCTTCAAACGTGCTGCAGACGCAAGCGATGAGATAAGCCTCAGCAACGGCAGCTAAACTGGCGTCCAGAAGCTGAAGCTCGTAGCTTGAAGCTTGCCCAGAATCATAATGGAGCTGCGCATAGTGAAAGTTAATTGAATTGGGCAGCCAGGCAGCGAAGCAACTGATGAGGAGCTGCCTCTGGAGCTGCCAGCTGGCTGCCAGATCAGTTGGCCATCAAAGTAAAAGCTGATGAGTTGCGCTCAAATAATTGGAATACAGCGTTGAGCCAGATCCAGTTCATTTGTGCAGATATGCCCAGCTATAGGTCGACTCAGTTCACAGGTGATCCAGTTTATTTTGATCGCACATAATTAGAAATATATCCCAGTTCCGTTAGATTCACACATTTCTCTCTAACTAGCTCAGTTCGCGTGAGTTTCTCAGCATTATATCTAGATTCAGCCCATTTTCGGAATTTTTACCCAGGTGAAAAACAAATATTAATTCAATCTAGACGCAACATGCTTTTGTAAAGATTTCCAGCAACGTTTGTTCCAGTTCCGGTGTTATTCGTTTGTACTATTTCCAGATCAGTTCCTTAAAGGACAAATCAGTTTCCATTAAAAGATGCAGCTCCAATTAAGTTCTGTTGTCGGAACCAGTTAAGTTCTTTTCTAGTTTTAATGTAGAGTTCAGTTCATTTTTCAGCCCAGTCAGATTTCCAGTTCAGTAAAAAAACTAACTATAATTGAGTTTATCACATTTTCAATGGATCCTTCAACATTTCTCAGTACTAAAACCCGCTTTGGTTCCATATCAGAAAGAGATCCCTTGCCCAGCTTGAGGCCGTTTCGGTTCCAGTTCCAGTTCCAGCTCACGTTCTGGCTTTCAGCTGACTCTTGTCTAATCTAACGGCTTGTGCTTTATAAATAAAAATTCTGAAACTGAACAATGTTTAACGCATAATCAACTCTGGCAGATCTAACAGCAACAGTTTCACGGCAACTTTGAAATCTGTAACCGAATTGCGTTCGCTCCGCATAAATTGTTCTTGAGCTAACCCCTCGGCCCTGCGGCCCTCCAGCGGCCACTTTGCAGCTCTTTATAATAAACAAAAAAAAAAGGTAGAAAAAAATTGTTATGCATGGCAATTTTCCATTTTGAGGCCTCTGCCTTGTGTTTTAATGCCATGAATTACATTTGCTGTTGGACTCGGAGTCAGAGTCAGAGTCAGAGTCGGAGTCGGAGTCCAAGAAATCATCCTCAAGCTCAGCCCCAACTGGACGGGCCATTGTTGTTGCTGCTGCGGCGGTGGGCGGCAGGGCCAGAACCAAAAGTGAAATATTTTAAACACCAGCACACGTGTGTGTGTGTGTGATGATATCTAAGACCCCAAAAGGCTAAGCCAGCTGCTCTTCTTCTTCTTCTGGCTGCCATACCAAGTGCCAAGTCGCCGTCGCCGTCGCCTGGTGTTGCAGTGTCAGTTTTGCATTTGTAAACAGAGCGAAACGTGCCCAAAAACACACACGTGTGCCCCGCAGTTGCCAGTTGCAGTTGCCAGTTGCCAGTTGCCAGTTGGGCGTGGACGCTCGGCAAAGATTTGCATAGCTACAGCTGGGGGCCTCTAACGGGGCCCAACCTTTTACCGACCCCAAAGGTATTTGGTTACCTTTTGGTGCAGCATATGCAAATCTCCAGCTAAATGCATGGACATCGCCCAACGGATATGGACTTTGGCGGTTATTACCATTTATAGCGCTCGGATACGGCTATGAACCACAACAGAATGCCAGCGGGCACACAAGTGTAACTGCAGCATTTACCCAGATACAAGATACCAAGTGTGCCTGGTTCAAGCCAATTTCTATTGCCAAAGACCGTGAAAAGTTCTTGGGCAAAACTGAACTGCAACATAACCTCAAATAAATATAAATCAAAGAACAAACAAAAGAACTATCTGAGTTTTTTGTATTTCTGTTAAGGCCTTTAAATATATTTATAGATTTCATATCGATTAAGCTTCAGTTGAAGCATTATTTACTTGAGAGGCCATTTCACTTAAAGTGTAAAGATCTAACTATGGAATTTTCCACTTTATCTATTTATCTATTATTTTTTCATATGTTATCATTGTTACAGTAGAATTATGATATCATATCAATGAAATAGAGTTGCCTCAACAGAAATATTTGCAACATTTTTGTGGAATAGTTCGAATTTAAGTTGAGCTTATTTTATATTACAAAAATAAATTGGCAGCCCCGGGCACAAACTGGTTCGGCTCAATATCGAACTGCAGCCTATCTATTGACCAATATATATTTATATTCTGTTGAAAGCAAGTCTAAAGTTAAATACCAAGCAAAAGCTATCTTAAATGCGTGCACTTAGCCGTCAATTCATTTGAATGTATTCAATTTTAATCTATAGATAGCCCAGCTCGTGTTGTGTGTTCCTGCCAAAGGTTCAATTGGGTGACCCTGCCCCACAGCCGCACCCGCTCCCTATGCCATCGCTCCCCTGAGGCCTGTTTGTGCTGCTGTTGCTGCTGCAACAGTTGCTCTTGTTAACCCGGCTGAGCAAACCCTTTGCTGCGGCACACAGACATATACACACCCAGCTAGTTGGTGTCTTGTTGCACATCCTAAACCAAACAGACAACAGCAACAACAAGAACGCAAAGAGCTACAAGTAGAAGTGTTCTAGGCGGGCGTGTACGACTAGGAGATGCCCTGGCGCTTTCCAATCCTGTGTGGATTTGGGGGGTAAACCAAAGGGAACAAATTATCTTAAGTTGTGTATACTAAATACTTTTTTAAAAAATAATTATTTATCGATATGCTAACAATATATCGTAAAGAAATGTTAAGCTGATGAAATATATACATATATATAATCTAGATTTTGTGACGGACAGCCTTCTGCCTGCACTAAATACTATTTAATGACTATCGAACATGTCACAAAATCGATATATATCGATATGTTAGCAGTGGGAGAAGGTTCGATAAGAAATGATTAACTTTGTTTAAAATCTAGCTTTTGAGACGGACAGGCTGCCTTCTGCCTGTCTTAAGGCATCATACCCTGTTCAAGCATATCGAATGCGATTAGGGTATGCAAAGAAAACATCCTGTACTCTTTGGCCTGGCAGGAGCAACGGCAACAGCAACTGGCAACAGCAACTGGCAACTGGCAACTGGCAACTCGACACTGGCAAACACCAAATGGTCGCCATTATCCAAATGGCTGACATGCAACGACATTGATGATGTAGTTCTCTAACCAGTGACCAGCTGCGGTCCCTGCCCGCCTCGAGCTAGTGCAGCAGCCAGAGGCAGAGCTCCTCCAGTTGGCAATCTGCCAGTTTTGGTCTTGTTGCTGGTTGTTTGGTCTGTTCTAATTGCTGTTTGCCTCGTGTTTTAGCTCGTTCGTTTTGAGGATTTGGCTTTGCGTGTGTGTGTGTTTGTGTGTGTGTGTCGCTGGGGTGTTTAACTGCGATTTGAGTCACGTTTCATTACTCGTGATGCTAGACAGTAATCACTTGATTTTCTAGCCATTTGCCGGCCTGTTTTTGGTGTTGGCTCTGCCACACGAAACGTAGCCAAAGCCAACTACAACTACAAAGACAAAGCTGCAGCCAGAGAGATTCCAAAGTCACGTCCAGTTTTATTTGGTTTTTTTTTTTTTTTTTTGGGGGTTGGGGCAACTCTGTTAGCTGCTGCTGTTGCTACCACTCTACGTGAAAGACAAGCAGCTTGTTAGATGTGCAGGGAGCAGACGTTGAGCAGTTGTTTTTTGTTTTTTTTGGTGCCAACTGCAGCCCATGGCAAATTCTAATTTGGTTTCTTGGTTTTTGTTTGATCTCGTGACGCTTGTCATTGCGCCCGAAATGGACGCTGATCTTCATTTGCGCCTCGAACAGCAGACAGGGGCCAGTCGGCAGGGCCTGATAATCAATTAACCCTGGTCAAATGGGCAGTCGCCAGGCTGGCGCAGCTGGAGCCCAGTCTGATATCGACATCGTCTTCGATGCGAGTCCGATGTTTGTTCGCATTTGTGTTTTGAGGCCTATTTGAGGTCTTGTCTTAGACCTGGGTTTGCGGTTCCGGTTCTTGGCTTGGTTTCGCCATTCGCAATTTTCAATTTCGCATCGCGGTTAACCTCAAAACACAGCTGCCCATTAGCAGCGCATAAAGGAATCTAACAATCTCGCAGCCGGGACAAGGGAAACACACAAAAGCCATCGATGCCGAGCTTGAGAAATACGATAATTCTTTCACAACTTCAGCTTGAGCTGCTTCTTCCTATTAGTATTTCTTTTCCATATAAGCTCAGGTTTTGATGTCAGCCAGACGATAGATCAGCCAAGCATAGCTGAGTGCTCTCGTTATATTTTTTTTTAAAGGTCCACGTATCTATGACAAGTCAAAGAGAAATAATCAGAAAACTAATTTCTACATGATCTGCGGTCATCTGCAATCTTCAATTCCAGATCAATTTACAAACCGCAAATACTGCCAATACGATCTATATTATATCACGAGGATGAAAAGTCTGCTTAGCTTTTTTATTTAATTGTTGAGAGTTGAGGAGAAAGATACAGAGAGAGGGAGAGAGAGAGAGAGAGAGTGAGAGTTCAGTGTGCGTGAGAATCGATTAGCGATGAGCGCGTGAGTTGGCACGAAAAATCAGCTGAACTCACGAATTATACCTAAAATATTACTAGAATGAATACATTTCGTAGGTAACTCGTTTCCAGCGAAGCACGGAGCAATATTGTGATTTTAATTTATAAATTGCTGCATATGAAATCCTCAACAAGTTGGGGGTCGTCTGCAAATGCAACTGCAGCTTCATCTGATTTTCAGTTTATATGCATATACTTTATATATTTTGTTTTTGGGTTTCGGGCAGCGAGGCACGTACAAAAGATTTGTGTTGGGCTCTTTTGTTGTTGTTGTTGTTTTTTTGGGAAAGGCTGTCGCAGCTGGCATTGTGGCTAAGTAGGTTAATTTTGACCGGTTTGTGGCTGCCACAAGATGCAACGGCAAACGGCATTTGGCCAACAACTGCGGCAGTTGTTGTTGCTGCTGCTGCTGTTGCTGCTGCAGCTGATTGACTTGAGCTGCCTTATTAACTAGCTAGTTTTTAGTCTAATGAAGCAACAAACAACAGCAGCAACTGCTCTCTCAGCAGCTCGTCTAACGATGCAAATGTCAACGATGCCCCAGCCCGGCCCCAACACAGCGCTGTCTGCCCTATGCATTGACATTGCATTTTTCTATCCTTGTCCGTTCCACTCGTTAATGCCAGCACAATTGGATGCCTGGCCACCAGCAGGCAGTCAGTGCATTGATAGATGCAATTACATGTATATGTATATGTATATATATATTTACTTAGATTATGTGCAAGGTTGGCAAAGGTAGAGTATATAGATTCGACTATATGCAAATGAGACGCAGCCACCGAATTGTCAGTTCATTTGAAATGCACACAAAGTGCGTCTGTCTCTGTCTCTTTGTGTCTCTTCGACAGCTTTTGAGCTACTGTCTGGCAGCTGCTGCAGCCTCTTGACGTACTCTGAAGCGCGATTTCCTTTTTTGGCCACACTCGATATCATTGAGGATGATCCAAGCTATTCGCGTTCCAATGTGTCTGACGTTTGGCCGGTTTTTTCTGTAGTATTTTGTTGTTGTTGTTGTTGACGATGTGAAATAATTCCAACAATTTTCAAATTGCAGTTGCTTAACGGAAATGCACATTTCACATGTTGAAAAATTTGACTTTTGTGGCAGCTTGTGGAATATTTTAGGCTTGCACAATTTAAGCTATGGACATGCTTTAAGGAGCAGCAGTAAATCTAAGAACATGTTCTATGAAAATGTCCCGCACTGTGCAGATGTTAAGTCAAATGCCTGGGTAGGATCAATAATGCCTGGGCAGCCTTGGCCACACAAAGTTGACTTTTTTGTGGTCCAAAACTTGCAAAAATACCCTATTATAGCCTTATTGCCTAAGGCCTTCTCATTTCGATCTATTTGATTCTATCAAATTTAATTTTATTTAAATATCTCCTTCAGTCAAAACGATTCCTTTCTGACTTGATTTATACTTGAATATGATTATTTTTATAATACAACTCATCTTATGAGCTCCGCTTCTGTTTGGATTCCCTCAAAACCCTCACTCTATTCTTTATAATCAGCTTTATTCCATATCGTTTCTTGTCAGTTGTGTTTATTTGCCTAAATTAAATACCTTTTGCTTATAAGCTCTATTTTATTAAGCGCATCTCTTTATAAATGCCAATGGAATCTGTATGAACAGGTTCTAGTTTACACTATAATCGAAGATCATAAATACGTTTGGGTTTTAAGCACATTTTCGTGCTTCAGCAATGCCAGAATCGATTAACAGATCTCCTGATGGTTTCATCCAACCTCACAGACAGACTGTCTGTCTGTCCCCGAGTCTCTCGGTCCGTTTGCCAGGTAGAGAGGCAGTTGCCTAGTGCTAAGTGCGTTTCGAGCCCCTCTATTGATTTATAAACAACGCGCGAATGGATCACTCAATAAGCAAGCTCCGACACTTTTGGCTGGAGCATGATAATATCGCTGGTGGCCAGGAGTCAGGGTTCAGGGGTTGAGGCAAGGGCTCTACAGATCTATTTGCATATATAAATATATATACAAATATATGTGTGTGTGTGTGTAGCGCACCTTAAAAGACCGCCCGGGCGAGAGCGGCTGCTGTGAGAGATTCGAGTTGAATCCAAACAAAAGGTAACAATCTTAACTGGCCAGCCCAGCCTCGTTTGGCATTGCCTTAACTGGAGAGCTGCAGAGCTGAAGAGCTGAAAAACTGAAGAGACGTGAGCTGAACTCGAAGCCATTTGGTGTTGTCGCCGCTGCCAGTTGCCAGTTGCCAGTTGCCGGTTGCGTGTTATCTCTGGGGCTGGCTTTAGCATAAGACATAAATAGCGACTGCATTCAAATGAGTCTGACAAACAAACTAAACCAAAGCAACAGGCCCAGCCACAACAACGTTCACATCCCATGCTGCAGCCACATCCATGTCCACATCCACATCCACGTACACAGTTCACCGCGTTCCAAGACGTCGCTTGAATATGAAAAATGCAAATACATGCACAAAAAAAAAAAAATATACAAAAAAAAAAAATTCCATGGAGCAGTGGACACCACTCACAGGGCACTCGCCACTCGGCAGTGAACCTCAGCTGGCTAAGCGTTTGGTTTGGCGGCCGCGTGGGCGCTGCATGTGCCGCAAATGGTTGCAGTTGAACAGCACACAAAATGCCGCACACTGCGCAAATAATTCTGAGGGCATTTAAACAATTGATTTTTGCGTTTAAGGCACCTTTGAGCTTGATTTTAGCTCAGCGAAGGGTATTCAAAATTCGACAAGCTAGCATTTCATAGAATATGTCCTAACTCAGATAACTTTTGCAAAGCTCTGCTAGTAAGCCAAAAATGAAATTAGTTTTGAATAAAATAAATAAGTAAAAAAGCGCTTCCATAGATAAAAGTGTTAAAAATTTAGTTTCTTAACAGATTCTTGTTAACAGCTGTAAATAGTTGAAAGTTGACAGTCAGCGAACATGTAAAGCCTTCTGTGTCAATGCTATTAGCAGCAGAAAGTATTAGACGGTTAACAGTCAGAGAAGATAAACAAACATGTTAATTTCTATGTTAATGCTGCTGTAATAATTCAGTTCACAGTTGTCAATAGTAAACAGTCAACAGGTCCAGTTAGCCTGCTATGTTAATTCTTTATGTAAATTCTTTCTTTGCAAAACTATATTCAAAGATTGTAAATTTGTTGCAGTGTAAATAAAAGTCCTGAGGCCGCGCTGCATTTTGCAGCTTGTTAAAAGCATACTCAATAATTGCAATTATTTCTCATATTTTATGAGCGCATTTCAATAATGAAGCCACCAGACACCAGACAGACAACCAAAGCCGATGCCGAAGACAAGGCTGTTGCTGGAGCTGCAGCTGAAGTTGGAGCCGTTGTCGCGGTCGCGGTCGCGGTCTGGATGGTCACTGCCATAGCGGGTGCATTTGGGGCGTTTTTAATGAGCCTTAAACTGCCAGTCAGAGAGAACCGTCAGGCAATGGCCAACTGGCTGCCAACTGGGCAACTCGGTCTGCAATTTGGTCTTTCATTTATGGCTAAATTGCTAAATTTGGTTGACTCGGCGGCGTTGGGTTGTTATCGCATCGATTTAGAATCGTTTGATCGATGGCTGCTGGCGCAACTTTCTCGCCAACGATGGGATTCTTACTCCAGTCTCCAGTCTACAGTCTCCAGTTAGCCCCATTGGGCTCTATTTAACTATTCACCATGTAAGCCATTTACCCAAGCCTTAAGGCTAATGTGTGCTGTTGCTAATGGCCAAAACGAAAATTCATTTTGGGCTTTCTGCCCAATTCAATTGCCCAATTTCGGTTAAGTTTTCATTTCATTCCCAACTAAATTGCCCAGTTTCCTACGGTACTAATGCCGTTGTCCAAATGGAAAGCCGGCCGCGAAATAGGTCCCTGAAGTGTGCAAATCTCAGCCATAACGAATCAACAACGGCTGCTTTACTAAAAACAATAAAAAAGTCCACTTAAACAACCATTAAATATCATTTGGTATGCTGAATTGTCTAGTGAACGGTTCCCTTAGATGCTGTATATGTCGATAGACAGTTTTCATGTTAACAGTTAACATCTGCCCACTGTTAACAGCCAGCTGTTATCTACGTTAGATAGATATTGGAGATTTGGGAAAATCCGATGTATAAAGAATTGCTTGTCCATCTTGGCACATCAAGAAAGCGATTTATTTTCTTCTACATTTTTATATTCTCTAACAACAGCTGTTTACAGCAAATTGTGGGCTTTACTGACCATACAAACTGAAGTTTCCTTTAAGATTGCATCAATCATAAAACTTTAATGCGATTTTCACCATAAACCAACAGTCAAGCCAATTAAAATGACCAAAAGACCATTAACATAGACATAAAAGCTAACTGAAGAAAAAATAACTAACGCATCTGTTAGTTAACAGTGCGCTGTTAACTTTATATAAATGGAAGTTCTGTTAGCTAATGCGTGAAGCCCTTAAGATGCCCAGCCTAATGTAAACACAGCGAACAGCTTGACACATGGGTGTTGCACACTCGCTGTCTCTCTCTGTGTGTGTGTGTGTGAGTGTGTGAAGTGAATTGTGGCTGGTGGCAGGCATCAGGCTGTCTAAGAAAAAAACAAAAATAAATGTGATGACAGACATTTGGACTGATTGACTGATGGGCATTAAGTAGCTGAAATTGCATAACATTCGCGACCAGCCCCACGTTCAGCTCCAGCTAGCCTGGCATAGCATCCAACCATCGGCGTCTTCTTTGTCTTTGTCTTGGTGTTGGCTTTGACTTTGGAGCTGTTCCATGCATTGCATTTGGCCTTTGTTTTGTTTTGTTTTGGCCATTCGCCTGTGGCATTGATGGCTCTGCGGCTGATGTTTAATGCTAATCCCAATGTCTGTCAGTCAGTTGCCAGGCATCTGCTGCCGGAGGAGCTGCACCAGCACAGCTGCGGGCCAAGTTATTGTTACTGTTATTGTTGCTGCTGCTGCTGCTGCCGTAGACGAAGATGAAGTTGGCATTGTTGGCAGCCTGGCAGCCTGGCAGTAGGCAGCATCCACCTTGGCAAGCTGCCAGTTTCATAAAGTGAGCAAATAAATGGCAAGCGGCAAGCAACTTTTGTGGCTCTGTTCCAACTCCTGTGCCAGCTCCTTTACAAGCTTTGCTATCAAGTCCTCTACATATTCTAGCTCTATCTCTTGTGGCCAACTACAACTTTGAACTTTTGCCTCATATCCTTGGCTGTCACCACTTCTTGCTTCAACTCCTTTTTAATCTAGTATCCCATCTACTGCTCCTTCTTCAGCTATATTTTTCGGTTTGGTGTCTGCTCCATTTTCATATTAAGCTCTGTCTTCCAATGCATTTCCTCCTTTAGCTTCTCTATCGTTTGCTACTTTAGCGCCTGCACTCAGGACTGCATCATCGCCTTCTTCATCTGCTTCCTCGACTTCTTCTTAAGCTTCTCTTTTTTTTCTGCTATTTTAGCTTCTGCCCCACTGCTTGATTCCTCCTTCATCTAAGCACATTTCCTCATTCATCTTCAGTTGTATCTCTTGGTTTTTTTCCAGCTACAACTCTTCATCTTCAACTTTTTCTGTCCCACCTCCTGCTCCGGAACTCTTGTTCCATTTCCCGTTTTATATCCTGCTCCATATCCTGCTCCATCTCCTGCCGCATCTCTTGCTTACCTCCTCTAGATCTGCTCAACTCTTGTTCCTGATTTAACTCCTCTTCAAGATCACATTTCATGCTCCCTCACCAGTTTATTTATGCCAATTCTGCCAACGATTTTCTTTTAGATTCCAATTACTCTGGGCTTTCAGCTCATCCCATTCCCATGAAAAAAATAAAAACCTTCGCTCGTGCTGTGCTCATTAGCAGCCCGAACAGCGAACTTGTGTGTGACAATTTGTACCACACAATGGAACGCATTGTTAGCAGAATTCTTAGGTCCCCACCCCTCACACATAGATGTTGCGCACCCAAACCCCCCCCCCTGCCCAGCCTGGGCTATCCCGTAGGCTGGAGTATCCGTTACTTGGTTGTTAGAGTTGCCGCTGTTGGCCATTTGTTCTTGCTGTTTGTTGGACGCTCAAAATTGCCCATAAAGTACAAAAATGTATGTGGTTGGCCATTGGCAATGACCACAGCAGCAACAGCAACAACAACAACAGCAACAACAGGAACAACAACAACCAGAACAACATTCAGCCAAGTTCATGAAGCGAACACTTTGTCGTTGGCCAAGTTTGCCGCAGTTGGTGTACTTGTTGTTGTTGTTCTCGTGTTGTTGTTGTTGCGGTTGTTGTTGTTGCCGCACGCAATTTGGAATTTATTTGCACAATAATTGGCAAGCTGAATCAATAAACGCTCGCGGGCAGCCAAAAGTAATAAATTAACAATTGCCACTTCTAAATGCTGATAATGAGCAAAATCATCATCATCATCAAGCTCATCACAATGATGATGATGATGCTGATCATGACGTTGGCCATAAGTCTGCTGCGGGCGGGTGGGGCCTAGTTACAGCTCGGCTGGCGATGAGAAATGACCCAATAAGCTGCGAAGCAGAATAAATGAGTACGCCGCGCTAAAAAAAGGGAAATTGAATTTTTAAGCGAAAACAATCGATAAATTCATATCGATTTATATGAGCGCACATAAATCAGGCAACGGATTCAGAATAAAAGACAAAAAATAGGTGTAAAGAATATTTAAACGGAATATGAATAATAAATCGAATTTAGCACTTGTCGATAGCTAAAAACTTGTTGATAACTATTTAATTAAATACCAATAATAATAACAATCAACTGTGTACCACAAATTGCCAACTTTCCAAGATGATAATAAATCATATGTTTATCGAGATGTTTTTGAAATGATATGGCATGAAAAATCGTTGACAGCATTCGATTATGGGAGGGAGGAAGGTTGGGAGAGAAGTAGGCTGATGTTTGCAGCGATTAGTGCAGCGTTAACGAACAGCTAAACCACAAATGGCACTGCAATTTAATGATTTTGTGCTCATCTCGACCAGAGACTAGCAGAGCGCTGCTGCCAAACAAAGCAAAGCCTTGTGCTAGCCGGAAATGGATGCCTTCGAGCTGATAAGCGCGATAAAAGCGCAGCTAAGTGGCTAACAAAACCCGCAAGAGTGCTCCAGTCGGCAGTGCTCGACTAGGAGATGCCCTGTATAGGCCTGCACGAGTATTTTAGCATCCTGCCCGATCTTTATGGAATTTTGAACAAGTTTGGTATATCTATTTTTAATAATCTACGAGGTATGCTAAAGAGGCCATGTCTTAGAATCGATATTTATCGATAATTTTTAGGAATAAAAGAATATATATCTCAAAGTTCAATATAAGCTGAGTCCTTCTGCCTGTTATACTCCTTTTAGTCACTTTCAACGGTAACGAAGCGAGCACGAAGAACGGTCAACGATTTGTGGCACACACACATGCGACCCAAGTCGCCAGATACAAGCGAGCGATACGCGCAGTTTTGTGGCAGCAACAACTTCCTCATACCAGGAGCTGCAGCAGCCAGGCAGGCGGCGAGGCGGGCAGAAACGGAGGCTGAGGCAAGTGCATAGCTTAATTAGTGCAAAATAGTAGCTAGTTCGTTGCTTAAGTCTTTTGTTTTTCATGTCAACGCCAGTTTGTTGCCTAAGTCTTTTGTTTTTGATGCTATCGACATATTGACGCCAAGTGCTGCAGCCTAAGAGCACAAATCACAATCCATAGCGAAACCGTTATAGCTAATGAAAGTTCGTTGCCTAAGTCTTTTGTATTTATTGATTAAAATAGCCGCAGGTTTGTTGCCTAAGTCTTTTGAGCATGTTGTTCAAAATTGTGGCAGGTTTGTTGCTTAAGTCATGTTGGTGCGGTAGAAATAGCGGCAAGTTCGTTGCCCAAGTCTTTCGTTATCCTGCTATCAAACTAGCGGCAAGTTCGTTTCCTAGGTCTTTTGTTTCATGCTATCAAAATATTGTTGTTAAGTGCTGAAATGCAACGGCCACGCCCCGCAAGCCATAGTCCACACACACCACCGTCGCAAGCACCGTTACGGCGCAGCCCGCGGGCCCTGGGCCTTGCCGCCCGAACAATAATCAAAAGGCGAATTAAAAATAGACATAGAAATTAATTGCAATGGCAGCAAATGCTTTGCCTGATGCGGCCAACGGGGCGCGGCTGCGACAGCTAAACGCATCTTTGGCATCTCTTGTGGCATTGGCATGAAGATGCATCTACAGCTGCATCAGATAATGAATTAGAGAGAGGCGGAGAGGCAAAGGGAGAGCGAGAGGCGCGAGAGCCTGTAAGACGCGCTCTGCAATGGCCATGCCGTGGTAGGCGATGCTCTTGAACGTTGGGGCGTTGATTTTGCTGGAATTGTTGCCGCCTGCCTTTTGTCTAGCTACTTCTTCTTCTAGCGGCAATTCATTTTCGTTTTGTCAGCAGCAACAACAACAACAACAGCTGCAAGAGGAACAGAACTTAATTGTTGGCCAGTCGTCAACAGTTGCTGCTACAAACAAATCAAAAGCAATGCCCAATGGGCAGTTGGCAGCAACTGTTGCTGGCACGGCAACAGCAGGCAACAGTTGCTGCTGCCGCTCGCATTACTCAATGTCATTGGACGCCGCCAACGCTGCCGCCAAAGCTAAAAGCTGCTGATCGTCAATTAGGTGGGGTACCAAAGCCCCAGCCACCGACATTTATCTGCAGCAGCCACGCAGCCCTAATTGTGAAGTATGGTTCAAGAGCAGCAGCAGCAGCAGCAGCAACAGTTGCAAACAGGCGTAGCGGCAATCATTGCTGCCAGCCCAGCCGGCCAGTCAGTCAGTTTGAGTGACTAATTGCCAACTGATTGCAGCGCGACGTTCAAGCTTATAAATAGGCATTGCAGCGCCGAGTGCAGCAACTGCGATTAGATGCTGCCGCTGCTGCTGCTAGCCTTCCCAGCAGCAACATGAAGTGAACTTGAGCTATGCAACTGCTCAAGTCAGCACCTGCCTTTGCCAAGCAAAAGCCGCCTTTCTAGCCCAAAATATAAATGCAGTTTAGACATTATTGCAAACCATGCCTAAGGCTTTGTGTGTCCCCGACAGGCAACAATTTGGCATTGACATTGGGACTTACCTTCAAGTTGGGCAGCTCAAAATGTGACGTCTAGCAAAACTGAAAATGGAAAAGCAAAAGCAATATTTTACAATTGGTTAGTTAAACTTTTCGAGTATTTGCTTAAGAGAAATCAGAGAAATTGTATAAGGTTAGAGAGTGGGAGAGAGAGAGAGGAAGAGAGGGAGCTGATGTGTTTTAAAATATAGGCAAATATTATCGTATATTTATGGAGACCAGAGACATTAAGACTTAAACTAAATGCTTAACGGAGCCTGAAATCTCACATGAGCGTACTTTTAAAGTAGCTCTCAATATACCCCTTAAAAATCAGGCTGGGAGTGCCCGACTTGGAGATATCCAGAGCCCAACGACATGCTGGCATTACAAACATTCTAGCTTAGTTCGACATGTACATATGTGTGTGTGTACACAAAAACACACATACATATATATACATTAACACACACTCACAAGCGACGTTGCTTCTTCTTCCACTCTGTATGGGAAATGCATTCCTGATTAGCTTCGGTATTTATAATCCGGTCATTATGAAACTTTCAAGTAATAAATATGGTATAAAAAGAAAGCGCAAAATGTTTTAAAAATGTGTTTTATTTTCATTTTTAAATAAGGGACTACAGGGACTAGAGATAAGTAAGCAGGAAGTAAAGCATTCATGATCTGTTTAGCTTTGTTTAGTGTATCTAGCTCTTAAAGTTTTGAGCCCAAGTCTTAAAGTCAATATTTATCGATGCGAAGAAACGGTCGAATGATTAGTTGTCTCTGTTTTTTTTCAGCAATTACAAGCTTCACTATTATCCGCAACTTACTGGGAAACCGTTAGCCAAATGTCTACAAGGCTGACTAATTTTCGTCTTGCTTTATTAGAAGCTTTCAAGCATCTCTCAAAGCGCTGGCTGCTGTTGCTGCTGCTTGTTTTGCTTTAAGAACACTTTGTTAAAGTTAATCCCAAATATAAATCTTCAAGCATGTTTACTGCTGCTGCTGCTTCTTCTTCTACAACTTCTACTTTGCTGCTTTCTTTGACTGCAGCTAATCGGACACATCTCGGCCGCATCTTTCGACGCTTCGCGTAAACAATGCGCCTTAATTATTAGTTATTCCCGAATCTGATAATAATAACAATCAGCTTTTTTTCTCCATTTTTTTCGTGGTGCGGGGAGGCAAAATGCACTTTACGGACAAACACGCAGCTGGATAGCGCATTGGGCGGGGCCCGGGGCAGGGGCGATAGAACGAGTTTTTTTTCCTCTTTCGATTTTGGTTTTTAATTTAAGCTACTTTTCTTTTGGTTGCTTTTTTTGTTTTCAGCTGCAGAGGCTGAGGGGGAGGGGCCAATGAAGATGAACAGCAGCCGCAGCTTTGAATGCATATTTGAACTTATTTGACGGTCAGCTGTGAGATTTTGTTGTTGTTGCTGCTGTTGTTGTTGCTGCTGTTGTTGTTGTTGTTGCTGCTGCTGTTCGTCTTTGACCGTTTGCCTTGGCCAACAACAATAACAGCGACGGCGGCATTGTCATCATCATTAAGATCATAATGCCGTTGCTTGGCCGTCGCTTCAATCTGGTTTCCAGCAGCGGCAACAACATGTTCTTTGGCTAGTAAACCGCTAACCAAAACCCCAACCCGGCCCGCTCGCTTTAACTGAAAAGTTGCTGCGTAACGGTATCTACTACTCGTAGCAGACCCCAGCTCGCAGCTCGCAGCTCGCAGCGCGCAGCGCGCAGCTCGTCTAATGGGTTATTGATATACGCGCTGACTGGCTGAGAAAAACAGAGGGGGAAAATAAAAGAAAGAAAAACGAACAAGCGAACGTATTGCGATGCCACGCCCCGACCGACCCCGTGGCAGGTAGGCAGCCAGCCCACCTTGCCTGGCCTGGACTGGCCTGGCCTGGCTCGTCTACTCGGGCACTCGGTGAGTCGTCGAGTCATCATTCAATCGAGCGCAGCAGCGAGTGGAAAGTGCAAAAAGAAATTGTTGCGCCGCATGCGGCCGCCAAAGATCGGGACATGGACTAGCGGATATATTTGCATGCCAGCAATAAAAACAACGACAACAGCAACAACATGCTGAGTAATTAAAGTAACAACTACAGCGCAAACAATTAAAAAAAAAGTACAGAGAGAGAGAACGAGAGAGACTTGGCGACATGAACATGACGTTTACAGCCCCATAAAAAGAAAATATAAGACACACATAAATATATATATATATATATATGTATCTATATATATAGTATAAGAAAATGTGGTCCATAATCAACAATCAGTGACAGCGGCAACAATAACAATAAATGTTTGCTTTCTATTTGATTACTTGACCGAATTTTGCTAAACAAAAGACTTAAGACACAAACTTGGCCATGCTGGGCGGCATTTTCATTAAGCTCTATGCAAATGTGCAACGCCTGGCTGAGCTGCTGTTGTGTGAATAACTAAAAGCAAAAAGAAAAAAAAAACGATAACAGTTCGCTGCAGTTGCTCCAATTTCCAGCGAAAATTCTACGAGGCGCTTCAGCTAACAAATTGTGAGCGGGACATGGGCGGAGAGTGGGCATCTAGCATTCGCATACTCCAAAAACATACTTTTCACACACACACACACGCTTACAGCGCGGCATTTGCATGCTGCCCAAGTCTAATTAAACCTCAGACGCTGCTCATTAAAACTGCGGCCAAGCAGCCCAAGACGCCCAAGACTGGGCGGTCAGCAGCAAATGGGCACACTCACACTCACGCACACACGCACACCTGCTTTAACACGTTGACTGGGGCTCAACGCCAGCCGCCCGTTGGCCACGTCAAGTGCAATGATATCATTTACCAAGCGTGTTGAAATCAAAAAAAAAAAAAAGAACAACAGCAACAACAACAAAAACGTAAGAAATGACACTCGAAATGGGAACACTTTCACACATTGCGTGGACAATGGGACGAGCGTAGAAGTGGACCTATTAATCCGTCAAGTCCGCATAAGTACCTGCTCGCACTCTCCGCTCGCACTTCTCCTCAGCCGTTTTCTCATGATAAATGTCTAACATGGTGCCGCGCGTCATCATCATTCAATCAAACGCCAACTGTGAGCCGCTAATCAAGTTGGCTTTATTCAAATTTATTGGCCTGTTCTCTGGCTGCTCGACTGTTAGATGAAAATAAAAGAAAAAAGAGAACAAACAGCGTGAGAGCGCACAAAAGAAATTTTTGCTCTAAGGCAAGAGTATTACCGAATCTTCTTCATTTCTTGACAGTGAAAACGTGAATGGAACTGAGCAAAATCTAATGAAAACAAGGCCAGGCCATTGTATTCGCTGCGACATTTTATTTACAGCAAATACTTTATGGGCAGCTGTAAATTCCTAAAAATGGAAAGGTATCTTAAATAATTTGTGTCGAAGAATTTAAATCATATAAATCATAGAAATCAACTCTGACGCAGACTGAAAGAAATGCTTGTGCCCTGTGACTGCAGACTTTAAGCGACAATAAAACTAGCCCAGAGACTTGATTTATATGTCTTCTCAAAAGCTTAGCAACTAATCAAAACGTTTTCCCATTTTTCAAAAATCGATATACATTTTAGACATATCGATATATATGGAGACCCAAGAGACACTGACTGAAAGAAATGCTTGTGTTCTAGCCTGATTCAACAGCAAGAGCTTATCAGCTTCTTCATGCATTCTGGCATTTTTATAATATCGATAAATATCGATTTTGAGACATGGCTTGGGCGCTGAGTTCGGAATGTTTTCCAGTCGGGCACCTTTATTTGCTTTGCACTCGAATTGCTTTTGGGCACGAAGTCGCCCTTTAAATATTCTGTGCTGCTCTAATCTCAGCTCGAGCCCAAGCTACTCGCTGCCTTCTGAGTGCTATGTTAAAAATTTTCTTTTGATTTCCAGAAAAAAGAAGAAGTCTTTGCTTTTTTGAGACGGCGTTGAATAATTTGTTGGCCTAATTGGGAGCGTTGTTGTTGAAAGTTGAGCCAGCCCAGAGACAGACTGACAGACTGATGCGACAATCAAATTCATAATGGGCAACACGAACAAAGGCAAACGCAGAATCTTTCAGTTGGCTTATAGGGCGCATAATTCTATGAATAGCGTCGAGCGAGCGGTCAGTGGGGCGTGCTGTAAATGGGGGGCAACAAAGAAAGAGAAAAAGAGAGAAAAAAAAAACCGTTGACTAGCACAGATTCCGGCTAAAATTCAAACAGTTTCCCCTCCCCATCCCAAAAGAAAACGAAAATATTTCAGCTGGAACCAGCCAAAAAACAAAAAAAATAAATAAAAAGGAAAATAAAAAAAACGCCAGCTCATCATGAGCAGCATTTGGAGTCGCGGAATGCTGAATTGGAACAGGCAGCAAAAAGAAATAAATCAAATGGCAACGAAGAAGTTGCAACTCAGCGAGTGTTTAAGCGATTTAAGTGAGTACACTCATATACCCATACCCATACTCACAATCAGCACTTAGCACTCGTATCGTTGATCATTCAACAGGCTCTTGAATTTGTCAGCGCTCGCTTAGCGAGTGCTCGGACTTTGAAGAGCTGTAGGAGCTGGGCGCAAGTGCTTTTGGCAGCTGTTATTTACTATTTATCCATTTCACCCATTTACCCATTTGTCTAGCTGTCTATTTCTTTATTTATCTATTCACTTGGCCCATCTTTCGCGGTGCGAATCAATTGTCGCAACAGGTGCTGAATTCGTTGGCTTAATTTGTCCAGTGCTTCAACAGCTGCTGCTGCTGCTGCTGTTGTTGCTGCTGTTCCTGTAAATGTGAATGTGGGTCAGCGCCAAGAACAACTCCAACTCCAGTAACTACAACAACAACAACAAAAACAACAACAACAAGAACTTAACTGTGCCACAGCGCATTCAGTTACAACTGCCGCAGTGAAGCGGCACAAAACCCGAAACGAAATGATCCGCCGGAGCCACCAAATGGCCGAAATGTGAGACAGGATGAACAAGCAGCATGTTGCTGTTGCTTTTGCTGTTAAGCATTGCATTTTCTTCTTCTTATTTTTGTTTTTTTTTTTCGTGTGCCAGTTGCTTGTGTGTAGGCTGCAGACAAGTTCTTAACCAGCTAAATGCAAAAAACAGAAGACAAAAAAAAAAGCTTGCAGCTAAGACAAACTTTTAACTGGTGCATAGAATTTTGCATAGCTGCTGGCAGAAGAAGAGAGCTGTTAGCGCAGAAAGATATACATAAAACTTTTACATATGTATATAGCATAGTTCTTGAAGAAACAAATAAGAAGAGCACACAAAGAACCAAATACCCTTGACATGTCTCTATGACATATTGTATATTTTAGCTAGTCATATTGTAAAATCGTGAGATTTTATAGGGTGCATGGAAAATGTTGAAGTTTGTATTTGCTGAGCTGGATTACGATATATTTAACAAGTAAACCGAATAGTTTTCCATACTGAACAAACTTTTCGCTTGATTTCGCCCATGGAGCTGTGTGATATAGTCATCCAATATTGGAACGATATTGTTTACATGAAAGTTGCATCATGGAAACAAAAATGTATTTCATACAAGAACTTGGTCTACGACAAATCATTGCTATGCTAGGATATAGTAAACCTATGCAGCTTGCAACAAAGGGAAGCAGCTAGACAAAGTCTTATCAAAACAACTTTCAAACTGAGAAACATGGACAGACGGACGGACACACAGACAAGGCTATATATATACATTATGGGTTTGGAGATGTCGCATTTTATGCATAACACATTGTATTCTGAATGTAATATAATATATGAGATATGGCAGATACAACATTATGTATTGTGTATAACACATCATATATGGTATATAGTATATAATGTATTGTGTATAGCATATAATTATATATGGCATATGGTAGATAGTATATAATATATGCCATATAGTATATAATATAAGGCATATATTATATAGATCCAAGTGCTTGCAACTTTCACGCATTTGACCTTAACTTGAGTAAATTCCTTCGATATGCATAGAAAATAGCTAGAAACAATATTTTTCTTTTGATCTTAAGTTGGTTCACTTTTCTCCCACATATCGAGCTTCAAATTGGCGCAGCTTCGCCTCAGCTCAAAAGCAGCTTTATTTAGTTTTCTCTGGCAGCTTTTGGCTATTTTTTTTATTGCTTTTAAGTGTGTCATTCACATGTTTAAGTGTTTATCTGTGTTTTGGGTTTTGTTGGTTTTTTTTTTCTAATTTGTTTTTATTCTAATCTAATCAAAATCGATTTCATCAATTTCCGCTACGAAACTTGGCAACATGATTGCCAGCAAATGAAGTGAAATACATTTAAAAGTGGGCCAAGAAAAGAAAAATAAAAAGCTTTTAGCGCTTAGCGTTTAGTTGAAGTTGTTGTTGTTGTTGCTGCTATTGGTATTTTCTCATGCATTTTGGTTAGTTGTGCTGGCTTTCTTAGAGCTCGGGCAGATTTGGGTCAGTTTTGTAGCGCCCCGCCAACTGATCCCCCCTTTTATCGACCCACCCGCCCGACACGCATCTCGTGCAAATGGCGCCGCCGCTGGACAGCAGAATGAACGACAGTTAACGACAGAGAAACTTCATTCATTTGCTGCACTTACGACTTGGCCAGAGATTTCGCTGTGAGCAACAGACACAGAGAGTGAAGGAGAGGGGGAGCGAGGCAGGATGGGGATAGGTAAATTTGTGCGCTCTTGTGGCTTGGCATGCTGTAATTAAACGTTTTTCCAGCTAATGCAAATGCAATTCGTAGCAAGTTCGTTGCCTAAGTCTTTTGTTTTGGGTCATGCAACGCGTACCGTTCGCTTAATGTGAATTGTGGCCGTGGCCGCTGTCGCCGTTTTATGGCCTGTTATTCTATTTCTTGGCGCTTTTTACGATTCGATTATAAAACAACAAGTCATTTTTATGCAACGATATTACGTTATTTCCGGGCGGCAACAACAACAACAACAACAAAACATGTATGTATAAGAGAAGAAAACAATAAACTTTATTTTCAACAAAGTCAACTCGCACTTATTTGCTTCTGCTCAAGATGTGCCCGCATAAGTGTGTGGTTGTGTGTGGCTGTGTGTGTGTATATGTGTGAAGCTATAAAAACAGATGCCGGCCCAGTAGGTAGGTGCAGCGCACTGTGGCACGGCTTGGGGCGGCAGGGGGCGTGGCAGCTAGTTAGTTCTTTGGGGGCTGCTGCTCCGCATTTGAGTTCTTTTTGCTGCGTGCGCTTTTTTTATACATACTTTTTTTTTTAATTTTTTTAATGCGTTTCTCATGCTCTCAGCCCGTTGCTTTTTGCTGCTGCTTGTCGCTGTGTCTGTGTGTGTGTTCCTGTGTCTGTGTGTGTATCTCTTTCTTTTACACTAAATGCTTTCCTAATGAATTGGGTGACCAGCAACGACGACGTTGGCGACGATGGCGGCCCGGTAATAACGGTTAATTGCGTTAATGACTTTAACAGAAAATATAAAGCGCAAGCATTAAGATAATAAAAAAAAAGTAAAGCAAAGCGAAGTAGCCAAAGTAGACAAAAAGAAAGAGCATTAAATGTGTCAATCATGTGTGTGTGTGTGTGTGTGTGTGTATGTGTGTGTGTGTGTGTGTGTGTGTGTGTGCGAAAGAGACAGTGTGTCCAGTTTGGCTATGGGTCTGCATTTTCCAATGACTTGCAAATTGCTCAAGTTGTGCACAGTTAAAGTCGGCTACGGGGTCAAAGTCTTGTCCTGCTCATCCTGTCACACACACACACATAAGCAAACACACACAAAGTAACAATGCGCATGTATAATCATGGCATATCTGTTGTCAAGTTTGTTGCCTAAGTCTTTCAATTGTGAAGTTTGTTGCCTAAGTCTTTCAGCTGTCAAGTTCGTTGCCTCAGTCTTTCTATTTAGTCCTGTTATCTGCCCGCATTTAAAGCCCTAAGTTGCCCAGCCTGAATAGAAAAGAAAATTCTGCGTATCTTTATGAAATGAGGCCGCCAAAATGAAGGTTAAAGAGCCTGCTTCAAAGCAAGCTGAGTTTCATCCCAACTGTTGCTCATTTAAATTTGTTCAATACGTTTCCAATTTGAAAGTAGAATACTATGGGCATATATTACATGTATAATGCAACTCTTATTATTTTCCATAGATATTCCCTTTTAGTTTCCTTGTGTTCTTTTATATGATAATATCGTATATCAAGTATTTTTTAATACTAGACAAAAAGTTTGGTTTTTAGTTTTTTCCTTGATTCTTTTTTTATTTTTATATGTATAATTTATATATGTATAATATATAAAGTTCAGCATTTTTTATTATTTTTGCCTTTTACTTTCAATTTTATTTTTTTGTACATTTGAACAATAAAGTTAAATGTAATTGTGTTTATTTATTTTGTATAGCTTTTAAACTTGAAGTTTTATTTGTATTATATTTGATTTGTAAAAATCAAATACTATTTTTTTTATATTATATTTTATATGACATTATTTCCTCAGTGCGAGAATTTTATTATTCATTATTTATTATTATTTTATTCATTATTTTCTATAAACGTACATAAAGATCATGTTTACGAGGAGATCTTTAATATTATATTAAAGTCTTCCTTTAATATTGATTTTTTAAATTAATATCTTTAATATTATTTCTGATTCGTTGCCCAGTTTTTTTTGACTGGGGCTTGAAATAAATACGACCTTTATAAGGTATATTCAATTTATATTTTTCTGATTTCGATTAAGTTTTTGCAGCACTCCTTAAAAATAAATTATACCATAAAAAAAATTATAAAAAAAAAATTGCAATTTTCGCAGCACTTTTGTATTCGGCTCTCCTCACAAATATTTTGGAATTTTTGCTTACCTTCGTTTTTGTTTATAATGCACAATAATTTTAGTTAAAAGTTTGTTCTTTTGTTGCGTTTGGTTAAAAGGTTTTGCTTTTAACTTTTGCTGAGCTTCGATTCGCTTTTTGTGTGTTGGCTACGAAAATCCTGTCGCGTGTGTTTTGTTTTTTGTAAAATGAACAGAAAAAAATGATTGCACTTCCGCACTTTTTGACACTTTGTGGGGCTGTGTGGAGCACAAGCAGGAGTCTTGCACTTGAGCTCGTTCTCGAATCCGAATGCCACCAAATGTTGCAATGCTGCAAAGTTGCACACTGCCAAGTTCACTAGGAGAGCACACACAGAGTTGTTTTCAAAAAAAAAAGAAGTGTTTTATATGTCCACGCTGCTGCTGCTAATGCTGCTGCTGCTGCTGCTGCTGCTGCTAATGCTGCTGCTACTGCTACTGCTGCTGCTGCTGCTGCTGCTGACTCGACGGCGCTGTTGGCACTTCAATTGCATTACGCGCAATGGCTGGTGGGCCAGCGAGTGCGCCACTTTTATGCTTTTCCCAGAGGTCTCCACGGCGAAGAAGAACCAGCCGGGAGAGCGCACAAGAACAGCGGCAGAGAAAGCGACGGTGACGGCGACGGTGACTGCGACGTCGTCGTCATTATTATAAGAAAGCTATGCAGTGACGACGTCGTCGTCTTCGGCATCACCAGCACCAGCAGCAGCAGCAGCGGCAACGGCAGCAATGCAAACGCACGAAGTAGAAGCGAAGAAAAGCGCGAGCCCATTTCTACTTTGCACACATACACACACACTCACACAGACACGCTCGAACGATCGTTGCGCCTCTTCTGCAGAACAAAAAAGAGCCCAAACTGAGAACGCAAGAGCGCGCTCTCCAAACTTACAACAACTACTACTACACACACACACACACATACAGTCTCCACGGAGAGTTGGTCTCAGCCGCGACCCCAAGCTTAACAGCAGCAACAACTTTAACAGCACTCGCTGCTCGTAGCATTGAACTTGAACAACAGAGCGCCAACAGTGGCTCTCCAGTGAGCTTGACTTTGACACACGCTGCCCCGCTCCGACAAGCTGTTACATGTTGAGACAACGGCACCTGCTGCAGCGCATCGATTTGCATGGCTACTGTTTGAGGGTTTCCAGAGGCGGGGTGAAGGGCGAGCCAGATCGCTTGTAATCTTGTCAGCATCTGTGGTAGCTGTTGTTGATCTACTATTGACCGATAAATATGCTAATGAATTATGCGCAGTCACTGCGGCAACTCTGGCATGTTGTGTAATCAGCGCGATGCTGCCCAATGATAAATATGGGCGTGCCAAATGTAATGAACAAATATCCACAATTGACATGCTATCTATATATGTATACATATGTTATATGGTAGAGGTATTCAGTTTCTAACTGTACACAGATTGAAGTTGAGATTTTCAAGAATTCTTGCAAGTTTCTGATAAAAGAATGCTTCTACTTGGAAGAGTCAAATAATTTAACTACAAGTGAATAGGGAATTTTTTACTATAGAATAGTTCCACTTTAGTTGAGTTGTTTAGTTTTCGTTGTCATTTCTTCCAGCACTATTTTCCCTATTGTGATTCTACAGTTGGTTGTAATTCTTAGCTGGATTATTATCCATATTTTTTTTTGATCCCATCTGCGATTTGAGAAAGCTGCAGTACTTAAAAAAAAAGAAATATAAAAAGAATTTGATATTATATTTTTTGCATGTAGATGCGAATTGTTAATTTTTTAAGTAGAGGTCGTTTCTGTTTCTTTTCTTTTTTCTGACAGTTTTGTTTAGTTTTCTCGCGGTCTTTGCGGATAGAAAGTGGTTGGGGTGCAGCGCATTTTGTTGATATTATGCCAATTAAAGCAAAGGGTGACAAATTCTGCGGCCGTTACGTTGGAAATTTGTTTAAGAAAAAATGTGAAAATATGTAGAAAATCAGCTGAAGCACAAAGTATTTGCATTAAACATTAACGGAGCTGCCGGGCAGGGCGAAAATAAACAACAACAATATAAACTAGCTGGAAATAAAGAAAACAAATATTAAAGTTGCCAAGGCAAAGGCGAAGGCAACAGCGACGGCGACGGCGACGGCGACTGCGACCGGGTAATGAGAACTTAGTGAAGTAAACTCTACGCAGTCGCAGGTCATTGCCATGCTGCCAGCGAAAAATGTTAAACAGCAACCTTAACAGCGGCGTTAACAGCGCAGTAAACGCTGCAGCCTTGTAGAGTTGCCAGCAAATGTAATCATAATTCATTAGAGCGCGGCATCAATTGAGCAGCAGCTCGCCTTGACATAACAGCAAATGAAAATGGAGCTGGAGACTTGGATTTGGCTTAGAGCTGCATCGACTGCGACTGCAAGCGACAATAATTAGGATCGGAACGAATGGCAAACGCGCGGCCGCCGCAGTCGCAGTTGCTGTTGTTGTTGCAGTTGGAGCTGCCGCCGCGAAAGCGTAAAGAAATCACTTAAAACAAGAAAATTGCTTGACGCTTTGGGTTCCGCTTATTTAAGCTGCCGCCTGCTTAGCACACCCAACCGTCCCACTCACACCGCCCACCACCCACCACCCACCGAAACCACTAGGGACATGTTCTAAGTCAGCTACAAAAATCCAAAAGCACCGTTGTTCTCCACTGCAATTGCTCCCCATTGCAGTAACGGCCGTGTTTCGGGCGCCAGCTATCAGTTACCTCATATGCCAGAGATGGGCGCGTGACACGTGACAAATGAGCATAGCAAATCCGTCATATGCGGCATGTAGATAGTACATGTGGGGTGTAGAGCGAAAGGCAAAATAAATAAATATATTTAAAAAAATTTAAGTTATAAAAATTAGTTCGAAAATTTTGACAATTTGAGCGGGTTTGTCGTTGTCTGCACTTCGAATTACAAGAACAATTTCGAGAGCATTTTGGCATTTTCAAAAGCATGTATTTTAGCCGGACAACGCCTGTTAATTTCTTCTGGTAAATGCTGCATCGTGCTACTTCGTGTCACCAGCTTTTTTCTCAGTCGTGATTGCTCGTGTCACGCATATCGGCATATAACTGGCGAGTCTCTGCTTGTATCACGCGCACATCTCTAACTACTTTGTGAGCTTACAGAACTTGCTGCGCAAACACTTTAGTGCATGCACGTGTCACGCGCTCATCTCTAGCTGTTGGTGCAGAGTCTCCTGCAATAGCCTGGCATTCCAAGCAGCTGTTATGACAGTCTTAACTCACAGCTGACACAGCGCTTTTGACCAGTTTTCCAACACACATACACACGCACACACACCACGCACACACATGCCTGTTTTTTCTTTTTTTTTTGGTTCTGTTCTAAATATTTGCACGGCTTTGGTCATTCTGTGGCCGGGACAGCCTTTCTTTTTTGCTCAATTTTGGCGTGGTTCTGTTCTGTTCTTTTCTCTTCGCCGGCTTTTACTTTTTCAGCTGAGCTCAGCTTTGCCTTAGACGAACTGCGTTCGGATCGGTTCAGCTGGGCCTCGCTCCGGTCTTGTCCATCAGCTGTGCCGGCGACAAAACATGGCCGCGGCAAAAGTCCGCATAACCTTTCACTTCCCTGGGCGAATACTCAGTCTTGTCTGTCTGTCTGTCTGTCTGCCTGTTTGTTTGTCTGTTTGTTTGTTTGTTGATTCGATTTGATTTCTAGTTAATTAGTTGTTATCATACACGCCAGTTAATCACGGACAGGCAGCCATTAACCGTTAGCTTTCCAATGCGACCAACGAGTTTTCGATTTGGCCAGCAAACCAAAAGCCAACTCCAGACAAAGCTCTTCACAAATTTTCATGTGGCCGGAAGTCGTCGGCGCAGCCGCTGATCATCTGAACAGATTCTAAAGACGAATTGGTTTTTTTTTAGTCTTTTATTTTTTTTAGAATTTTTTGTAGTGTTCAGCATGGAATTCATAATAGCCAGGCGTCTAGCTATTACACTAATTCCCCCAAACCCTAAAGATCTGAAGCGATGTCTGGCCCTGCGGGCAGGTAGCGGGCGGGCCTCAGCCCCCTCAGCCTCAGTCTCAGTCACAGGTGTGATCCCATCAAGTACCTTTATAAAACGGAATTTAATTTAAAGAAAGCACGAAAGGTGAACTGAAACAGGAAGATCTTGCATTCTTTTCGTATGCAATATGGAAACTAATTAAGCTATTCACGAATATGATTCAGAAAATTGAAGGAAATATGGGCTAACTGAAATACTTGATATGAAAATTATTTCCTTGGGAATAATCTTATTTTGAGAGGTAAACTGGGTTTCTTGTCCGTTTTTCATAAGTTGCACAAATTTGTATTTAAACGGCATTTAAGTAATTCATATAGCTAATTACTTAGTAAAAAATGTTGAATTACTTTTTTTTGTCAAGTATTCTGGAAGAGTAGAGGAAAATCCCGTTAGACAATCATCTGATTTGTAAAGATACATTTGTTAAATCTAGTTTTTAGCCAGCTTTACCCTCTATATATCTCTCTCTCTCTCGTGCTCTCACTCCTGTTCTCTCTTACTCTCCTTCTCTCTCTCTCCGTCTCTCTCTCTCTACCATGCCGTTTATATACTAAAAGGAGACTCTTATCAACATTGGCCCACTATATCATTCGCCTCTACCTTTCTCTCCCTTTTTCTCTCTCCTTTACCCTCTCTCTGTTTCCTTCTCTGTCTTCCTCTTTCTCACTCTCTCTACCATAGTCCTTATATACTAAAAGAAAAATCTTATATACATCGGCCTACTATATCATTCGACTCTCCCCCCCTCTCTGTCACTCTCCTTTCTTCTTCTCAAATGTTAATACCCTGAAATTGTTAGATTAACTAACCACTCTTAAAAGCTCTATAGAGGGTGTTGATCATGTCAGCTTAGAATGTGGGCTTATCTGCTGAAAAATTTGTGTAATGCTGATGATTTTGCTATGTGGCTATGCTAAAGATCTGAGGCTCGCGTTGTTAATGAGCAGAGCGCAGTTAGTTACAGGTAGCTGTGGCAGTCAAGGAAGGTTCTCTGCTCTTTTCTTCTTTTTTTTTTGTTAACTGATGCTGGTTGCTGCCCAGGTAGGGGGGGGGGGGGGGGAGGGGAAGCTCATTAGATGGCGTGGAGCTGCTAAAATGCGGGTGCCTCTTTTTGGCTTTCACTTGAGTCGAATCCGCCCAGCCTCCACAGCACTTGCTCGGCTATAGGGCGGCCCATCTGTTGTCATCATTGCGGCACAGGCAAGGTTTTCAGCTTCAGATTCGCCAGGTCTGGTCAGGCAGTCAAAGAGTTGGCAGCGATTCGTTTGTCAGGTCCAAAGCCAAGGCTAATTAGCGACTTGGCTGGCCCGTTGATACGGCTAACAAGATGCGATGCTGACTGCGACGCCAACTGCGACGGCGACGGCGACAGCGAAGCAGAGTGAAACATTTGAACGTGGTCATTTATTAGACTGCGGCTGATGCTGTTGATTGCAGCGAAACGCGAGCTGAGCCGAGCTGTTTCGGTGATTAGCGCGGATTGCCGCGGATTGCAGCCGGCCGCAGTTGCAGTTGGCAGTTGCCAGCTGGCAGTTGGCAGGCGAGCCCGTTTAGTATCTAATTAATTTTTCAGCAATTCTAACACATTCGTGACATTTATCTTAATAATTTTTGGCATAGCCCGTCCACGGCCTGGCGTTGAGCCATGTGCATTTTTGCCAATTTAAATGCTGCCAGCCACAAGAGCCACAAAAGGCACAAATGTTCGAGCTCAACAGCGACAGCGACAGCGACATGCGACGCGCACATCGATCATCATTTGCGGCACGAAAAAAGTGAAATGCCTGCAACAAGGCGGGTGCTGGGACACTGCGGGGCACTGTGGGGCACCGCAACAGTCGGGGCTGTGGCCCCGCCGGTCACACAAACGCTGGAATTCTGATTTTCTCGCTGCCGCTGCTGATGATGATGAACGTCTTCGTCTGCGGCTCGGTCGTGTCCATCGTTGCTGGACATTAGAATTAAGCTGTAACTTTGCATCGAAATTAAATTTATAGCTTGGCGCAGCAACAGCCAAAGAAGAAGACGCCAACAACAACAACAACATTCGCAGCCATTAGAAGAAAAGCAGCAAAAATTGCAAGGAAAAAAATGTAGAGGAAAAATAAAACAGCTAAAAGAAAGAAGAAATATATTCGCGAACATAATAAACGTAGCGCTCGAGCCATTAACTCAAAGCGCTGCCCCAAGGGGGCCACAGGGGGCGTGGCGGCGTGGTAGCAGTTGGAAAGGTGTACTGGCAGGCTTCGAGCGTGGGCGGCTGCGGGGGGCGGTGGCGGGGGCGGGCGCGCAGCTGATGACGGCAGTCGTCAGACATCGCATTCACATGTGAAAGTTGTACGAAAACAAGAAAAATTACCGAGCTTAAACAAAAACAGAAGATACAAAAACAAAACTAAAATAAATAAAAACGAAACAGAAAACAGAAAGAGGAAGAAGCAGCAGCAGAAGAAAACGCGCCTGTCGATCGCTTGCATGCTCATCTCTAAAGATCATGTCATGTGCCGCTTGTTATTATGGCTGATAATGATGATGGCACTATCAGGCTGACCCAAATACTTCAGCTAGCCGGCAGAGCCGCCATCAAATAAGAGTAGGCCACACAAATGAGCGACAGCTATCCTACACGAAAATATCCTACACATCATTTTCCGATGTTTTTGTGGGCAATAAAAATGAAATTGTTAAAGCACTTGTTGCTTGTGATTGTCATGTCAGGCTGTTATAGGTAACAAAATGTTAATGTTAATTGTTATGTACAGTTTTATGTTAATGGTAATGACCAGGTTATTGTTAATATTACTGTTAATGTCCATTTTGTATTTAGGGTAATGTTAATCTTAATGTTAGCCTAACGCAAATGTTAGGGATGAGCTGTAAAAGGCACGCTGTTAATATATACCAGCAAATGTTAAGTCTTTGAGTGCATGTTAGTTAGAGCACGCTGTTACTGTTACCGTTAGAGAACACAGCAAGCTGATTATGCATTTAATCATACTAGCATGTAAGTAACAGCACGCTCTTCGTGTAAACATACATGCTCATATATTACCTGTAGCTTTTCATGTAGGAGGAAAATTTAAATGTAAATGTTCGTGTGTACGTGATAATATGACGTACACCCATTAGATGCCGAATTCTGTCAATGAATCAACTAATGCTAGTAAAGAAATGCCGTAATATTAACAAAAGTGTGTTCCAAATGCTTGCAAATGTTAAATTTACAGAAAACTTAACAGCAAGTCTTTTTGTAACAAAAAATGTTAACAAATGTTAGCTTAACAGCAAATTTAGCAGCAACTGCTTATGTAACACCAAATGTTAGTTAGGTAAAGTCGTAATGTTAACAGAAGCGTGCTCTAAATGCTTGAAAAGGCTTACATCCTCAAATATAAAAGTGTGCCAAGTATTTGTAGCGTACCCTGATCCTAAATGTATTTGCTTACGCGCACTCATATATCAAACAAACAGTGTGTATGCCTCTTTTGTTTGCTTATTTGTTGTTTTTGGTTTTTGTTTTTTGCAATTCTGTTTGTTCGATCTTGAGGTTTCACCTTACCTTTTTGGCCGGGCCCAAAGTAACCTCTTTGGCCGTTGTCCAGCGTAATTTGCATGATGTTCTAGTTTCCATTTATGTGCATATTTGCTTTTGCTTTTCGTTTTAGCCTTTGGAATTTTCTATTTGCCTTTGTTTCGAATCAAAAAAAAAAAACACACACAAAAACAAATTTGTAATAAAAAAAAGATAAAATGACTTTAAACTTCTACAAATAGTGCAAAGTTTGCTCGTCATTCTCGGACCGTTAGTTGGCCACATATAAGTATATCTAAATAACATATTTGGGCTAGACGCGACCGAGCGGCAGGCGGTGGGCGGCGTGCAGCGGGGCAAAGCAGGGGCAGATAAAGCGACCAGCGGAAGAGCAAACAAAAGACTTAGGCAACGAACGCGAGGCGAGACAAGGCGAGGCGAGACGCTGCGACGGATGCTTGAGGTTGCGGCATCTTTAGAAATAATTATCGCCTGTGTCCATATTGTTCTAACGTGAAAGTAAAAACCGTTAAGAATTAATAACTATACAAAGTTTTTGGCCAACAAATTTGCGGAACAACAGCAACAACAGCAGGCAAATAAAAAACGTGCAGAGGAAGGGGCAGCAAAATTTATAAAAATAAACTTTTTCTTTTACTGGGTCAACTTTTTGTTGTTGTTGCTGTTTCTAATTCTGCTGTTGGCCTTTTCGCTTGCCAGAAACAACAATAACAACGACGACAACAACGACAATAAAAACAAATAACAGTCAAATCGAATCAAAGAACTCTATGTGATGTCTCGACGGCTGCAAGCAACTGGCATCAAAATGCCATAAAAATAAAAATAAAAGCACATTGTGATTTATTGCGATTATCAATATGAAAGTGATACGCGACCCAGAGACCCACACAGAGCACCCAGCTACACGACCTCGCCCACCTTCAAAACCAAATCGAGAGTCCAAAACGAAGCTAATTAATTTCCAAAAGCGCAGGCCGAGCCAGATGTTGTGGGTGCGTTTTGGGTGAGTCAGTGCTGCCAAAAGGCAGCTAAATCTAATGCTAAGAATAGCCAAAAATAATTAAGTCAATTGGGAAAAGAGCTGTCACTTTTGCCAATATATATAGCTAAATAGAAAGCTAAATCAGTTTAAAAATAGCCTGCAATAGTTGTCAGCTGACAATAGGTCTGAAAATAGCTGCATTTAGCGAGAAAATAGCTAAATCGACAGCACTGGCTATGAGTCAGTGTGTCTAATGCACAAGATATTCAATATTGGTTCTCCCAAATTAACAAAGAAAGCTGCTAAGCTCTTGCCAAACAGATTTCAATTTGATTTCATTTGAATCATTTTCCGCTGCCTTTTGTCTTGGGAGGTCGCATGCTTACGCTAACATATTGTTAAGCTATAATTCCCATTATGTTAATCAAATAATTGTCACTAATTTTACTGTAATTTTCTTTTAGTATCTATGAGACGCGCCGCATTGCCCGGGTTCATCGCACAGTCTGTGAGTCGGTTAGACTGTTTTAGTCAGTTCAGTTATTGGACAGTTGTCTGTTGGCCATTATTATCGCTTGCGAGCGGCCATTATCATTATCATCATTATCATTAGCATTAGCATTAGCATTGGCATTGGCTGAGCAACAAAAGCGCGACGAAAACAACGACAACGACAAGAACAACAACGATCACGACAACGGCGCAAAAACAACTGTAAAGCTCAGCAGATACAGATACAGATACAGATACAGCTAAATTTCGAGTAACAGATACTCGGCTAAGTATTTCCATGAATGAACAGACGCAGACGTTGACTTTCCAGCAGCTCTATTGCTTTGTTTTTCATATACCCCAAACACACTGTAAATGGTTAAAAGCAAGGGTATATTGGATTTGTGCAAATGTATGTAACAGGCAGCAGATATATATTCCTGGTCGCCAGGCTCGTGACTTGAAGTTTGAAATATATATTCTATCTATTCGCAGATATATTTCGATCCGCTTGGGAATATTACCTTCAAAATTGCAAGAAATTCAATATTAAAAAGCTATGTTCACACACAATTCATATCATATGAAATCCTTGAAAGTTGCAAAAAGATCGGATAAGAATCAACGAAGCTATTGAAGACTGTATTAACCATAGAAAAGGTCTGGGAGAAGAAGTCTCGGAGTGTGTGCGTGTGTATGGAAGGTTGGTCAAGAGATTGTAACAGCAGCTCGACGCAGGCTGCAGGGTATCTTCTAGTCAGGTAGTCCCTTCTGGAGCACTCTTACTTGCCGTTTCTTGGTTTATTTTGCAAGCAGCTAAGAGTGTGATCTAATCTTGCTGAGAAAACGTAGACTCTTCTGAATAGAAGTGGTTTTTGTCAATCCTAACGGATAGGCAGCTATTTTAAGTTCATATAGGTCCAATTATCCATCGAGCTTGAGTTCTGCATTGCGCAGTTCTCATTCTTTACGGAACGTGTTCTGTTCTATAGAGCATATTGCATAGGCAGAGCGTGTTTGAGCCGCGCTGGTTCAAACTTTCATTGCAAATGTCGACTCTATATTAGTTTAATTAATAAATTATCGTCTTCTTTAGCTAATTGCCAGCTGAGCTGGAAATCTTTTCCGGTTTTAAAGCGGTTTTAAAGCGTAAAAAATCATCAGGTTTTTATTTGTTTATAGAAAGTTGGCCCGAACAAATGTTTCAGTCAATCGGTCAGTTCGGCTGTCTGAAGGTCATTTGGCGTAGGCGCCATTTGTACATAGTTGAGCTGCATTTAGCATACTCCACCTCCCACTAGCCCATATCAATTGCCAAGCCTGAATGGCCATTTAGGCCAACGTATGCTCGAAAGCAAAAAACTAACATGGCAGAACAGAAAAACAAAAAACAAGCAGCTGCTGACAGTTGACCAGGCAACAATTGACCGATTTCCATGGCCTGCTCCTGGTCCACGCTGGCCCGCTGATAAATGAATGAGACGTTGGCCAACACCATAACCAACCGAGGAGCAGCATCGCTCCTAGTGCTAGTCGCTGACCTAGAATGCAGCCTTAGCTTTTACTGTTGTCTCTGCCCGTTCCGTTGCCGTCTTGCCAACTGCTGTCGCTGCTGCTGTTGCTGCTGTTCCATTCTGTGTTCTATTCTCTGTTTTATGTGTCGTCGCTTGCAGCACTTTGGTTACCAATACCGTTTGCTGGCAACTTCAGCGCCAACTTATTAGCATAATCTCAGCCATCGCAGCTGCAGTTGGCAGCGCAGTCGCCGTCGCCGTCGCCATCGCAGTCGTTGGTAAGTCTCATTATGCCTGGCCGGGCCTGACTGACACTCTGGCAGTGGCACCTCATCATCGGCGGCATCAATTCGCTGCTTGATGCATCGCCAGGCAGCGTGTGAAGCAAACTGCAACTAGCTGTTGCTGCTGCAACTAGCTGCTGCTGCTGCTGCTGCAGTGGAATGCTAAACATGCAACAGCAGCGACAGACTCAAATTCAGATTCATTTCGTTTGGTTTGTTTCGGGCTCTTATGCTAGAAATTAAAAGAGACCACGCTCAGAGACAGCCACAATTACACTTAGAGAAAAGCTCTGTGCATAATTCGCTTAAAATCCAAACCCTTTTCTTCAAGTTTTCACAAAGCTCAAAGATTAGTCTAAAATCCTTCTAATTTTCTTCCTTGCTCTTGAAATAAGAATTTTTATTTTTCGTTCAAGCAAACTATGTTCTTCACATTTGTAGGTTTTCTCTCAGTGCATTTGTATTCCTAATTCTATTCGTATAGTTTTGTATTTGTATTTGCATTGGCATAATTTCTGGCTTTCATGCCAGTGCCCATGTGTGTGTGCGCCATAACGGCATTTATAACCTTTTCATTAGCTTTTTGATTTGAAACTCAAATCTGCCTCACGTTGTGTCTCTGCCACAACTGGCTTCCCCTAGAATCCCCCCTTCAGCCAACCCATTTGCCCGAACAACCGTCGCACGCCATTTACGCGCATAATTTTCGGTTAGCCAAGTTTTTCGCTAGAGTTTGTTTATATACCCGTTGAAAATGGCTAGAAAGGGTATATCGTTTCGAGCGCGTGAATGTAACAGGCGAGTGGAAAGCACCGATAACTAAGAAATCTTAACGAGAATAATGTTAGGATATTGCCTCCCATTCGTATTATATCGATGAGCTATTTTTAGAGATAGATTCATCTAATTGGGTAAGAAGTTGCTGCTCGTATACTAGACAAAGACTTTTGGATTATAAAGACAGCATTTCCCATAGAAGAAGCAAAACCATAGCTAGAATATTTGTGATTGTAGCTTGACGGCGGATTAAGGGTATCTTCTAGTCGGAAACTCTCGCATAGGGAACACTTACTAGTGTTTTTTTTTTTATTTTTGACTAGGAGGCAGCTACCATTCGACTCGATGCTGGCTTTGGCTTACGGCCAGTTCTTCAGCTGTCGCTTCTCTTGGCCATGTTTAGTCAGTTAATATTGAATGAGCGATTCGCTGCCTGTTTGTGCAAGTCTTTCGCGTTTTTTATTTGCCAATTTTGGGACAATTGCGAGTGCAAATAATTCCTGATTGAGTTCAGTGATAACACGTCAGGTGCTGTTTGGTAGTTGCACTCATTACTGTCAACTTTAAATATGCTAAGTGCAATAGCACGGTCAGCTTTTGTGTTATCGATAACTGGGAATGTCTGTGTATCGATATATCGATCATTTACAAAGTGAACTCCGAATGCAGCAAATTGTTGTATTTGAAATGAAGGTTTCCAAGTGAAAACATTGACATTTGTTGTTATCGATAACTGTGATCATCGATAACCGTGCGAATACTCAAATTTAGCAAAATCAAAGTAAAAGTGTAAGCCCAAAGTAAACTTTGCCTTTCCATCTGAAATCCCTCTGGTAAAGAACTGAAAAAAATCAGAGAAAAAGCTTAAATAGACTAGCAAATTGCCTTTGTGTTATCGATAGCTGTAAATGACTGTTAATCGAAATATCGATCATTTACAAAGAAAACTCCGAACGCAGCAAACTGTTGAAGATATTGGAAATGTAGGTTCCCAAGTGAAAACATTGACATTTGTTGTTATCGATAACTTTGATCATGTATCGATAACCGTGCAAACATTTAAATTTAGCAAAATCGAAGTAAAGGTGAAAGCCCAAAGTAAACTATGCCTTTTCAGCTGAAATCTCCCTGTTAAATAACTAATCATAAAAAAAAATCACAGAAAAAAATTGATAAAGCTAATTAAGTGCTTCTTCATTAATTGGATCTATCTCTTTGGTACAGCGTTAACATAACGGATAAAGTTCATTGAAAACTGCATACATATGTATGCCGGGCGCTTTCTGCCAAGTTCATATCGATTCTATATACCGCGGTATATTTGCTCTGGATTGAATTCATTAGAAGCCGCCACCAATAATTCTATCATTTCAGAGACGAGGCCAATTTCCTCATCGCTCACAACTAGATCCGGCACCGTATTGAGGATTATTTGAAAGACCCGCATTCTCAGCTGATCCATTTGTATGCCAATGTCCAGGGTATTCAATATGTCGGCCTGACTCTGTGGCACATTTCGCCTAATATAACGCTGCCCCAAAACTCGATGCTCCTGTAGAATATTAAGAACATTCTCCTTAACGCACTGCAACTGCATTAGGCGATTCTCCCGATTGTTCACATTAGCCATAGCAATAGGGAAAATTTAGAAATTCCTGATATGAATTCAATGTTTACGTATTTGTGAATGTGATAACATAGGCAAAGCCTAGTTGGTATTAAACAACAATAACAATTCTCAGCCAACTTGGTAATTTTGCATTTCGCTTAGTAAAATATAAAATAAAATAAATAGCATATAAAACTTAAGGTACATCACAAGTTTTTCGTAATTGATTTATTATTCAAATACGTTTTGTTCCACATTTTTTTCGGAATGTGTAAAGTTTTTCAAGTAAAAATTCTTTTCTTCATAAGCTTCTTTCCAATAGACAAAGTTAAACTCTTGAGAATTCTCTTCTTTCTTCTCTAATGGTCAAATGCATTTCATGTTAAGTTTCTCTGGCCGCAGGGGGTTCGGCTACATATGAAGGAAGATAAGTACTGGCCCGCCTGGGTGATCCCAATCATTCAACTTCATAAAGAGCCGACTACAACAACCACAATAGAAGATTTCACTGGCCAACGAAAATGAAAACGAAATTAATTTCACAATTATAGCAATTAAACGCAAAATAAATTGTGTTTTAAGATGCAGTCAACAACAATGAGACCCCCCCCCCCCTCTCCTCACCTTTCCCCACCGGCAGTAACCAGTCGCTGGCCCGACCGTACACAGGTGCGCTCTACAAAGAAGAAGCACTGCCCAGACCGCATAGAATGAATATATGATAAAAGCGGAAAACAAGTAATGATCTACGCACTTTTCATTACCCGTGTCCGACCCGTTGTCTGTCCGTGCCTCAGTCCCTGCCATTATCCCCTGTCCCCTGTCTGTCATCTTTATTAAATTCCAAAAGTCCATTGACTATGGCATTGAGCTTGGCCCCTTTTCATTAACTACAATTCAATATATAATATATGGGAATGTATACACCATATATAAAGCATATAAACTTGTCCTTAAAGAGTTTATCTAAAAGCTATTTCAATATTTATGCTTAAAAAATATATCGTTAAGCCTTTTAAACACCTGAAATCAAATTAAGCCCGAATTTCGCCTATGAAAAGTACAATGGGCAATCGAAATATACTAAGTTAATTATTTTATTTATATTTGAATGTGAACCTCCATAGAAATAAACGAGACAACACATTGCACAGCTTCTTCTTAGAGAGGGTATTCAAGCGTCGCTGTGCCTGGTGCTCAATAATTTGGTTTTCACGTTTCTTGGACATGTTGCTCGCTTTTCATGTGGCGCATTGTAGACTTTGTGGCATTGAGGCAAAAATTTCACTTCACAGAAAGAGCACAAAAAGTCGCCATAACGACACTTCCGATCTCGATGGCAAACTGAACTCAGCCGAGCTGAGTGGAAATAAAACTTAGATTTGGACTTTGGCTCTGTGTTTCTATTATTTAGCTTTACACCGACTTTTATATTTAGACGCTGCCTTTCTTTCGTTTTTGATACACACTGTAAATGGGTATTACAGGGTATAATGTTTCGTTGCCAATGTGTATGACAGGCAGAAGAAAGCATCTCCTTTCCCCCATCCCCTGACAGGGGAGTCGATCTAGCCAGGTCTGCCTGTCCTCATTCATAAACTCATCAATCTTGGGTTTTACAAAAATTTGAAATTTAAAATATATATGTATATACTCCCATGCCCTACTCAAAACGAATTATCCCACTCGATTTCCCATCGATTTTTAGATTATTTTGTAATATAACTCGAAAATTATGAGAGCTTGACACAGCAAACATGGAATAATGGTTCTCACAATAGATAAAGACTATTTCACCTATGGGATACCTTCACAAAGTTCTGCTCGCCATCGGACCACAAGTTTCGAATATTCTTAAGAATGCATTCCTTATACGTAAAGTGAAGCAACGATTTTTTTTTTTTTGTATTTTAGATGGAAGGAGTGCAGAATGCTTTTTGCTGGTTGAGGGGTATCTTCTAGTCGAGCACTCTTATTTATACTTCAGTACGTCTCGTTACATTTTTACAATTTTCGTGTTAAGTTGATTTTATTTGAATGTCTGCCCGTTGCAGCGTCAACAAGTGCTCAAAGCCAACCAGACGCATATCTGGCCAAGTTTTTCGGGCATTGTTTATACCACAAAGCATACACACACACACACACACACACATGCACACACAATGTGCACAGTACATGCTCGTAAAGCTGTCAGGTTTAGGTCTCTGCACGTGTCGCACGTCTGCTTTCTTGTCATGGTCATCGCCGCTCATTGAATCTAATGGGTTTTACTTTCATTACAATTTTGTCTGTCCACAGCGAGTTGTTGCTACTGTCGTTGATTTCACTCGCCGTCCCCAGTGAGACAATTCACAATTTACACAACTAAAATTTGAACCAAGTACGCTCCCTATCAAATCCAGGTGCCAGGGCCAGGTGCTTCTTGCTAAGGATAGCAGACAACTCAAGAAGGTGAAAGGTCGTCGACTCAGCTAACTGCATGCAGCATGAAGCTTTTTCAACAGGTATCGCATTCCTATCGCTTAGTTATCTTCCATTAAAATTAGACTAAAGGCTGTTTTGCTGCTTTTGTAATCATCAGATTAACTTATCTAGTTTCTTCTCCTCCTGATTATACGGCTTAGAATTGAAGAGTTCATCTATCTACTGCGCACAGCTATGACTTTTTCCCAATTAATTTTCTCACCTTAATGTATTGTTTGAAAATTCGAATATCTATTGGCAGCCAGATCTTTATGAGAGAGTTTTAGACACAGAAAGTCATTTAAGGTTTTCACTTCGGCTTACTCTGTGACTAACCCCCACAACTTTTATTAATTGGAAATTCTTAGCATGTTTTCGTATTAAACAAAGAGTACATATCATAAATTATGCATTTAAAAAGAGCCAATCGCCCTATGAATAGCCGTATTCAATTTGATTTACTCTATTGATTTATTCTGTCTGCAGACGGTCTGAAGCCAGGACCGGACAATGCCATGCAACTCGCTGGACCCCAATCTAGTTCAATAGGTGAAAGTGGTAAGCCGTAGACAAATGACAACGAATTCGAATACCCGATTCGGCATTGGCCTCGGTTTCGATTTTCGACGTCGTGTGCCCCAAGCGACAGGTTATTATTCACTTTAGAATCAAATAATGGTGTCTCGTTTGGTTAAAGTCGATGTACGAGTACACTATGTGAGTGCTCGGAAAGGCATCTGGAAAAGCTATGAAAGGGATATCAAGAGATTCGCGAGGATAGAGGGTAGCAGATGAACTGAGAGGCAAGGTCCAAACTTAAAAAATATTTAAATATCGATGGTGTTTTTAAGAACCTATCGATCATATCATCAGCAGCCTTTGCTATAGACATAAGGAAACGCTTCAACTTGTTGGGAATTGCTAGCGCAAAGCAACGAAAAGAAGCAAAGCGAACAAACTATTAAACTAGTTGCATTATTGCAGCTATAAATAGAACTTGGCTGCACTAGCTAAATGACCTGGTCTTAATACCCTTACCACAGAGCGGGGGCTAACAAATAGAGACATTATGCAAATGGCAGAGTCTCTAATAAACAGCCGCCTGTCGGGCTATAAATTAGGCAGCGCAATCGAATGGAACAGCTAATGGAACTACTAAACTAAAAGATAAGCAAGCCCCCCGCCGCTTCTTCCTCGCCCACTCTCTCTCTCTTACTCCCGGCAAATGATATGCAATCTGTGGCGCTATCTTTGAATTTGGAACATTCACGTCTCAAATTGTAATTGTAATTCTAGTTTTAATTTTGATGATATTTCTGGTTCTGGCTCTGGTTCTGGTTCTTGTCTGTTGCTGGTTCTATTGCTGTCTCAGTTTCAGCTCCCCCGGATTCATTCTTGTAATGCGCTCTAAGTAATCGTAATGGCCGCGGACACCATCTGCGCCGGCACCGGCACCGGCACCGGATATGCGGAAAGAGAGACAAAACAACAATAAATCCGAGGCGGCGACGCAGTCAAGAAAGTGAGAACAGTTATGTAGTGTAACTGATGCCGTTAGATAGCATTTTCCACATACAGCAGCTAGAACAAACGACCGAAAACCCAAAAGCCAAGACATACCCAGACACGAATAAAGACGCTAAAAACCAAACGAAGCAAAACGCTAAACAAAACCCCGAAAAAATACACACTCACAAAAAAAGAGCCCTAAAACCATCCGAAAATGGTTCAAGATTGTGGGGGCTGGCACAAAACTTTCTTCGGTAAAAATGAACAAAAAAAGAAAAAATGAAGAAAAATAAAAGAGTCTAAAAAAAAAACCGAAAAAACAAAATGATTCTAAATGCATTTGTCGCCGTTGGCGGGCTCAGGCATCTTTGACTTGGCCCTGGCGAAAAAGGCTGTGAAAAATAGTTTTCGATTTTCGTTATGGTTTTTCCACAGTTCGATTGATGGCTGTGGGGCTCACGTTTCTTGTGTTTTCCATTTCCTATACCCTATGTTTCTAAGACTTGACATGGGCCAGGGTATGCGTGAGCTAATCAAGTGTATGTAACGCACGGCATTAGGCATATATTCTTATTAGATCCAATTAGGTGTTATCACTCCATCGTTTGGACATGGTCAAGCTAAAGAATTGGGCGAGTTTAAGTCTGGAGTTTTAGAGCATGTTTCTTGACTTTTTCTAAATTGTATAATTTTCTTATTTCAATTTGTAGTGGAGACTAAGGGGTATCTGTTAGTCGATCGCTTATGACTACAGCATTCTTAACTGTTCCAAGCTCATTTGGGCATACCATTACGTGCATTTTCCCAACACACAGAATGGGCACAACTTGAGCCTGTGACTAAGTTGGACCCTGGATGTGAGCCACAGCCGACTAGATCATCTGCCTCCCGAGGGAAGAAAGTGATTCCTAATAATTGGGCGGCGACAAGCGGACAGTGAAAGCTCGCGCTGGCCCAAACGCGAACTGAGTTAACCATATTTTTGTTTTATTTTTAAATTTGTGGGGGATTTTGCACTTAGGAACTGTTCTAAGCGAAATAGGAAAGTGCGCCCAAAGACGAGGCTAATGTAACTGCAACTGCAACTGCAATTGCTACTGCTACTGCTACTGCAACTGCGGCACGCAGTCAATCATCGTTTGTAGGGGCTTTCGGGCATTTGATTTGAGTTCTGTGGCAGCGGAACAGCAGCGGAACCAAGCGAGCAAATCCAGGGAACGTGCTGTGACAATTGACAGTTAGATGCGTTTTGTTCTGTTAGAAATAAGCTGCCGGCAGTTGGCACAGCAACCTGCAACCCGGCAACTGACATTATGATGTCATCAAGCCCAGAGCCAGAACTTACTCGTATATATAGAGTACAACAAACATCTGCGGATTGTCATCGGCTTTGGCTCACATACTCGGGCAATTTTCGTAGGCCTTGACTCGAAACCGTGCGGGATCTGCGATTAACAGCAAGACCAAAAACAAACCAAAACCACGCCGAAGATTAAATACCCTTTTCGAATAAGTTTTTGCAGATATGCGAGATCAAACAAGATGATATGTCAAAAGAACCCTACAAGTAGATGATGTATGGGTTCGATCCGTCAACAGAAAGATGCGGCTATTTCCACCATTCTCTCGATATTGATTAGGAATATATATGAGGGTTCGATCCATCAACATAAATATTTGCATACTGGAATATATATATATGTATATGGCGTTGAAGTTGTCTCCGTTAGACATTGCTTGAGAAATTTCTAATACCCTCATCGGGCGCATAAAAAGACATTGACATCGAATACACTTATCTGGCTGCCAAGCATGAAGATGAACAATCCATATACACTGCACGACTATATACAATAACATATAGTGTATGCCGTATTTTGTATATCTGTATATCTGCTGTCTGTTGTTTGCAGTACGTGTTCATTAACTGTTAGAGTTAACTAACTAAATCGGAGCGACAAAGCTCTGTTGTACATCTGTTCAGTTTACTTAGAGCAGGGTTCTGGAACCAATTCCCGTGCTCAGCCGATCAAATCTAAAGACAATCAACTTACGCGCTCATATATAATTATGAATTGGATAAACGACTGCTCGTTAAGAGCTTTACGAGTTCATGCCAATGGCTTAAAAGATGGCTAACAAAACCTTCCCAAGAACTCATATGTTGCATGCTTAAATTGAATTTTAAGGCCCTTAACTCTCGGTTCATAACAAAAATTCGAATGTGACTGACAAATTACCGAATATTTTAAAACTAACTAAGGCTACATTGTCACGGAATGCGTTTTTCATTTTGAAAAAAAATGGAATGGAACGAATGGAGCAACATTCGTTAAGAATTATACACATATGATTGAGAAAATGTTGAAAATCACGTTGACATGTGAATGGCATTTCAGTCAATATAGTCAATTTAGAGAAAGCCAATGGCTACCATGAGGATCAATATAGGGAAAATGGAATAAAATGAAAACGTATAACGTTAACATGGTAATGGCATTTAGTCAATACTTTGAAGAAATCTAAAAGAAGAATGGAACGAATAGATAGGCTTCTTAACGAATGAATAATATGAAAATATATATATAAAAGGATACATTTCTTCGGAATGGAGTTTTAACACATTCTTCGAATGACAACGATCACGAAAATAAAAGCTCAGAGTGTGGGTAAGGACTGAATCTAAAGATATTTGCCGTTTTTTTTTTTTCAGCTGTGCCTTTAAGGCATTAGCTACCTTTTTCTTAGACTGAGCTCTGCTTATTTCTAGAATAGGAAATAGAGAGAAGAGTTTTGCTCCAGGATTTGCATTACCAGATTTGGTATTAGCCAAAAGAGAGTTAAGTGCTTAGAAATAGGTACAATAACTCGACAGTTGGCCCCATCAATCATGCAGCATGTGGATGTGGGGGGCGGGAGTGGGGCCTAGCGCTGGGCCAATAAGGGAAGCGAATCATTAGACATTGTCAGGGCACCGAAATGGGCTAGTTCCTGCAATTTGTCCATATTCGAATGCAGTCAAATGCAGCGCTTGGGGCAACGACAAGTTCAATTGCAACACCAAGTTGCACGGTTGCCTGGCTGTGTGGTAACCAAATATGGCAAATGTCTGCGACACCTTTTGCGGCAAGCGGCATTAGTTGCAACTATGCCAGTGCAGCGCTTGGCATTGTATGTGGCAGCGCAATGGGCGCATTGTGTGGAATCGACACCACTGTGGCATCCACCACTGACACAGTTATGTGCAACAAAAGATGCGCGCGTTGCTGCCAACATATCCAGAGCCTGGATGCAGCGTGCGGCACAAAGGTTTGCGGCTAACACGCAACTAGGTCAACGCTGTCGCCGTCGCCGTCGCCGTCGCCATCCTCATCATCATTACATCAATGCCTGATCTGCGGCCTAGGCAAATGCACTTGCTAAAGTGTGTGTGCCTGTGTGTGTGCGTGTGTGTGTGCCTGTGTAAGTGTGCGTGTGTGTGTTGGCTTCAGTGCGCGTGAACGAGTGTCACATTTGCCTCGCGAAATTGGAGCAAATGTGCGCGTTAGGGCAGCTGCCACTGCGAACCTGCCCGCTGACAAGCAGTTCCCCTCACTTCCCGTCCGTACGTCCGCCCATCAGCCCGTCGGCCACTGTTGAGCCCCACTTCCAGACCGTCTCCATTTGCTCTTATTATGCGCGCTCTCGCATTATAACGGTTCGCAATTACCATTCACCGCTACCAACGCAAAGCGTGCCCCGTTGCCGCTAATGTGGTTGCTGGCAGCTCCGCCTTCCGCCTTCCGACAGTCGCCCGCCGCCCGCCGGCCGCCGGCCGCCGACTGCCGCCTGCCCCTCTCCAGCGGCTGTCCGCCTGCTGCATAATTAGTCATTTTCCTGGAGCGCCGCCCGCGCCATTGTTGTCGCCGTTTGTCGTTCTCGGTCTCGTTCTCGTTTTGATATTGGACTTATTCTACTCTACGTGCAGCTCGTTGTGCTTAGTTTTCCAGCTCAATTCTAAACTTCGCACGCCCCCTTTGCTGACTGAAGTCCACTCAGAGAAAAAATTGTATGGCCAAATGTTAACTAAAGGATTTTTTCGCTAATATTAAAAACCATTTCTTATCTGTCTGTCCTAACTGATTGACTGACTGATTGATTGATGATCAATGCTTGGGTCAAACCACAAAAGCTACACAGCTGAAATTTTAGCTAAAGTTATCTTCATAACTTTATTCCACCCGCAACGGTGGAAAATTCGTGGAAAACGCTTGTATCAATACATTTTCGTTCGTCCTCAAAGTCATTGCTGAAGATTTTTGTGAAAATTCATTTAAGTAGTGCTATCACACTTTTCGCAAAATACAATACATAAAAAGGTAAACCTTTTTGTGGAAGAAGCTTATATGTAGTTTAGGCCGATCGGCTTCAAATTTATTCTCAACGCTTCATAAAAAATAAAAACTAAGCAAATTGAATTACAGTAATTTGGTGAATTCCACCCGCAAATGTGGAAAATTCGCGACAAACGGTTAGATTGAAATTGTATGCTGCTTCAAACCCATTTTGGAAAATCTTTGTGAATGTGAATTTGAGAGATGCTTCCCAGATCTTCACTGATAAATAATGAATTTTGGCTATTTAAAGCTTTCGACCCATATATTTTTCTGCGTGTAGCCGCCGACGCAAAGGCTTGAGAGCATCTTCAACCGCAACTACAGTTGGTGGAGTCAATTGGCTCAATTGCAGTCTTCAAGCGTGACAGAAATGGAGCACAACAGCAACAAGCAAATGACATAAGCCCAGGCCAGAAACAAAGCTCGAGTAGCCAGTAAGAGTGAGATAGTCAGTACGAGTGGGAGAGGGAGGGGAAGAGGGAGAGAGGAAGAGGGGGAGAGAGTGGGGCGCAGGCGTGACAAACGACGATGTCGTTGTTTCTGATTCTGATTCTGATTGTAATTGTGATTGTTAGGTTGATGCGCTGATTTGGTGCCCAGCTCTGATGAAATCATTCTAAATAGTTAGTTAGAGGCCAAACAACTCGTAAATGTTTCCTTATGCAACCCCAGTCACAGGTACTCGAGGGCAACTCGCAGCCCGCTCTTTCAAGTGCTTTAGGTGAACCGTTAACTGTGGCACTCGTGCATCATTCATGATGCGACTCATATTAAGCAGCGGCAGCTGCCACACACACGCGAAGCCCACGACCTACATCTGGCATAAATACATCGCAAATAGTTAATACTAGAGAGCACTTAACTCTTGCTTATTTTAACGGAGCGAGTCGCAATGACAATAAGAACTTAGACAATCTAAAATAGGTGCATGTACTGTATCATTCTTTGAGAACTATGAGCCCTACATTCTATTCAATTTTATCTCAAGCACATTTTTATTCATTAATTTACTTGTTTTGTTATCATTTTTTCTAGCTGTAATAATAAATATTACCATTTAAAATAATTAAAAATTAATTAAATATGGTTCAGTAGAAGATAACTTGTGCCCGGATCTAAAGTACCATGACATATATTTTTATTTGTATGTTAATTTATATGGAATTATGTACTTACCCAAAAATTCACATATATACGCACGATTAATTTTATTGCCATCCATTAGTCGAAGGTAGACTTGTAACACATCACTGAAAAGACACAAGCAGAAAGAGCATAAAAGTAAGAGCAACCAAAAGAGAGAGAGAGAGAGAGAGAGAAAGGACAGCGAGAGAGCAGTAAAGTGCAAGAGAGTTAATTAGAGTGCGGTTCTAACCTGAGATATATTTTAATAGGTTTGTTAATAGAACACTTCTATTCAAGGCATGAAAACCAGCCAGGCTTACTTGAATTTATGAGAATCGCATAGTAGAGCACTGTGTAAGGAAATTCGTTCGCAGCAGGAGGTATGCCTGAGTTCAATTTGGTATAGGACATACTTACATACCAATGAACATATTTACATACACACTTAAATAAATACCAATGTACATATTACACACACACTTAACAAACATACACACACTCATATATACATTATTGCATACAAACTAACAAACTTACATACCTGCACTCATACATACATTGACTCATACATGCAAGCATGTAAACATATATGCATGCATGCACACATTCATGCTTACATACACTAATTTATACATACATACATTCACAGAGTCGTATGTAAGCAAATGTTCATACAGGCATATATGTACATATTTATGATGAAACATACATACATACATAAACACACACATACACACACACACACACACACACACACACACACACACACACACACACACATATTCATCCATATATACATGCAAGCACACATGCAAACATACATACAAAATATATATTTTCCGCGCATGGACAATTCATATTTCCCGTCAACTCTAATTTCGGGAAGTTCTAACTGATGAGTGTATTGAAACATTATGTTCAAGAAGACATTTTAAATTTGAGTTGATTGACGAAATAACTAATACGTTATATTATTCATCAGCAAGGAAATAATTAAATAAATAAAATTAATTTTTAATTATCAATATAGGTAGTTTATTATATCTCTGATGTAACTCTGGAGTCGTAGGCCCAGTAGGTCGGTGGGTTTGATGAACTTTCCAATAATTTGCATTGGTGCATTCTGCTGCAGTTCTGCTAAATGCGGATATGGAATAAAATTGAAATATGTGCGATAAGTACGTGAAGTACTTGAAGAAGGCAACTCGGCACTTGGCACTTGGCACTCGGCTGATGCTTTGGAAAATCATGTTGCACACTCGAGCGTGGACGAGGCTCGGTGCCACTTGAGCGGCACAGAGTCAGGCAACTGCGGTTCCATTTTTGCGATAGATTCCAATCCGATTTGTTGCTGTTTAGTGGCAACGGAGTGCGGAGGCCGTGCTGTGGTTCCCATCCCATACCATGCCGCAGCCGAAGTAAACCCATTTCCATCCAAGTTGATCTGCAGCATGTTTGCTCGTCCGCATTTCTCGTCTCGTTTGCTCATTTGTCGCTTCGCTGATGTTCGCTGACAGGCGGCGAGCATTGCGATTCCGACAGCGATTGTGCTCACACTTGAATCAGTGCATCAATCTGTCCATCAGTCAGTCAGTCAGTCAGTCAGCCAGTCAGCCAGACTGCAGCCAGAGGCGTTTAGTGTATGCACTCATAGATACAAGACTTCTTCTTTTCTGGCTTCATTTGCAAACGATCAAATCTTTAGCAGCTCTATCGCGCCAGCTACCCGACCAGCTACACGCCAATGCAGAGCGCGTGAACATTCTACAAGATCTACATAGATTACCACAGTCCAAGGCAAAGCATAGCAAAGCAGAGCACAGCTGCCAGCTACGTGGATGACTTGGCTCGAACCATGCGGGTGCACGGGTGCACGGGTGCGGGCGGAGTCTACCAGGCCAAAGCATTCCAAGATGCTCTGCGGGCGAAGATAACCAAAGGCGAGTCAAGTAAAGACTAACATAAAGAGTCCAAAGAGTAGCAAAACGAAGTCTTTAATACCCTGTACTGAAAAGTTCTCGTTTTTTAACATACAAGCACCAAATAGCTGTTAGCAGAGTTCCACTGCACAACATTCAAGTCATTCGAATGATGTTGATGAAATGCCAGCGTTAACATTTGATTGACAAATTACCAATGAGACAACAACTAATAAATTCAATTGGAATGACACATGCATCAATGTGCATACCAATGGAATTAACGTCATTAAATACATTCTAACATTGACAACGTAAACATGTGAATGACAATTTAACAAACGCGTTCCTTGCCCGCACACACACACACACACGCACACACACATTCAGAATGAGACATTGATTTATGCGAGAAATGCACATGTGGTAGCGGGGTCATTCAAAACATTCTCTAGATAACAACGTTTACACGTGAATGACAAAGTGGCAAATTTTTTAAAAAACATACGAAAACTTCATTATTATTATAATTGCTTGTATTTTTTTTTGTAAATAATGATTGTAAAGTTGGCTTAAGGAATTTTACAATTAGCTGCTTGACTCTATTAAAGAAAATCTCGAAAGTATAGTTTTTCCCTGCCTATTTTTTCTTCTTCTTCCTCTGTGATTAATTTGCTGTTGCATGCGGCGTTAACACCTGGACAACCGCTGGACAGATTTCCATCAGCAAGCTCATCAATTTTAAAATTGAAAACCTCCCGCAGAAGAGTCGCACTTGGAGCGCGGGGCGCGGGGGAAGGAGGGCTGCGGGGGCCGTTGATGATGTTGTTGATGGAGCTGGCCAAATTGTTGAAGTAAAAATCTAAGCATTAAGCTGCCAGCGCCCAGTCTAGTGCAGCAGGAACCCCCATAGTATCCCCCTCTCCCTTTCCTCCTGAAAAGCAAACCATTTTTCAATTGTGTCCCCACGCGTCCCTCTCCAAGGAACATTGTGTGATTGTTGTTGTTGTTGTTGCTGGTTCTTGGGTCATTTAGTTGCCAGTTTAGCTGCAGAGTGGCTGTTGCTTGTCTGTCACTTGGCTAGCAGTGAGGCTTTTGATGCCACGATATAATTTTTGGCCTAATGAAGCATAAAATGGCAACAACAACAACAAAAACAATCTCATGATGAGCATTCTGTGCGGCTCATTGTCATTGGTAGCAGCAACTGCGTTGCAAGTAAATTCTTTAGCCAGTTGCCAGTTGCCAGTTGTTGGCCGTTTGTGAAAGTCTAAAACCGCAGATCAAGTTGGCTGGGCAATCGTGTTTACCCTAGAGTAGGAGTCGCTAGACATTGCCATTCCGCCTGCGGGTCAGACGGCAAAAGGGGCGTGCGGAAGGGGTGCCAGGTGCTGGGGGGGATGGGGCTGGCGATGCGACGTTGCGGCTTCACTGGATAACTGGCATTTGCAGACGGTTGGCTCTGGCGCACTTGAATTTCGATTCCCATAATTTTGCAAATTATGCAGAAACATTCACGCACACACAAACACACACAGGCACACACACACACAGACAGACAGACAAACACACACCCAAGCGGTAGAAACCTGGCCCAAGACATAGATAAACGCAACAGATTGCGGTCTCTGTGAGTGGCCCAGGAAATGGACATTGACGACATCACAAGACGTCAGCGGCAGCCACATCTCTGACCAGCATGTGGGAGAGAGAGAAAACCTGACCATGTCGACCCATAAAAATGCTCGTTATGCCAACAACAACAACAACAACAACAACGGCAAACAAAAGAAATTGCATTTTGTGGCATTTGGGCATACTTCATCAAAGTCAGTTGAGCGCAGTCATCATAACTATATACACCTGCACATGCACACATATATATATATATATATATAATATATAAATATATTTTATATATATATATATAATCATGGTCATAATCATAGTCATAAGCCATGACAGCTGCTGGGAAAAAATTGCACTCTGTTTCCAATAGAAGAAAGTGTATATTGGTTTGCATTAATATCCATCCCGAACACTGCATACCCTGTGCCCAACGGGAAATGAGGTATATATGTTTGCCATATTGTTTGTCAAGTCTTGAAGGGAGAAGGGGTTTAGTTGGGTGACGGTAATATCTATCGCTAGACTTCAGCATATGTTCGTATGTCTGCCCCATAATAAATATTAAGTCTTATGATTTGTTTGATGAGCTCCTTACGCAGTGCGCTTCTTCTTCTTCCCATTGCCCTACACTATGTCTGGGAAATGAATTCTTTAATAACTTCGATGTTTGCAATCCGATCTTCATGAGACTTTTTGCACTTGAATGTGACATACAAAAATGTGCATATACCTGCTTTTTCATTTCCAACTTAAAGGGGAATGGAAAGGAATATATCTATAAAATAAAATATTTGCAATCTGTGCATACCACACAAAAACTAGTTACCCAGATCTTAGATGGGAGAGTATAAAGACAATATATATATTGCATATAATATAGAGGAATATATAAATAAAATATTAATTACAATTTCATTTCTCCAACCTTTGTAGTTTCCGGCCTTACACAAACGAACAGGCAGACGAACATGACATATATATGGCACATATAACTTAGCTGATCCGGATTCTTCCGGCATTCTTCTGTCTGTAGCAAATAGTTGCACAAAAACAATATACCCTTTTATACCATTTCAGTAGGGTAATGGTGCACCAAATTTAAAGATTTGATTTAAGTTAATTGAAAGATATTCAACCTTTCAAGACCTTTCTTTCTTACTAATTTTCAACAATTTGATGCTAATTTTCGGTCTGGGAACAGAGTATCTGACAGTGGTTAGCCCCCGCCTACAACTTGTTATTTCTGATTTTGAGTGGCAACACTTATTGTTGTTGTCGCTTCTGACCCTCTTTTTTTATGGGGCATCGCTATTTGAGTTGAGCTTGTCAAAGTGTCAACAATTTTGAACTTGGCCTTGAACTCGACCCCAAAAGGAATCATCTCTCAGCAACCGCGACTGCAACTGCGACTGCGACTGCGACTGCAACTCAATCATGGTCATCAACATCATCTGTGATCTGGTGGACTACTGTGAGGCAAATTGCCTGCCCATCCAAATGCATTTGATTGTTTCGGATGCTGTCAGCTGGCGAGGCTCACACTCCACACGCACTTCCATTGGGACCTGCTGCACCATCTTCATCTGGTGGCCACGGCATTTGCCATTACCATTAAAGCCAATCAATTCTGGGCCCAAGACGTCCATCAAAATTTGTAACAAGCGCCCGCGGCGCACTCTCGTTGCTGGGCTTGGCCAACTAGATCTGGGCTGGGGCCTGGCTCTGCATCTGTATCGGGGTGTGTGCCTGCGCCTGGGCCTGGGCCTGGGCAAACAGGCAGCTCAGCTATTTGACAGCGCTTGACGCGCGAAATGATTAACATGTTGACTGGGCTCAAGCAGGCGCTGGCGGCGTGACGAAAGACGCCAACAACAATCAACTAACAAACGCCTCAAATGCTGAATCACTGCATCAACAATAAAACCAACAACAACAGCACATCCAGGGCTCGGCCCACGCACTCGGTATTGGCTGCTGGCAGCCCAGCCTCATCGATGGGCGGCAATTTCCTGCCCCATTCGCACTTGGCTTGCAGGTGAGCTGCTCCGCCTCAACGCAACTGAAGACTGAAGCCATTTACAAGGTCTGCTTTATTGATCAATTCACAAGCCAGGCAGACGTAAAGACGATCCAATAATTAGGCATATTCTGAATAGGCCCAATTAGCACAAGTGTAAAACAAATAAAAGAGTTTATGGTCGGGAGTGCCCGTCTAGAGATACCCAGCTTCCTTCTAAACTGTGACTGTGCTTCTCCTTCTTCTTTCCTTTGACAGTCACTATGCTTCTTCTTCTTTCCTTTAACTCACACACTATGCATAGGAAATGCAGTCTTGATTTACTTCGCTGCTAATAGTCCGATCTTAAAGGAATTTTCGAAGCTAGAAGATGTCATACAAAAATGTACATATACCAAAGTACAAGGCCTCACCTTTTGAAATTATTTTGAAGGTAATCAGAAGAGATTCAAGATGTGAAATATTCCCAAGCTATATACATATATTATGCGAGAAGGTCAAGCCTGTTATATTTGGCTCTGACATTTTTCGAGTTCTACATATATTTCAAGATTGAAATTTTCAAAAAGAAGAAGAAGGACTCAAATACCGTATGGGGTTGGATGTGCTTCCTTTGCTCTTTATCTCACATCAACTAGAATTTAGTCTAAGTGAAAATTGCTTTTTACAGGGTATGTAACGAGCGCAGCTATTCATAATTATGATAAAAACTATAAGCCAAAATTAGATTGCCTTTCGACTTGGCGCACAGATCTTGCGTGTACCCAAATTAAGCAGAAATCATTTAAGAAGAGAAAACATTTTGCAACCGTTTTTTTTTTCTTTTTTTTTTTTTTGCTTTGGCATATTTGGTTATTTTTAGCATTTTGCCGAATCATTAAAATTAAGTAATTGAAATGAATTGGTGAAATGCAAGAGATGGCGGGATTGCAGTTTTAATAATGATCGGCTAGGAAAGCTAAGCAAAGCAGCACCACCGAACAACCGCACCACCGAACAACAGCACCACCAACCATCGCCGACGGATGTGGCTTGGCAGCAAGGCTCATTAGAGCTGGCCGCGGATGGCTGTTGCGGAATGAATGTGGGGATGAGGCGTCGCATCGTTTTGCTTTGACCAGCACGAATATTCAATTAAGCCAAATTACAATCTTAAAGCCAAGAAAGTGATTCGCCGGGCAAGAATGAATGGCCTGCAGTCACAGCAAGCGCTTGACTCGCAATTTCCACACTCATCATCGAGTCGAGTGTGTGACTAGGAGAGTGGGAGGGGGGCCTAAGCTGGTTGAGTTGTCAAAAGGTTGAAATTAGCATTGACCCTGTTGGGCATTTGGCTGGCTAATAGGCCGCCGGCCAAAAGGTGCCAGCCTCAATTTACCGTTGTTAACTGGCAGCTCCACATCCTTTGACAAGATGGGGCACACTCGGACGCCCAGTTGCCAGTTGTCAGTCGCCAGTTGGCATATAACCACCAAACAAAAATAAATGAAAATAGAAATAAAAGAAAAATGCCCCAAAAGCCCAAGCTAAGCCCAGCCCAGAAGCTGCAGCTGGATCATCATGGGCCGAGGCAAAGATGTAGCTGCGATCCAATTAGTTAGCCCCGTTTCTTTGTTTCTCCTCGGGGAGGCTTGTTAGTGAATTCATCGTTTTAACCACCCGTAGAAAAACGGCAAACAATGACAAGAACAAAACGTAGCAAAGCGAGAGAATGAAATTATGATTAAGTGCTCCACGTTCGCTGAGTTTTCCAGTCTAAATGAAAGTTACCTTGACGAATGACCCATTTAGCCACAATACCAAAACACACACACCAAAAAAAAAAAAAAAAAAAAAAATATATATATGTATATAAATAAATAAAAAGGTCAAAGATAAATGGCGTGCTGCCGGCAGAAGAACCCACAAAACCAGAACCAAAAAGAAAAAAGCAAAACATAAATATACAAGAGTCCGAAAACCCACAACGGAGCATCGAAAGTCTAGGGTCGCTGATCAGAGCAGCTCTTTAATTTAATTATTATTTCTGTTTACTTAGCGCTGCTCGCTCCACGTGCTTGTTAATGCCTATCAAATATAATGTCCAGGCATTCCAACTCCCTCTCTCTCTCTCTCTCTCTCTCAGACACATAATCGAGAAATTGGTAACATTAAAAGTTACTTAATAAATTGTTAATCTTGTTTACAATTTCAACTTCTACTCATATTTATATTCTTATAAAAATATGGTTTAATTATTTTCATTTGATTAGAACGATAAGCTGAGCCAATCTCAGGAACTACAAGAGCTAGAGAGAGATTTGAGTTATATTCTTTTATAACGAATACCTTACGCACAACGAGCTTTTCATTTTTTTCAATATCGATAAATATCGGTTATGAGGCAAGCTGGAAAATTATACATCAAACTTGTTAGGTTTTCGTATAGCATTCATCATTTAATTTTCATAATTTGATGTATTTAATAATTAGGAAGAGGCTAGGCCTAGCCTTGCGCTTTGTTATATACACACTGATGGTTGCCATATTAAAGCCCTGATAATTTCATAAAGATCGGACTATAAGAAGCCTAGTTATTCACGACAAGATTTTCCATAGCTATTATGGGACAGAGAGAAGAAGAAGCAGCACAGCCGCTGTATGCGCGGAAAGAAGAAAGACGCATATCTTTGTTTGTTTTTGGATTCTGTGTATCTCCCAGTCGGGCACTCACGACTCACCCCTGCTAGAGTGAGCTGGTAAGCCTTCCGGACTTAACTCTTTTCTCAAAACTAAGCCGACCCCCATAAGTAGAACCCAATTGCGATCAGTATGCCTTGGCATTTGAATGCTTAAACATTTGTTAAACAAAAACCTTTGTGGAAATTTTCCCATTTGAGCCTCATCAGAGTTTAATGTCCCGAAGCTTATTTGCGCTAACCAATTCGCAATGGATAGTAAAAGAGAGAGAGAGAGAGAGAGAGAGAGAGAGAGAGAGAGGGAGAGAGAGATGGGGAGTGAGAGCGAGAGAGAGGGGGAGCTGTAGATTGAGATCGCAACACACAGCCTTGGGTTGCATTTAGTGGGCTGCTGTTGGGGGGCTTTCCATTTGGCATGATTGAAACATCAAAATGCTGTGGCCGGGGCATAATTATATAAATTAAAGAGCGTTTAGAGAGTTCAGTTGTTCTAATGACCCACAAATCGTAAAGAGCTGTCTGTAGGTAGCCGATATTTATCTCCCAGTTCTTGAAAAAAAAAAAAATAAACCATCGTTTCCCACCAAGAATACGATCACATTATGTACGCAATCATGTGGATAGTTGGCAGCCTGACGAGATCTATGCCAATTGCTCCAAAATGATGATGATGGGGGCAGTTGGCCGCCGAGCGCAATCAGCTGCAAATTGTTGGCTTTTTGTTGAAATGAAATCAGCTTTTCGGAAATGAAGTGCTCAAAATTCTTGCAAACATATCAAGAAAAATAAAACCCTAATACTCAAATGTGGGTTAGAAGAACACACACGGTAAAGGTTCTGCAGACGTAATTTGTTATTTAGCTCAAGCTACATTTAAGTACTCAAGGAGAAAGTAAAAGTTAAATGCCCAAGCGAAATCTGCAAGCCACAAAAACCAGAGCTCATAATCTGTTAGAAAAATGTTGTATCTACAAAAAGCAACTCTTATAGCTAAGGTAGACACAATTATAATTGAAAAGCTGTTGGCTGCTGAATCTATCGGAAAATCAATTAGAAATTGAAAAACATAACAAATTTTCTATGGGATGACGACGACTAAATACCCTGAAAAGAGGTTCTTCATTGCAAAATTATATTCTCGAGATGTAGTAGCTCGATCTGCTCGACTTACTTAGCTGATCACGAATGTATACTCTTTATATGATTGCACCTGTCTACTTTGATGCTTACGAACTGCGTGACAGGCACTCTCTGCCTAGGGTATAATGACAGCCGTCCATTCGATAAGGTCGGTTAGCCACTAGCCGGAACAGCTTTATGACAGCCAGAGATGACTGTTTATGTGTGTGTGTGTGTGTGTGGAACGAACACGTGTGTCGCAAGCGATCATCTTCGCATCGTTTTCAATTGCCACTAATTGTGGCTGGTGGTATCCAAAGAACCGTAGGGACAATCCATGGCTACAAATTGCTGTATCTGAGCCAACTGCCGTTGCTCGTTAAACGAGCCACAAAAAATAACAAGTAAGAGTGCTCCAGGCGAGAGTGCACGACCTCCAGATACCCTAAATGCAGATACAAACTATCGAGCCAAGGATTCCAGCTGCATAGAAAGAATTCTACCAAAACGCCGCAAGCTAGTCACTTCTTCTTCTTCTCTCTATTTATAGGAAATGCAGTCTTTAATAACTTCGGTGCTTATATTCCGATCCCTATTAAATTTTCAGAGATTTATTATGGTATACAAAATTATTTATATACCTAATCCCAAGTATATATCTCTCCAATACGGTATATATCTCTTCTATATATACCAATCCTAGTTATATATACTAAACTATACATACTAATCTAATCATATATATATATACATATATATAAACTAATATAATCTAATCTAATCTATATATACCAAACGAGATTCTACATACTAAGCTTGGCATATCTAGCTCATATGATTTTCGAGCTATGCTTTAAAAAAAACCTCGTCTCAAGACCGATATCTTGAGCATGGGGAAATAAATAAATTAAATTAAAAATGAACTGGTTTTACGATTAATATAAAAGAATCAATATTTAAAATTTCAATCCCTAGCTCTTTTATTTGCCAAGTTCGATGCGATAATTCATACTTATAGACAGTCTGTCAGACGATCAGACAGACAAACTCAGCTCGTCATCCTGCTCAGGAATATACGAACACTTAATAGGATCGAAGATGCTTTTATATGCTCGTTCCATACACATGCGCAAAAACATTATACCCGTTTTTTTTCCATTTTCGATGAGTTGAGGGTATAAAAAAGCCCACAAACGAACTCATGTGCATTTCTGGTCAAGGAACAAGAATAGAACCGTTATGTTACCATAAAAGCCAACAGAAACAACAAAAAATAGTTTTTCCCAATTCTTTTCCCATTGACGAATTGACCTTTTACATCAGCTGAAAAGTTGAAATGCTGCGATTGCCTGGGCCCAAGTCCAAGCCCAAGTACGAGTACTTGTTTGTTTGTTTGTTGTCTTTTTGGCCCTGCGCGGCTTGGCCAAAATGCAAATGGCCATTGTGAGCACAGACACACACGGGCTGGACATGATCACAGCACACGATTGCATCGTTCCATGCGGCTTCCTATCAATTCGTGTCGCCGTTCTTGGCTCTAATGTACATAGCTGCCACCAGGAACAATAATGCTTGGCCAAAATCAAATTAATATATATATATATATATATATATATATATATATATATATATATATATATATATACTAGCGGTATTTGAGAGAACCATTTTTCATGAATTTTGACAAAGAATTAGAGAATACAATTAACCTGAGGCCAAACCAAAAACAAAAAGCCTAACCTTATGAAAAACGGTTGACTTTTGACGAGTTATGGGGGTGGGAAATGTATAGGATATTTGTCTATATCGAATATTTGAACATGCTTGTGATTTCAGATTTCACGCACCAGACATTATAGATTCTTTCTTCTTTCTTTATACCATTTAATCGGTTAGTTTTCCGTCCATTTTTCGACAGTGTGAGTGGATTTTGCATATCACCATTAAAAATGTTTATACAACTATTTTTTTGGTTTCGAAGCAAAAGCTTCATGAGGGAGCTTCTGAAAATGTGGAAACACGTCTTCAATGAATTCAGTAAAACACAAGTAAGAGTTTCTAGTCGGGAGCTACCGACTAGGGGTTACCCTGAACCCTCTTCTTCCAACATCAAATGCATATATATATTCTATTTTATATTTCTCTAGCTCTTATAGGTTCTGAGATCCTTGCGTTCATACATACGGACGGACGGACGGACAGACAGACGGACATGGCTAAATCGACTCAGCTATTTATACTGATTAAGAATATATATACTTTATGGGGTCGGAGTTGCTTCCTTCTGCCTGTTACATACATTTGGCTTTCGCACAAATACAATACAATATACCCATTTTTAATGGGTTCAGGGTATAAAAAGCCAAACTTCGTGAAAGTCGGATGAGATTTGACCGAGTTATGGGGGTGGTAATTTTTGACCCATGTCTATATACGAATCTTGGGGTAAGATTTGGACATGAATTTCGACCAAAAAATCGGTTTTCAGATTTAAATGCCAGATTAATCTAGAGGGAAAACCATGAAGAAAAAGCCAAACTTCGGGAAAATCGGATGAGATTTGGCCGAGATATGGGGGTGGTAAATTTTGACCCATGTCTATATACGAATCTTGGGGTAAGATTTGGATATGAATTTCGACCAAAAAACCGGTGTCGAGATTTGAATGCCACATTAATCTAGAAGGAAAACCATGAAGAAAAAGCCAAACTTCGTGAAAATCGGGTGAGATTTGGCCGAGATATGGGGGTGGTACATTTTGACCTATGTCTATATACGAATCTTGGGGTAAGATTTGGACATGAATTTCGACCCCAAAATCGGTGTTCAGATTTGAATGCCAGATTAAACTACAGGGAAAACCATGAAGAAAAAGCCAAACATCGTGAAAATCGGATGAGATTTGGCCGAGATATGAGGGTGGTACATTTTGACCCATGTCTATATACGAATCTTGGGGTAAGATTTGGACATGAATTTCGACCAAAAAATCGGTGTCGAGATTTGAATGCCACATTAATCTAGAGGGAAAACCATGAAGAAAAAGCCAAATTTCGTGAAAATCGGATGAGATTTGGCCGAGATATGGGGTTGGTACATTTTGACCCATGTGTATATACGAATCTTGGGGTAAGATTTGGACATGAATTTCGACCAAAAAATCGGTGTCAAGATTTGAATGCCACATTAATCTAGAGGGAAAACCATGAAGAAAAAGCCAAACTTCGTGAAAATCGGATGAGATTTGGCCGAGATATGGGGGTGGTAAATTTTGACCCATGTCTATATACGAATCTTGGGGTAAGATTTGGACATGAATTTCGACCAAAAAATCGGTGTCGAGATTTGAATGCCACATTAATCTAGAGGGAAAACCATAAAGAAAAAGCCAAACTTCGTGAAAATCGGATGAGATTTGGCCGAGATATGGGGGTGGTACATTTTGACCCATGTCTATATACGAATCTTGGGGTAAGATTTGGACATGCATTTCGACTAAAAAATAGGTGTTCAGATTTGAATGCCAGATTAATCTACAGGGAAAACCATGAAGAAAAAGCCAAACTTCGTGAAAATCGGATGAGATTTGGCCGAGATATGGGGGTGGTACATTTTGACCCATGTCTATATACGAATCTTGGGGTAAGATTTGGACATGAATTTCGACCAAAAAATCGGTGTCGAGATTTGAATGCCAGATTAATCTACAGGGAAAACCATGAAGAAAAAGCCAAACTTCGTGAAAATCGGATGAGATTTGACCGAGTTATGGGGGTGGTAATTTTTGACCCATGTCTATATACGAATCTTGGGGTAAGATTTGGACATGAATTTCGACCAAAAAATCGGTTTTCAGATTTAAATGCCAGATTAATCTAGAGGGAAAACCATAAAGAAAAAGCCAAACTTCGTGAAAATCGGATGAGATTTGGCCGAGATATGGGGGTGGTACATTTTGACCGATGTCTATATACGAATCTTGGGGTAAGATTTGGACATGAATTTCGACCCAAAAATCGGTGTTCAGATTTGAATGCCAGATTAATCTAGAGGGAAAACCATGAAGAAAAAGCCAAACTTCGTGAAAATCGGATGAGATTTGGCCGAGATATGGGGGTGGTACATTTTGACCCATGTCTATATACGAATCTTGGGGTAAGATTTGGACATGCATTTCGACCCCAAAATCGGTGTTCAGATTTGAATGCCAGATTAATCTAAAGGGAAACCCATGAAGAAAAAGCCAAACTTCGTGAAAATCGGATGAGATTTGGCCGAGATATGGGGGTGGTACATTTTGACCCATGTCTATATACGAATCTTGGGGTAAGATTTGGACATGAATTTCGACCCAAAAATCGGTGTTCAGATTTGAATGCCAGATTAATCTACAGGTAAAACCATGAAGAAAAAGCCAAACTTCGTGAAAATCGGATGAAATTTGGCCGAGATATGGGGGTGGTACATTTTGACCCATGTCTATATACGAATCTTGGGGTAAGATTTGGACATGAATTTCGACTAAAAAATCGGTGTTCAGATTTGAATGCCAGATTAATCTAGAGCGAAAACCATGAAGAAATAGCCAAACTTCGTGAAAATCGGATGAGATTTGGCCGAGATATGGGGGTGGTACATTTTGACCCATGTCTATATACGAATCTTGGGGTAAGATTTGGACATGAATTTCGACCCAAAAATCGGTGTTCAGATTTGAATGCCAGATTAATCTAGAGGGAAAACCATGAAGAAAAAGCCAAACTTCGTGAAAATCGGATGAGATTTGGCCGAGATATGGGGGTGGTACATTTTGACCCATGTCTATATACGAATCTTGGGGTAAGATTTGGACATGAATTTCGACCCAAAAATCGGTGTTCAGATTTGAATGCCAGATTAATCTACAGGTAAAACCATGAAGAAAAAGCCAAACTTCGTGAAAATCGGATGAGATTTGGCCGAGATATGGGGGTGGTACATTTTGACCCATGTCTATATACGAATCTTGGGGTAAGATTTGGACATGAATTTCGACTAAAAAATCGGTGTTCAGATTTGAATGCCAGATTAATCTAGAGCGAAAACCATGAAGAAATAGCCAAACTTCGTGAAAATCGGATGAGATTTGGCCGAGATATGGGGGTGGTACATTTTGACCCATGTCTATATACGAATCTTGGGGTAAGATTTGGACATGAATTTCGACCCAAAAATCGGTGTTCAGATTTGAATGCCAGATTAATCTAGAGGGAAAACCATGAAGAAAAAGCCAAACTTCGTGAAAATCGGATGAGATTTGGCCGAGATATGGGGGTGGTAAATTTTGACCCATGTCTATATACGAATCTTGGGGTAAGATTTGGACATGAATTTCGACCAAAAAATCGGTGTCGAGATTTGAATGCCACATTAATCTAGAGGGAAAACCATAAAGAAAAAGCCAAACTTCGTGAAAATCGGATGAGATTTGGCCGAGATATGGGGGTGGTACATTTTGACCCATGTCTATATACGAATCTTGGGGTAAGATTTGGACATGAATTTCGACTAAAAAATCGGTGTTCAGATTTGAATGCCACATTAATCTAGAGGGAAAACCATGAAGAAAAAGCCAAACTTCGTGAAAATCGGATGAGATTTGGCCGAGATATGGGGGTGGTAAATTTTGACCCATGTCTATATACGAATCTTGGGGTAAGATTTGGACATGAATTTCGACCAAAAAATCGGTGTCGAGATTTGAATGCCACATTAATCTAGAGGGAAAACCATAAAGAAAAAGCCAAACTTCGTGAAAATCGGATGAGATTTGGCCGAGATATGGGGGTGGTACATTTTGACCCATGTCTATATACGAATCTTGGGGTAAGATTTGGACATGAATTTCGACTAAAAAATCGGTGTTCAGATTTGAATGCCAGATTAATCTAGAGCGAAAACCATGAAGAAATAGCCAAACTTCGTGAAAATCGGATGAGATTTGGCCGAGATATGGGGGTGGTACATTTTGACCCATGTCTATATACGAATCTTGGGGTAAGATTTGGACATGAATTTCGACCCAAAAATCGGTGTTCAGATTTGAATGCCAGATTAATCTACAGGTAAAACCATGAAGAAAAAGCCAAACTTCGTGAAAATCGGATGAGATTTGGCCGAGATATGGGGGTGGTACATTTTGACCCATGTCTATATACGAATCTTGGGGTAAGATTTGGACATGAATTTCGACCAAAAAATCGGTGTCGAGATTTGAATGCCACATTAATCTAGAGGGAAAACCATAAAGAAAAAGCCAAACTTCGTGAAAATCGGATGAGATTTGGCCGAGATATGGGGGTGGTACATTTTGAACGATGTCTATATACGAATCTTGGGGTAAGATTTGGACGTGAATTTCGACCCAAAAATCGGTGTTCAGATTTGAATGCCAGATTAATCTACAGGTAAAACCATGAAGAAAAAGCCAAACTTCGTGAAAATCGGATGAGATTTGGCCGAGATATGGGGGTGGTACATTTTGACCCATGTCTATATACGAATCTTGGGGTAAGATTTGGACATGAATTTCGACCCAAAAATCGGTGTTCAGATTTGAATGCCAGATTAATCTACAGGTAAAACCATGAAGAAAAAGCCAAACTTCGTGAAAATCGGATGAGATTTGGCCGAGATATGGGGGTGGTACATTTTGACCCATGTCTATATACGAATCTTGGGGTAAGATTTGGACATGAATTTCGACCCAAAAATCGGTGTTCAGATTTGAATGCCAGATTAATCTACAGGTAAAACCATGAAGAAAAAGCCAAACTTCGTGAAAATCGGATGAGATTTGGCCGAGATATGGGGGTGGTACATTTTGACCCATGTCTATATACGAATCTTGGGGTAAGATTTGGACATGAATTTCGACCAAAAAATCGGTGTCGAGATTTGAATGCCACATTAATCTAGAGGAAAAACCATGAAGAAAAAGCCAAACTTCGTGAAAATCGGATGAGATTTGGCCGAGATATGGGGGTGGCACATTTTGACCCATGTCTATATACGAATCTTGGGGTAAGATTTGGACATGAATTTCGACCCAAAAATCGGTGTTCAGATTTGAATGCCAGATTAATCTAGAGGGAAAACCATGAAGAAAAAGCCAAACTTCGTGAAAATCGGATGAGATTTGGCCGAGATATGGGGGTGGTACATTTTGACCCATGTCTATATACGAATCTTGGGGTAAGATTTGGACATGCATTTCGACCCCAAAATCGGTGTTCAGATTTGAATGCCAGATTAATCTAAAGGGAAACCCATGAAGAAAAAGCCAAACTTCGTGAAAATCGGATGAGATTTGGCCGAGATATGGGGGTGGTACATTTTGACCCATGTCTATATACGAATCTTGGGGTAAGATTTGGACATGAATTTCGACCAAAAAATCGGTGTCGAGATTTGAATGCCACATTAATCTAGAGGAAAAACCATGAAGAAAAAGCCAAACTTCGTGAAAATCGGATGAGATTTGGCCGAGATATGGGGGTGGCACATTTTGACCCATGTCTATATACGAATCTTGGGGTAAGATTTGGACATGAATTTCGACCCAAAAATCGGTGTTCAGATTTGAATGCCAGATTAATCTAGAGCGAAAACCATGAAGAAATAGCCAAACTTCGTGAAAATCGGATGAGATTTGGCCGAGATATGGGGGTGGTAAATGTTGACCCATGTCTATATACGAATCTTGGGGTAAGATTTGGACATGAATTTCGACCCAAAAATCGGTGTTCAGATTTGAATGCCAGATTAATCTAGAGGAAAAACCATGAAGAAAAAGCCAAACTTCGTGAAAATGGGATGAGATTTGGCCGAGATATGGGGGTGGTAAATTTTGACCCATGTCTATATACGAATCTTCGGGTAAGATTTGGACATGAATTTCGACCAAAAAATCGGTGTCGAGATTTGAATGCCACATTAATCTAGAGGGAAAACCATGAAGAAAAAGCCAAACTTCGTGAAAATCGGATGAGATTTGGCCGAGATATGGGGGTGGTACATTTTGACCCATGTCTATATACGAATCTTGGGGTAAGATTTGGACATGAATTTCGACCCAAAAATCGGTGTTCAGATTTGAATGCCAGATTAATCTAGAGGGAAAACCATGAAGAAAAAGCCAAACTTCGTGAAAATCGGATGAGATTTGGCCGAGATATGGGGCTGGTAAATTTTGACCCATGTCTATATACGAATCTTGGGGTAAGATTTGGACATGAATTTCGACCAAAAAATCGGTGTCGAGATTTGAATGCCACATTAATCTAGAGGGAAAACCATGACGAAAAAGCCAAACTTCGTGAAAATCGGATGAGATTTGGCCGAGATATGGGGGTGGTACATTTTGACCCATGTCTATATACGAATCTTGGGGTAAGATTTGGACATGAATTTCGACCCAAAAATCGGTGTTCAGATTTGAATGCCACATTAATCTAGAGGGAAAACCATGAAGAAAAAGCCAAACTTCGTGAAAATCGGATGAGATTTGGCCGAGATATGGGGGTGGTACATTTTGACCCATGTTTATATACGAATCTTGGGGTAAGATTTGGACATGCATTTCGACTAAAAAATAGGTGTTCAGATTTGAATGCCAGATTAATCTACAGGGAAAACCATGAAGAAAAAGCCAAACTTCGTGAAAATCGGATGAGATTTGGCCGAGATATGGGGGTGGTACATTTTGACCCATGTCTATATACGAATCTTGGGGTAAGATTTGGACATGAATTTCGACTAAAAAATCGGTGTTCAGATTTGAATGCCAGATTAATCTAGAGCGAAAACCATGAAGAAATAGCCAAACTTCGTGAAAATCGGATGAGATTTGGCCGAGATATGGGGGTGGTACATTTTGACCCATGTCTATATACGAATCTTGGGGTAAGATTTGGACATGAATTTCGACCCAAAAATCGGTGTTCAGATTTGAATGCCAGATTAATCTACAGGTAAAACCATGAAGAAAAAGCCAAACTTCGTGAAAATCGGATGAGATTTGGCCGAGATATGGGGGTGGTAAATTTTGACCCATGTCTAAGATGCTTCCTTCTGCCTGTTACATACATTTAGATTTTGTACAAATACAATATACCCTTATACCCATTTTTAGTGGGTTCAGGGTATAAAAAGTCTAACAAATGTAGAAAAAGCGCAGCTTGCAAAGGAAAGTGGAAACTGTCGAAATTTTACCTATACTCAAATATATATAAGTTGCCCAGTCCAAAGATTTAGTTCATTTTTATTGCAAACTGCAAATTGTATTACAGTTAATTGCACAGCCTCTGGAGGGTTTACCAACCGCATTGGCCATTGACCTGTTAACCCCGACCATAACTATATTATATTAAGAGCCATTGTGGCACGGACTGCTTCTGGGTCAACTGCCGCAAATTCAACATGATGGAATCAAAAATTCTTGTCATTAAGATTCTTGATTATTTTCGCAGTTCATTTGCGAGCACTCGCGGGCACACCCCGGCCCCCTCGCCGCCCTCGCCAACGACTGGCGGTTAGATGATGTGTAAGTAGTTTTGCGTATGTTTTGGCCTGATGATGATTGCCCTCGCCGTATTGCTAATGGCCCATGTACCGTTAGTCGTTAGGCGCTAAAGCGATCATAATTCGCCTGCGCCCGCAGTTCGACATCTAAGTGTGGCCACAGCCAGAGGCACCAACAACACACACACACACGCAGACATTTTTAGAATTTTTTTCAATTTTCAATAGTAGCTTAACCGGAAAGACATCCGCATGTGAACATTTGATAGGCTGAGCATAAGGAACGCAATTGCATTGCTTTCGTCGATTTCTTTACAGGCAGAATAGAACAATGCAACAAGTCTACTTTTAGGCGTTGATGTAAAATAGTTTTAAAGCAGCAGAGCCTCCTTTGAACGTTTTAGATAGCATAGAACAATGCGGGCTGGGCCAGCTCAAAGTAACCTAGATTAGCCTCTATACCTAGAATTCCTTTCTTTCTAGATTCCTGACTTGAACAGCTAGGATCAAAAGACTTTAAAAAGGGCCGTTTTAGCTGTAGAGTGACTTCGACTTTCTGGGAAGCGGTATCTCACTTTTAAGGGCAGAGCCTTACGCTTTGGTCGTAAGCTATTTGCCATAAAAAGAATTATAGATCCTATAACATATGGATAGAAAAAAGTAAGAACGTTTGTAAGGCAAGAAAGGTGTTGGGGCCCAGAGTAGTTAGAGCACACATAAATTATGCTTAAATGAATTAAAACAATCTAAAGTCAACTCACAAAAGCGCACAACAAAATAATCTATTGCCAATGGCTTCGCCTGAAAGTCTGTTGAAGAATTGCCTTAACATGCCGCTGAAAAGTATGCTAAGCTTTTTGTTAAGCAAATAAAAGACACATGAATTATATGTGAATATTTGAGTGGCGCTCGTCAACTGCGAAGCACTTGACAAACGCTGCCGCTGCCACACAAAACATTGCAAAATGCAGTTGCATGACATGTGCGAGTGCATTTGGCTGACAATCGCTCAACTGGGCGGCCAGCCAAAGTGGCAGCAGCTGGAGAGCCCAGCGGAACGCATGTCGTCTGCGCATTGGGGCAATCGGCAATGGAGCCAACTGTTTGCGGCATTCAATATGCGCATTGTTCCCAGCCAGCAGCGCCTGGCCAACTGGCTATGGCTGGCTATTTGGCTAACAACCGGCTAACTGGCTAACTGGCTACCAGGCTGGCTAGCGTAATCGCTGAGTGCCGAATTGCATCACAATGCTGGTTAGCCAACACTCAGCACACACTTCAGCGTACACACACACACACATACACCCATACACACACTTTGGCGCTGGCACACTCACTTCGCGACGACGAATAACTATCACTTGCCCCGTCGCCCGTTGTGGCCAGTCACCGAAACGGCGGCGCTTGCCACAAAATAAAATAAGCAACGGCAGCCTGGCTGTGCCTCGTGCCACATCAAGCAGAGGCGTGAGCCATAGGGCTGCCAGCTACAAGGCTACACTCAGAGAAAAAACTAGAGCCTTTTGAGCTCATATTTAAGAATTTTATTAATTTGCTTTAAGCGAAAATGAGTTTCGGTTTGTTTAAGAAAAGGTTTGATTTGTCATTACTATGTTTTTCTCTGAGTGTAGCATAAAATTTGTCCGCACCGTCCCACCCCACTGCCTGCTTTGCCCCTGGCAGTGCTTGCCACGCGTGTTTGCCCACAAGCAAGTCGCTTTCTTTAAATATTTACTTTTTGCTACTCTAGCCAGATTTTGCTTGTGCCTATCCTGAACGGATGTGAACTCAACGAGGCCAAGATTTATAGCTGTGACAAAGTCTGTATCTGTATCTGTATCTGTATCTGTATCTGTATCTGTATCTGTATCTGTATCTGTATCTGTATCTGTATCTGTATCTGTATCTGTATCTGTATCTGTATCTGTATCTGTATCTGTATCTGTATCTGTATCTGTATCTGTATCTGTATCTGTATCTGTATCTGTATCTGTATCTGTATCTGTATCTGTATCTGTATCTGTATCTGTATCTGTATCTGTATCTGTATCTGTATCTGTATCTGTATCTGTATCTGTATCTGTATCTGTATCTGTATCTGTATCTGTATCTGTATCTGTATCTGTATCTGTATCTGTATCTGTATCTGTATCTGTATCTGTATCTGTATCTGTATCTGTATCTGTATCTGTATCTGTATCTGTATCTGTATCTGTATCTGTATCTGTATCTGTATCTGTATCTGTATCTGTATCTGTATCTGTATCTGTATCTGTATCTGTATCTGTATCTGTATCTGTATCTGTATCTGTATCTGTATCTGTATCTGTATCTGTATCTGTATCTGTATCTGTATCTGTATCTGTATCTGTATCTGTATCTGTACCTGTACCTGTACCTGTACCTGTATCTGTATCTGTATCTGTATCTGTAAATGTATCTGTATCTGTATCTGCATCTCTATCAGTATCTAATTCGGATTCTGCATCTAAGTCCAATGCACATTCAATGCACAAGCTTCTGCAAATACATGAACAAGTTTTTCTACGCGATCTTAACACGTCAGTTTTCAAGGTTCTACTCGCATGCAACACCATCGCTTGACTTGAGCATGGGACGTTAGGCAAAGATATATTTTTAAGCTATTTTATGACTAACATTTTCTGCACATTTGCAAATCATTGCAGCTCACTCGTATCCAATAGCAGGGCTTTAAATTAAGCTTGGATATTCTATACTTATAAAAATGTAAAAGAAACATGTACTTACCCAAAAGTTCGCAGACACAAACGAACAATTAAGTCATTGTCATCTATTAGTGGGAAGGAGACTTATCCACTTCCCTAAAAAGACAAAAGTAAAGAAAGACAGAGTGAGTGATAGACAGGAAGAGAGTATTTTAAAGTGCGAGAAGTGAGAATAAATTTAATAGATTGTTACCTGGTGCTTGTTCAAATAATATTGAAAGCACGAATAGCAGTAAGACCCATTGGAATTGCTGAGAATCGCATAGTAGGGCGATATAAAAATTCTAAAAAGTCAATATAAAACATAAATATAAATATCTACATTCGAAATCACCATCATACAAATATGCATACATACATGTATACAAACACATATGCACACACATACACACAAATATAGATAACATATAAACATATATAGATAATATAAGATATTTTTGTTCATACAGAGTTGCTAATATGACACTTCAAAACAAGGCATGCAAACTAGTAAAGCTGACTTGAATTAATGAGAATCGCATAGAAGCAACATTTAAAATTATTATCATAATGTCAAATGGCTTGCAAATGACATTTACGACTTATTTCGAATCATTTACAGCTCGTTTGCTTTATTAACTGGAGCTGGTGTTGAAATTTGCATATCAATAATAATTGCAACTCTTTTGGCTCTATAAACGAAAGCTTGTGCTGACAATAGAAATTCACAAAATAATATCTTATAAAGTTTGAAAACAATCTCCTCGCAAATCGTTTAGAAATCATTTGCAAGTTTTAGATTGGGGCTGGGACAATATGTTTCCAATAATATTATTATATGTTAATATAAACACATATCCAATAATACAATTCTTCATACATGTACAGCACATTCCCCTTCATTGACCTGAGCTTAGGCTGAGATTGGGACTAGGATCTTTTGGCTTTAGCAATCAAATACTTGAGACTTGAAGCACATTCACAAATCATTCGCAATTCACTCGCCTTCAGAGTTGGGAGGGTGCGGCTGGTCACAGTTGTTTTTATTGTGCGGCTGCCACTGAACTCTTTTCTGTGCGAAAATTCGTGATGTTTTTGTTACCATTTTTGTTGCAATGCGACAATTTGTTGTTGTTGTTATTGCCGTGGCTGAACCCGAGCTAGTTCTGCCAGTTGCATATCATGAGGCAACGGCGAGCGCAGGGCAGCAGCGGAGGCTACTACTGGTTCGTTTCACCTGGTAGCTGGTCAGTGCGCTCAGTTCATGGCTTGCACTTACATATTTATGCTCGCTTCAGTGAGGAGAGCATATTGGTTTATTAATAAATCGAAAATTGTAAGAGTTAAATACACCAAACTTGGTATGTAGGTTCTTGTCTAATATATACCGATTTTGGACACCTACTCAAATTGGAAAAGATCAACATCTTTTTAAGGGTACAGCCTTGAGCTTGCCACATATAAGCATAAGCATCGAAGTTAATCAAGTATATGTATTTTAAAAGGCAAAAGGGGAAGATTGAGGGAATCTCTAAGAGGAAGCTTGGCACTGGGTGTAGGGAGGGCATCTACCAGTCGAGCTCTCCCGACTAGAGCACGCTTATTGGTTGTTTTTTTGCGTCTGCAGCATGTCTATCACGCTGTAATGCCTGTTTCACTCCCCTCCACCCTCTCTTTCGCCCAGTCTCTCTCCCTCTCACTCTGTCTTGATTTAACTGAATCCCATACATTCGATTTCATTTGGGATAGCGGGCAAAGAGCCAGCTATGGACCAAGTTGTGGCCTCCATGGCAATTGCATTCGCCTGGTTTTTAGTGCACATTATGACTTTTGCTTGTTTGCTTTATTGCGCTTTACCACACACACAAACATACACACACACGCACACAGCTTTACGCACGCACACCCAGTTACACAAAGGCGGACTCTTGCACTTGCAATTGCATTTGTGTCTCTGTCTTCAGCTGCCCACCCCTTCCCCTCACACATTTTCTGCGCGTGCTTTTGCCTGTATTGGCTCGACTGAGCTTCGGCTCGTCTTCGGCTCGGCTTCGGCGCGGCTCGTGAGTAGCCTCGGCCGTCCATTGGCTTTCAGCGCTGCCAGCTCTAGCGGCGCCTGATCAGTCGCGGTTTTTACTTTCATCGCAACGGTTGAGCATCGGTTGTCAGCAAAAATTAACCAAAAAGTGGCCGTCGTGTCCAGTTTTACAGTTTTGTGCCGCTTTTTTTTTCTCGTGTTGTTTCCATTTTTTTTACTTTTATTTTTGTTGCTATTGTTGTTTACCTCTCCAATTACCACCCAGCGCGCACCCATTGCACCCGTCTCCACACGACATTGCGTGGGTTTTATTGTTGTTGTTGTTATTACGATTGGCAAACAATTGAATTGCAATATGTTGCACCACTTTGCTTGCTTGCCAACACCCGTCCCCCACCCCCTACCGCCCACAACTTATGTGAATGTGGCAAATGAGTCCAGTATGCGAATGAGTGTATTCAGTGGCTCAACATTAATTAACAGGCCCAAACAGATCTTCAGTTGATGTCATTCCATTAGACTTGGGCTATACTAGGGGCTAGATAGAGGTCTGTTTGATTGAAGTTGGGTTCGGTTCCGGTTGGCTTAAGGTTTTGCAAAGGAAATTACAATGGAATTTTAATTAAAGATGCGCAATTCCACATCTGCTTTAGAAAGCGGAAGAAGAAGTAATAGCTTTTTCTCAAGATCAAGATTAATAGTTTTACAAAAATCTTGAGAAACAGATATTACTATTTGGAAGATATTTAGAAGAAATAGGTCTTAGACCTAGCTTTGTTAAGGCTAGACACGGTCACATCTCTTTGACACCTGTTGGGATCTTTTCAAAACTAAATTCCATTGTCTTGAAACCTATTTCCTTTGGGATCTATCGCTGCCAACCATAGCTATACCTTCTATTTGGGAGTACTATATGGTAGTAGCTTATGCGTTGGAATTACTTTCTACCAATAAGAGCATATGGAAAAACCACCAAAAAGGCTGACAGAAATGGCATGTTGCAAATGTTAGATTAAAGTTCCAGCTGAGGAAGGAAGAAAAAATGCTCACAAGAAGGAATTCAAAGGGAAAAACCTCAAAATATTTCTTAAAATATGTCTGCTCTGCTCTAGTTAAAAGGCCTAGTACAGATTGTTAAGGCTTTCGGTTATATAAGCAGTATTTGAGCTAGATCTTTTACTTTCCATAGAAAAATATGAATCCTCTAAATGACTGTAGAATAGTTTCCTGAATACTTTCAGGAAACGGATTTCAGTGCCTGGCAAGTGGCAAGTGCATGGATGCGGGAATCCATTTCCTCAGGGTGTGCCATAGTACCAAGTGCTCTTTAATATGATAATGGCTTTCGTAAGAATAATATTAAGAATAATGGTTCACATTATGTTAAAGCAAAGAAGATATAAATAGGATCAATTTGTAGAATCTTTACACTTTTTGTAAGGATTTCTTACTAGTTACCCAATAGAAGAATCTATTGAAGAATGATAAGATATTTGTATGATTTATGGGCTTAAGTTTTCTTTTAGTTAAATGGGGGTATTCTGTAAATGCTTAGCTACAGTTGAAATTGAGAGGATTTAGGAGCTAGTTTCAAGAGATTAGAGAGAGGGGATACCGAGGACTTCGCATGTTATTTAAGAGATACAGGTACTAAGGTACTAAGGCAGAAAGGAATTGTGTCTTAGTACAGCAGAAGTTAATTCATGCTTGATTCCTTTATATTTCTCAGTTCTCAAAACAGTTACTGAGATCATAAAAGCTAAGAGAGCGATAATAGGCTAATGACTAGCTGTGGCCAACGATATTGAGCGATCAATTTAGACCACATAGAAATTGCATAATCAGGTGAAAACTGCGAATGCGGTGCCAAAGATCATCATCATCATCGCAGCAGTGCGAATTGATGGCGCGATGCGGAAGTTATGTAAGAAAGGCTAACTCGAGACATCAGCAGCATTTTTCCCCTCAAACAGCAGGCAGCAGGCAGCATTCGGCATAGGCATCGGCCCGATCGGCTTTGGCTTTGGCCAACATCCAACTGCGAACGGGCCACTCGGCGTTGCTCGGTGCTTGCAACACGTTTAACAAGTTTAACCAGGAAATTTTGTAATTTTCCTCTTTGCTGCCTGTGAAAGCAGCAGCTGCGGCAGGCTTTGGCAATCCGTGCAACCTGCGCCCGCCTAGAAACAATTAAAACCATAAAAATATATATAGATAAAAGCGAACAACAAATCGGCTCATAACTTTGGCTGGCAGCCCATAAAGCGCAATAATATATGGGGTAAACGTACACTGAACTCTTTCAATAATCTATATATATATATATACATAACATCTAGATGCCCATTGTGCACGCCACGTGAACGATGACAGCGCGAAGTGAGAATCGCAACTTGGAGCAGAAGCAAAATAACACGTGAAAACTGAGCAACCAAAAAAATCAAAAACAAAAAAAAATGCAGTCAAGCGATTAAAAAAAAAAACAAACTCGACTGCAACGAGACATCAAGCCAAAGTCCAGGCCACAGCGCAGCAGTAAGACCAAGGTGAAGCAGTTGGAGCAGCAGCCGGACGATATGTCAAGGACATCGAGGCTCTGGCCAGGCAGCGGCAAAGCAACTGTTGGACAATGGACCATTTTGCTGACTGTCATCCTGTGCGCCAGCCGAGCTGTTGCCGCGCCCAATCAAACCGAGCTGCATGCCGTAACTGGAGCTGGCGGCTCGGCGCCGGCCAAGACCTTGGCCTCCACGGCGCATCGTTTTAGCAGCCGGAACAACATAACCATACTGCATGAGGTCACGCCCGAGGAGGAGCTGGCGGAGCCACCGCTAACGCTCAACATACACGAGGTGCTGCCGCCGCAGAAGCCGACCAAGAAGAAGCCATACCTGCCGCTGGACAAGCTGTTGCCGGCCATTGATTATGTTAAGCCGCATCCGCTGAAGGAGTACGAACTGCATCCGGTTACGTTCGATTTCAACTTGGGCGATCTGGAGGATCTCGAGCATGAGGTCATCAAGAAGGGTGATCTCAGCAGCGAGGAGCAGCACGTGCTCAGCAATGGCAATGCGCCCGACCTCAGCTACAAGCCCACAAATCCCGATGACACCGATCCTGTCGATGTGGATATATCAGCGCTGCCCGAGTCTGGTTACGCGCTGCCCACCACAGCTCCCACAACCACAACAACAACGACAACAGCAACTGCAGGCACAACAACGAGCACCACAACCACACCCGGCACACACATCTTGAAAATACTGCGGAACAAGCCATCCACGAAGAAGGGTCGCGAGCTGCTCAAGCAGAGCGACGACGACATGCAGCTGAAGACCCTGGGCAGCACCATCAACAGCATCAGCCGCTATCTGGGCAGCAATAGCTCAGGCAATACCAACAGCAGCATGGCCGAGAGCCTCTACGGCTCGGCTAACTACTTTCAGATCGTGACCAACCTCTACGATCACTTCTACTGGCAGATCTCCGAGATACGCACCAGTGTGCGCACCGGCTGTGGCCTCGAAATGCAGGCATACCTGACCGCACTCCACTCCAGCTACGAGTGGGCACAGAAAGGTGAGTAAACTGTTGCTTTCTTCTGTCTGTTACATACATTCGCACGAAAGCATTCATCCCTTTTTAATAATTTTCAATGGGTGTAGTGTATTAAAAGATAAAACCACAAAGCAAGCACGCTGAACGTTAAATGGCCTTGCAGACAGGCACCTTGGAAATGTCCTTAAGAATAGGCTATATAAAATTTTAGTCCGATTTGATGAGCTTTTGCAGATAATTTAGGAAGATATCAATATATCTTAAAATAGAGAAAAGTCTTTCCACTCCATTTTTTTTATAGAGCTATATGATACACACACAGTTTTTGGGAAAATTGTCATACCCACTGCAAGGGCATACGAATACATATGACATTCTACGTATACATATGATCTTCTTCCTAATCGAGAGCTCTACTGCTTCCCGTAGAACTACCTACAAACCTAAGATGTTTTTTTTTTAATACCCTATCGAGCTTTACTGATCTTGAAATTAAGGCTTCTATATACTACATTCTTCCCTTAGTTATTCGCTTAATAGAGATCAGAATAATAAATAATTTATTATTTATATAGGATCGTGATGATTTCGAAGATAGATAGAAGATAAAAACGGATCAGCAAAGCCTTGGTATTTTTAAAGTCTGCCGATCTACTTACAGATTTCTAAGGAATCTTTACTGAGAAATTAATGTATGAATGAACACTACTTTTTGGATCTTTCCATAGCCCATGACTGTGATCTGTGATCTTAGAAATGTGCAAACTTGTAGCTGCGATCACTGATCGATGCAATTTATTAATTATTGTAAATATGATCACGAGAATTTGACTAATTTTAAAAATTAAGGATCAGCTAAAGATCAGTTGGCAAACCTTAGCAGATCATCAGCGATATTTAGGGGTATATAACTGATCTTGGGAGAAACATTATGAGTTTTATCTCATTGAGATAACTTTACTGATCTTTGATTGCAGCATATGATGCATCCGGACGATATCGTGGGCAGCTGCTGTTCGGCAATGACAAGTGGCTGGGTCAGCTGCAATTCTGCCTTGAGCTCAACCGACAGCTGTCGGGTAGCGGGGAGCGCAAGCACTTTGAGCTGGAGTTCTATGTGGCAGATGTGTCCCTGCAATTGCCACGGCTCAATCGAACGGTAAGTGAAACAAGATGAGCGTTAGCCCAACTATAGCGTGTGTCCACACACAGCAGCAGATGCTAAGCCTGGGCGAGTGCCTACCCAAGTCCTGCTCGGCGCACGATGTCCAGGCCATACTCTCGCTGGATCCCTACGCCCGCATGCTGACCATGTTGGCTGCACACAATGCCAGCGTCCAGCAACCGGCGTTGCAGGTGCTGCGCGTGCGCACCGTGCCCGGCCCCTACAGCCACTGGCGGCAGCTAAAGTTCCAGGTGTTCATGTGAGTAGCAGAGGCCATGCACAATGCCCCAACTCCCTCTTTCTTCCTCTCCCTCTCACTCTCTCTCTCTCCCTTTCTGCCTGCAGAAGCTTTCTGCTTACCCTGCTGCTGGTGATGATTGTGGCCACCTATTGCCAGCTAAAAATCGATAAGCGTCGCCTGGTTGCGGCCCCGATACCAGCGATAAGCGCCAAATGCGATGCGGCCAACAAGGGCGGCGACTACGAGACCGCCTACTATGGCAAGCCCTTTGAGCTGTTCCAGATGCGTCCGCTGGGCAGCAATGGGATTGTGGCCAGCGAGACGGCCCTGGACGCACACATGGATATGAATGGCAACAGGCAGCGTCATGTCATGGATGCTGCTGCTAATTTAACTGAGGCAATGCCTGGCGAGGGCACAGCATCTACCTCGGTAGGCGTGGCCTTGGCCGTGGGCGTGGGCGTGACGGGCAAACAGTCGGAAAAGACCGAGATGACGGACTACCAGGTGGAAACGGGCAGCTGTGCGGGCGTACAGGGCACCTACGAGGCCGAACAGCCCATAGGTAGGTGTTTACACTTAACAATATAAGCAATATATATATATATAGTTAATTGATTGACTGATTGACTGACCGACTGACTGATGATGATCACTTAGAGCAAACCCCTTAGAGGTAAAAATTTATTATTTGTTTGAACCCTTTGGGATGTAAATGCAGGGCATTTTTGGGCGCTTTCACACGGGAAAGTGGAAAATTAGTGAAAGTCGCTTTTGTGAATCTTTTGGCTTAACACCGATTGGCTTTCAAATGGTTTTAGAGACGTGCTTTCCAACTAAGTGGGAAGTTATTTTAATTGAGATAAATTAAATGACAAATATGTAAGCCGCGCAAAGCCAGGCTGCACTTGGTATTGCCCATATATAACTGATATATAAACTGCAACCAATCCTTGCAGCTCTGCACCAGCAGCTGTTGCTGTGCTTTGCACTGCAAACGAACGCCAAGGCCATATTGAACATAGACAAGACCAAGGAGGTAAGTTTAAGCCTAACTTCTTCCTCTTCCTCTTACTGCAAATCCCATTGCAGACGCACACATCCTGCTTGCACGGCCTGCGTGTCTTCTCGGTGCTCTGGACCATGATGGTGCACACGTATCTGCAGATGTTTGCCATAGGCGAGAATAAGGTAGGCTCTGGCACGTAGTCCAATTTCTTTTTAACTGTCTGCATTTCTAACGGCCAGTTCGAACGCGTGATTACGGAGCGTTCGTTTTGGTACCAGATCATTGGCAATGCGACCTTCTCCGTGGACTCGTTCTTCTTCATCAGCGGCCTGCTGGTGACTCTGCTCTATGTGAAGCAGGAGCGCAAGCCGCCGGGGCCGCCGTGCAGCTTCGTGAAGCGCAGCTGCCAGGACACGCTGATGATGCTTCTCTATCGCTATTTGCGCCTCACGCCCGTCTACCTCTTTGTGGTGTTGTTCAATGACTTTGCCGTGCGGCAGGGCCTGGACTCGTCCGTTTTCCAGCCGGCCAAAATCGAGCACAACACCTGCCGCATCTATTGGTGGCGCAACATACTCTATATCAACAACTTCTTTCCCCAGCACGAGATGTGCATGATGTGGAGCTGGTATATGGCCAATGATATGCAGTTCTATTGCATGGCATGCCTACTGCTGGCCCTCTCCCGAAAGTGAGTGTGCAGTCGATCTCCATTATCAACGATTCCCAATCTTTTGGCTTGTCACTTACAGATACTTCAAGGCTGTGGCTCTGACGCTGATTGTGTTTCTGGTCAGCTCGTGGAGCATTGCGGGCATCATCTCCATGCAGCATCAGTATACTCATAAGGTGGCGCTGCCCTTTGAGTCCTTTGACTTTCTCTACGACAAGCCCTGGCAGCGTGTGGGCGCCTACATCGTGGGTAAGTCCTCTACAACCAAATCCCTGGCATGAGAGACAATCATTAATGCCCTGATCGATCCGCAGGCATGTTCGCCGGCTATGCGCTGTATAGGGTGAAGACGCCGCCGCAGATCTCGAGGCGGCTCAATCTTAGTCTGTGGGCCTGCAGTCTGGGCATATTATTCCTTGTCATCTTTGGCGTTTGGCCGGGCGAGCTGAGCGTCGTGAACACGGCCTTCTATGTGGGCATCGGACACACCGCCTTCGGCTGCGGCCTCGTCTGGATTGTGCTCTCCTGCTGCTGGGGCCTGGCGCCCACCGTCAATGCGATACTCTCCTACCGCGTGCTCTGGCCACTATCGCGCCTCACCTACTGTGCGTATCTCATCCATCCGATCATCATGTTCATCTGCTCATCGCACATGAGCGGCACCGTGCATCTGAACAATCCGATGATATTGACCACATTTCTGGGCAATGCTGTTGTCTCCTTCGGCTCGGCCTTTGTCATATCCGCCCTGTTCGAGGCGCCAGTCATACGCGTACTCAAGATCTGTTTCAAGAAGTGATTTCCTCTCCATCGATTGTTCGTGCAGCTTCCTTCCTTCCTTCGAATGTAGTTTTGTTCGCGCTTTTTTTTTTGTTTGTTTGTCATAATTTGTATTGTAAATTGTATATAACTGTAGGTATACAAGTCCATACATAAGTATATCGACAGGTTGCTAATGTTTAGTATAAACAATTATTTCTATTTATATATATGCTTTTATGTTATGTTTCTAGTTGGTTTTTGTGTGCGAGTGAAAACTTCGAGTTGTTTGCAAAATATAAACATATATTTAATACAAATTTTCAATAGTTCAGTTCAATAGCTCAGCAAAGACTTCAGCGAGTAGATTTTTTCAGTCTTAAGCGAATTGGAACTTTCACTTAATGCATGCATCTCCGAATCTTAACTTCAGCGAGTCTGCTTCAGTTATTTTTTTTTCCAGCGAATTAGGCTTCAGCAAGCAAGGATGTAAGTAATCCAGCGAGTAAGTGCTTCAACGAGTCGTGACTCGGCGAAAAAGTTCTTGAGCGAGCAAATACTTTCAGCGAATAAATGTTTCAGCGAGTCAGGTTCAGCGGACATGGGCAAGTGATTTGGCGAGTTAAGTCTTCAGCGAGTAGAAACTTCAGCGAGTATATATATTGAATCAGCGAGTAAGTATTGTGACTAGTGACCAGAAAATGAGCAAAACTTACGGGAATAAATCGTAATTCAGATAGTCCTCAGCGATGTCAGCACAATAAACGAACTTAGTGATAATGTGTTTGAACAGTTTCACAACTTTGTTTTGTTTTTACTGGGGATGTCAGCGCGTTTCGGATACAATAGGCTCTCTAGGAAAGCATCCGTGACATCAAAATTAACGCTGGCATAGCCTGCGGAATTCAGTTCGGCCTCCTCGTCGTCAAGCACAAAATAAGCATCACTGGCCGCCGATGAGTCAAGTTCGTATTCCGGATAGAGTACCTTGGTGGTGTCCCGACAGAACAAACGTATCGCCAACTGTGCCATGCGTTTCGCTTCTAGACATGAGCTCAGCTCCTGACCAGCACCTGGCCGCTGCCTCAGGGCCCGATCCAGTTGTGCCAGCAGTCGGCGAAATATAAAATTCTTATAGCGCCGACGATAGCTCTCGTTCAGCTGCTGGCGATAGAGTGTGCAGGGCTGAAAATGGGCTAGCACTATATAAATCAGGAGCATCAGCTGCATCAGAACTAAGAAGCCAAGTGCCAGCAACAGCGACGCCTCCACATTGTCATCCCAATCCAGTACGAATCTGTTATCGGGCGGATATATTGGTATCAAATAGGTAACCGTCATTATTGCAGCCGTCGACTCGGTTCGGTCGCCAACTGGACCCCAGTCAATTTTTGGAATTTCGAATTGAGTTTGCGTCCGAAAACCAGTGACACATAAACCAGACAAAATTCTAAAGTTCCAATAAAGCAGGCTAGATTTCAACCGAAAAAAAATGCGCAAAGTTTACTCTGATCAGGTAAAAACAAAAAAATCAAAAACCACTGAAGAAACTTAAATAATTCCAAAATCTTTCCAATAGCAAGCCTTTAGGTCTTATTAACAACTGAAAAACATGAGGGGTTCCTTTTGGGGTTCCTAAAAATCCCTAAGCCGTATCTGTGAATGTTGCCCTTCTATCCGATTCTCATGAGCCCATGTACGCCTTACACTTTGGCTTGCTTTAATTCGATGGGTTTTATTAAAAGGTTGAGTTTATTTTATATATAAGTGTTTTTATGTGTGTGTATGAAAATATGTTTAAATGTGGTCATTTCCATACGATTATCATAAACACATGTAAGCCAGAGAATTTGGCATGCTTTGAGTAGATTGAAATTTACATGTGTGTTTTATGTATGCATACAAATCGCAGGCCAATTAAACCTTCCGATGCGCTACATAATAAAGGAAAAGTATTTATGACTCTTGCCCTTCTATGCAATTCTCATGAAATCAGGTGATGTTTAGAATTTGGCTTGATTAGATGTGTTATAATTTAATGTGATTCAAGTTCTGCCAATTAAAGTCTTAATACTTAGTACTATTTCAAGAAAATGCCCAAAGAAATCGTAAATGTTTTAATACTTGAGCACGTATTTTGGATTTGTAAGTCCTTTGCCCTTCTTCAACAAAAATTCCTTTCGTTTAAGCTGTATCTCTAATATGCATAATTTAAATAATAAAATAAATTATATAATCCCCAGAAGTACTCTTAACTCCGAAAATCCCCTTACCCCTTAGCCCCCTTTTTCGTAAAAAGTCTTTCTTTGTCAAGTATTGTTCATAAAATCTGCAACTCGCTCAGGAATTCCAGCTACATATAAATTTTAATAAACTTTTTTTGAGTACCTGTTCCACCTGTGAGTCGAACTCTCGTTACTTAATTGGTTTTCGTGCGAATCTTTAGCTTATCAGCGAGCCGTGCATTTCTAATTTCGTAAGCACGATAATAGCTCACGATTTCCATGCGAGTTGCCGCTATAAGGAACGCCGTCAGCGAACGGAACACAGACAGTCCCACCATGGAAACGGCTAGAACCAAAGGCAGCTCCAGCTGGCTGATGATCCAAGCTATCGCAGTGCTCGGCCTGCTAACGGCGGGTAGCCTGGCGACTGACTATTGCCAGTTAGAATCCTGTTCCGGCGAGAAGCACATAGCTTGCGGCAACGATGGGGTAAGCGTTTGGCTAGCGGCTGCTCCACCTTAACATACAGCTGACTGCAACCGTTGCTTGCAGAGCTTCGCCAGCAGTTGTCCGGCGGCTGCCAAGCTGCTGGCTGTGGATAAAACGGCGCAGAATGCGGTCGTCGTGGCACACAATGACCTGCGACAGCAATGGGCCAGTGGGCAGGGCAGGGTCAGGGTGAGTGCCTGCAACATGGCCACAATTAGCTGGGATCCGGAGCTGGCGCGTCTGGCCGAGTTGAATGTGAAGCAGTGCCACATGGAACACGACGACTGTCATAATACGCAGATTTACAAGAACTCCGGGCAGAATCTCTACATCGTCGGCACCACGGGCTCGGGTGAACCGGATGCGGCCAGCATTTTGCGTGATGCTGTCGCGGATTGGGCAACGGAAGCTGAGCACATCAATGCCGATCATCTAGCCGAGTATCCCGACAACTACAATGGACCGTAAGTAAAGCCTGTTCTTAGCCATGCACCGTTACTGATTCCATCAATAGCACCATTGGCCACTTTACGGTCATGGTTAACGAGCGCAACGTCGCCGTCGGCTGTGCCATCTCCAACTATCTGGACGACGGCTTCAACACGTATCTAGTCGCATGTAATTATGCGGCAACCAACTTTATTGGCTTTCCCATTTATAAGTCGTGCTCGCAGCCCGCTGAAGCATGCAAAAGTGGCACCAATCCCAAGGACTCCGCTCTGTGCTCCAGCAGCGAAGATGTGGACTACAACTTTAACGATCCATCGGCATAATATTTGACAGTCTTCGAAATCGGGCAATATTTCATGTTCCCATATTTATATAAATGTATTAAACAGATGAGCATATTATGTTATTTGCCTTATTATTTGTTGGACACGTAACTGAAATCCACAATTCATGTTGGAATACCTCCTGAGTTACTGCAATCCACCGAAAGCTGTGCAGGAATCCGAAAACAGTTGTAGGACTTTTTTTTTTTTTGTTTATCATTTAATCACATTTCAACTAATTTTCCAAGATTTTTTGGAAAATCGATTGAAGACGTGCTTTGCACTCTAACTGAGAATCCACTTTCCAATGTGGAAAAAGGGGGGTTCAAAAAAAAGTTTCGAAAGCAATCGCCTTTAAACTTATAAACATTTTCTGTTTGGAGAACGGGGAGTACACATACTTATATTTCGATATGAAATCTAGGATTTCATGAATACCGAATTAACAATTCATATTCCTGAGTTACTGAAATTGGTTGTATAACTCTTTCTTGTGACAAACATATATACTTTGGACTTATATTTCAAAATATTTTTTTGAGACGAGAGTGTGAAACCTTTGAAAATTCACTTCCCTGCGTGGAAAAAGGGGGGTTCTTTGGATTGGCTTCAAACTTATTTTGCCAGGTCAACATGCAAAACATATATAGAATCGCGTTTTGTTTTTGGTATGGAATAATATGGAAGAGCCGACGAGTATATTAATAAAATTCCAAGTTTTAATTGTACTTTGTGAGTATAACAAGCTGTTATAGATTATACAGAAATTTCGTTAATAAATAAATGGTTATTATCTGTCCGATATTTATATTCACGAAAGGGTATCAATATCCTAAAATTTAATCAAGCTTGTCTGTATTACATTTGTTGAGCCCACTGGAAACAAGTTTTAATCTATTGCAATCGTCTGTAAAAAGAACGAATTCTTTTTCCGTTTCCCTTTGTTTTTTTTTTTTTTTTTTTTTTTTTGTCATTTTCTTTTTTTCTTAAACAATAAACACATAAATTTTTCTTTTACGATCGGTCGGTCCATGGATCAATGGATGAATTGGATAGATTGATTGATTGGTAATTACTTGGCAACGATTGTCTTAAAGACAGTGGGACGCTTGTGGGCGGGCAATTGGCTATAGCAATAGGACTTGATCGTTTCCAGATCGACATCCGAATCGGGTGACAATATGCAGATGACGCCCAACCGATGTCCCCACAATTTATTGGGTATGCCCAGAACGGCAACATCATTGATACCCGGATGCGAGATAAGGGCCTTTTTGATTTCGGATCCATAAATCTTATAGCCGCCCACATTGAATACGTCCGTCGACTTGCTCAGAAAGTGAAAGCTGCCATTACGATAGGCGCAAATGTCACCCGTCTTCAAATACTTTTCGATGGGCGGCTCCTCATGCTGCTCCTGCAGCTGCTGCTGCTGCTGCTGCGGCTGCGGCTCCTGCTGCTGCTGCTGCTGTTCCTCTTCTGGCGTCGATTTCTGTGGCAGCGTGCCGCTCACCTTCTGCGGGAAAAGATTATTGCCAGCTATTTCCAGTTCGCCCACTACCGTGTTGAGCAGCAGTGTGCTCTTTGGCGGATCCTTCTGCTCCGGCGGATCTGTGCCGATTCCAGCGGCTGGTAACAATTCACTATTACAGCTGACCAGCTGATCCCCATTGCTATTCACCAGACGCGCCGACACGCCAACAAGGGGTGCGCCCAACGTGCCCGGACGATAGTCCGTATTGCTGTTGGGCGACTGCTCTTCGAGCGTGGGCCCCAGCACCAGGCCCGTCTCCAGCATGCCATAGTATTCATAGATATTCTGGCCCGTTATCTCGCGCCAGCGATAGAAAACCGATTCCGGCAGCAGGCCAAAGGCGGTGGCCATCAGGCGAATCTTTTGCTTGCAATGATTGACAATGTACTCAACCATGCGCGAGTCCTGGGCAAACATCTTGTCATATTCGGCAATCAGACGTTTGTATATGATGGGCATGGCCAGAAAGATATTCACGCGCTGCTTGGAGGGGCTATTGATGCCCAGCAGGGAGCTCCACGCGGTATGGCTATCAAATTTCTGCTGCAGCAATATATTGCCGCCGACGCCGAGCAGGGCTCCAATTGCCGCATGCATGCGATTCATGGAGATAAGCGGCAGCATCGAGTCGCTGGCATTCAGATGCCAGCTGGTCACCAGGCACCGCATTTGCGCCTCGATATTCCGATGGGTGAGCACCACACCGTTCCGGCCGTTCGATGAGCCCGGCGTATAGAGCAGCAATGCCGGCGCATTGGCATAGTAGTCATTGGGCAGCGTGCTCTCCGGTATGAGAGCGCCATTGAGGCCCACCAGCTGCTTGGCATACATTGCCGTCGAGGCGACACTCTCCGATGTGGGCACAAAGCTGTGGTCCAGCACAATGCTGGCCGTCTGCAGCTTTGTCGCCAGATCCTGTGTAATGCCCTCGCACTCGGGTGTTCCAATCAGCAGCTTGGCCTTGCAGTCCGTCGCCTGGCTGAGCAGCTCATCCGGCGCCTGATTCGGCTCCAGCGGCACGGCCACCTGCCCAGAGATCCAGCAGCCCCACTGTATAACTATCCACAGGGCATTTGTCGAGCACAAGAATGCCACATTCGACTGCGAGGCGCTGCCTGTAAAACAATCGATTGCAAGCCTATAAATTATGTATATATTCCCACAACCGAGTCGATCTAGCCATTTCCTGTAGTCTGTCCGTATGGACAGGACTAGGATCAAGCTTACGTTTCGGTAAGAAATCGATATCCCCATTTTAGAGCTTGGACTTGGGTATGGTAACTTTTTGAATACCTCTCCCAGTTCCATCAAAATGTAAAAGAAGACAAACATGGTCTTGGGCTTTGGTATATGCACATATTTGCATGGCATATTTATGCACTGAAAGTTTCAAATTGATCGGACAACAAGCACCGAAGTTATTCGAGACTGAACTTGCCACAAAGTGGGTCGGAGAAGAGAAGAGGACAGCGCGGCGCTGGATAATGAGTATCTTCTAGTCGGGCACTGCCGACTTTTGTCTGTATGCTTTGTTGTTTTACCACAAAAATTGGATATTTGAATGGCCAGCTTTTTTGCGGTTATGTAGAGCTGAAAGTAGGTAAATTCGCCATTAAGATCCTTAACCGCAATCTCGTCTGGAAAGAGCATGGCCTTCTTAAACGTCGGCACGACAAAATGATTTCGCTCGTCCTCGATGAAGCTGTTCCTCAGTTTCTCTATAAAAGTGTCCTATTCGTGGGTGGATACAGGAGGGTTAAACATTCAATTCGTTTTGAGTAATATATATATATATATATATATATATATATATATATATATATCTATGTATAGATACTTGAATTGGGCAGCACTCACTTTGTGTACTAGCTCAGCCGAACAGAGACGCACCAACGGGCGCCATTGAAATCTTTGCAAGCGTCTCAGTGACAACATTTTCCAAAAGTATCCCAAATGTTTTCTCGTTTCTCGATGCTCAGTCAAATGATTTGTCGAACTTCAATGCAACAAAAACAATTAAATTAACTCATATCCACTTTTATTTCACACAATTCTCAAGGCTTACTGTGTTCGCAACAGGGCTGCAAGCCCAAATGAAAAAAAAACAGTTTCCAGTTGGCTCAGTTCACGGTTTGAACCAACCAATGGTTCGATTCGTTTCAAAATTCAATACAAATTAAGACTTGGGGCTGAGTCAACGGGTTTTATTAAAACCAAAACTTTATCCAAAAAAACAAGGTTAATTTCTGGTTTCAGTTTCTTTAAGGTTTCGTTTATGGCAAAGAATTAGTTGAACCACCGAAATCGAACCGGTTCGGCTAAAAAGCTTAAGAACCTTAAGAACTGTACTATACAGGACAAGAGATATCATGTTAACAAGTCTTAAATAGCCACAAGTTGGATATTGGAACTAGAAATATAATTGCTTCTCTTTGCGCCTTTTGGGAATGGCTTTACCAATCCTTATACACGAAATGATCAGAATTTCTAGACCTAACTCAACCAAAACTGTCTTTAATTTGAAGCTTATAATCAATTTAAAGAACTCGGTATTGAAAATTATGAATAATGTGGTATTCATGCATCCACATAACAAATTTCATGTCTACAAGTCTTATAGAGACCGAGTTCACATAGATAGGATATAGACATATACATAGATCAAGAGCAGCAACATATGAAAAGCTAATATATAATGGTTTTTTATTGTAATTTTATAATTTTTATTAAAATATCTTGTTTGATTTATTTACACATTTAATAGGGACGACAATAAAAAAAAAATAGTATGTATATATATATATATATATATAAGCATAAAAAAATAATATACTGCAAGTATATTAAAAGTAATCAAAGAACATGGGAAAAACTGGCCACAATTTTGGTATATGCACAAATCGAATAACCAAATGGCGTTTACAACGACAGACAACAATGGCGCGCCACAGATCAAAATCACCCCAACAGTATATATATATAGATATATATTAGAAATCGCATCAATTAAATATGTACATGTACACGCAAGTAAATGTATGTTGTTGTTTGTTGCAGCTGCTGCGAGAGCTGGCTGAAGAACTTTTACGCTCAACAGTAGAATCACATTTTAAGTAAAAACATTTTATCAACAATATATAAAGAATTTGTTTGCAAATAGTTTCGAATAAGAACCAAATCGTAGCATATAGCAATAACATACCTATGATATTGAAAACAAGTTTAGTTCCAAATCGATTCAAAGCCGAATATCTGATATTTTAACTTAAACCGGATTAAGATGGGTTTTTAATGGATTTGGCTTACATTTTGCTTATTATATATATACATATATATTATATATAAAAATGCATTAGCTTTCTTTACAATAAATTGATCAAACTAAGAGATTAAGGCGTGGCCTTCTTTCAAATCAAAATTGAATTTCTTGCATGTTTTTAATTGGACTTAATTTGAGTTGATTCCTTCGAAATGATACAATTCGGTTCGATCGAAACTGAGATTCGAATATGGCCCAGATACTTATGACAAGGTGAACTACGACACGGAATGAATAATAAGAAATAAGTACTTTGGACATTAAATAAATATTGCACCAACTAGCACAAAGAGCTTTGATAAAAGTTATTGGATTGATATGTGACATTTTTTGAATAGAAAAAGATATATTACAAATACACTTATTAGACAAATAAAGATTTGGCAGACACGAATTGTGGAGTTTTGTATAGAGTAGCTCGACTGTATATAGGAATTATTTGAGGAGCTATGGAAGACTGCGCAATGATCAGCAAATTGAGTCCAGTGATCCATGAGCTACGCCTAATCAGGAACCCATGGCTAGGATTGGATTCACCTAGTCTAATCCCGCTGCCGACTCCCTATTGTAAAGCGTCTTAATTCTATATAGAATGTTGGCCAGTAAAAGGGGAATACGCTTTAAACGATTAACGATCGGATCTGTAAGTGCTTTCTACTGTTTGGCAAAATAACTTCGCCTCTTCATCTTATCCTGTTTCGGTGCTGTAAATGCAGCGAGAGCTCTGGAGATCATCCACGGGTTGTGTTCAATTTATTGCCTACAAATGCTCTCTGCTCCCTCTCTTTCTCTCTCTCTCTCTCTTTCTCTCACGCTCTCTGTGCTTTTTAATATAATTTTTGTTCGTTTTCCAAATGAGAATTCTTGTGCTCTGTTCGCTCTCTCTCTCTCTCTCTCTCTCTCTCTCTCTCTCTCTCTCTCTCTCTCTCTCTCTCTCTCTCTCTCTCTCTCTCTCTCTCTCTCTCTCTCTCTCTCTCTCTCTCTCTCTCTCTCTCTCTCTCTCTCTCTCTCTCTCTCTCTCTCTCTCTCTCTCTGCGTCTCTCGCTTTCTCTGTCTAACTATCTATGTATCTGTCTGTGTTCTCTCTCTCTCTCTCTCGCTCGCTCTCGCTGTCTCTTTCGCTGACGCTTGCCGTCTCGCTCTCATACGCGCTTGGGCTTGCTGACAATCGTGTAGTTGAGTCCGTTGTAATTGCGATGATCGAGGGCGGCATCGTTGTTGCTCTTGTTCGTTGTGGGCGTGGCACATTGGCCAGTGCCAGCTGCATTGTTGCTGTTGTTGTTGTTAGTGGCGGGCAGTGTGTTGTTGTTGTTGTTGTTGTTGTTATTATTATTATTGTTAATTAGATTATTATTGTTATTGCTGTTGTTGTTGTTGTTGCTGGTGGCAGTATTATTGCTGGACTTGCGCAGGACCCCATAGCCAAGATGACTGTCATCGGCCTTGCGAAAACTTTCCGTATCGGGACTAGCAATCAGTTCATATTCGTTCGGCGGCGGCGGACTGCAGCGCTTCGTGGGCAGCGTTAAATTCACAATCGTCTTGTAGCCGCTGGAGGTTTTATTGTTTGGCGACAGAAAGTCCAATCGATCGTAATTGGCATCCGGCGAGATCAGTACACCCACGCCCACACCGACGCCCACACCGACACCCTCGCCAATATCAATGTCTATTATTTTGGGCGTGCTGCTGCTGCTGCTGCAGGTGTTGGTGGCCAGATCCTTGCGCTTGTCGCGCTGCGAGAGCGAACGCTGGCGCACAAAATCGCTGTCACAGCTGAGGGCGGGTATGCGCTCACAGTGGCGCACATCGCCAACGCCGCGCGTCTTCCAGGCATCAGTTATGTTCTCAATGGACTCGTAGTCGCGCTCCAGCGCCAACTGCTTGCCGCAGCTCTCGTTGCGCAGCGGCAAGTCCGGCGGACTGCCGCGCAACGGATCCGGCGAGGCGGGCTTCAGTATCACAGCCGAGCCGCTGTTCTTGCTGTTGGCGTCCGAGGGCGATGATGTTGTTATGGCAACCGGTTCATATTTCACAAGATTCTTATATTTATCACATTGAGCTTGGCCGCCGCCACTGAGCAGACCCGTCGCCGCCGGGCTCACCACATTCAGCTTCTCCAGCGGCGTTGGCAGCTTGCGCGGCGGCTTATTGGGAATGTGTTTGCCTGCGACAGCGGCGGCGGCGGCGGCCTGCGATGAGACGGAGAGGCTGATGCTGTTGCCAGCTGCGGTGCCGGCGCCGGCGCTGCCGTTGGCCGAAAAATTATTGAGCGAATCATTTGAGCTAATGAAGCCGCGCAGCGATATGCAGCTCTGCGTGGAATTGATCTCAAATTCGCCGGCATGCGGATTACTCGATGGCGATGGGGGCAGCGGACTGCGCGAGCCGGGCTCCATGCAGGCGGCGGCACTGAACTGATTCTCGCCGCATTCGATGCTGCTCAGGCTGTCGCCGCTGATCAGCTTCTTCATGGACTTCATTTTGGCGGACATGCAGCGGAAGACCTCCTGCGGATTGGTATGATCCAGCGTAAAGACACCCTCGCCCGTTGTACACTTGCGTCCTGCCTCAAACTGAAATTTGCCATCCCGATAGCCATATTTGCGTATGAATCGATACGGCCACATGGCAATTGTCACATTCAGATCCTCCGATTTCAGCTGCAGTTCCGTTGGCGTCATCTGCAGCATATATGTGCGCGGCTCGATGTTGCACCGTATCGACGCCTCCGAGGGTATCAGCGTGATAATAAACAATCCGTCCTGTTGATAAAACAAAATATGATCAGCATCAGTTGCGCCTAATTGTGTGTATGTGTGTGTGTGGATATCGTGTGGCAGCCAGCTGCAGCTGTTGCCACAATTAGGCTGCTTTTTTTTGTTGTTGCTGTTGTTGTTAGAAATTGGAGCTTCCGTTTGGAGGGAGGCACGGTTCGTGTTTGTTTTCTTAACGATAACGCGATTACATTCACATATTATTTACATATTGTTTATGCAACTGGTTGGAAAAACAGTTGCCTTACATTTCTTATCGCAGCTTGGCTTCTATTTCCAAGCAAAATTCTACGTATCGCTTCTAACTACGCACTTCTTATATCAATTTTGATGATCAAGACAAGATTGGCTTGTTTTTCTGCTTTTTTTTTGGCTTTGCATTTTCGAGTCACATTTGCAAATGTTGCAAAATATGTCATTTTCAAGAGCATTCTCTCTCTCTTACTCTCTCTCTCCCTTTTAATCTCTTTGTCTCTCTTACTCTCTCGCTTTCGCTCTCCCTTTCCATATCTTTTCCCATACACGCATTGCTTTTATAGTTCGCAATTCTTCTTTGCGCTTCATTCTTAAACGTTGCATAATCATCTGTTACAGCTCTTACAGCATTTCAAAAATACATCTTCTATTCCATTTAACAGTTCTTTTTCATTTTGCATTCGCAAATGTTACGCTAATTTGTCTCTTTCTTCCCCATTCACGTTAACGTTTGTCCAGTCCAGTTTATATCAATTGAGTTTTGCTTCCTTTCGTTCCTTTAACTCATTGTTTTATGCTCTTTTCGGCTCGTTTTCTGTATACTTCCTATTTTTTTTGTATATAACCTACCTAGACCTCGGTCTCCAGCAAATAACTTAGTAAGCTTTGCGATCAGTACCGCTTTTGAGAACGAACAAGCTGGCCTTGTGGCCGAATGCAAAGTTAAATTTGAAGCTGGTCTGGTTTTTTTTTTTTTTTTGTACATTTATAACATTAAACATTGTATATTATAGAACTTGCGTGTAGCGCCCTGAAGATTTGGTTAAGCAAATTCGAAATTCAACGTATGCAGAATGGATTTGAAACGTGCCAAAAATGCCAAAAAAGAATTGGAAGAAAAGGATGCTAAGGCCTCGGACACTGTTTGGACACCAATACGCGCACTCCGAGAAGATTGGAAGACTACTAGCGAGTCGAAGAACTCGCAAAAAGAGCAACATGATCGGATTGTAGAATTCATAAGCCATCAAAGGGAGCTGGGAGCTGGCGACTCTGACGCCGACGATGAACAGGATCAAAATGCAGACGCAAATAAAGAGGAGGAGCGCATAAATGCTGAGAAAGAAGCCCAACGACAGCAGCTAATCGCAGACGGTATCAAAGAGCAACAGCGCGTGCGCCAAGCGAAATGGGAAAAGGATATGCAAAACGAACTGCACTTGCTCAACGATCTCAAGCGCGAGCAGGTGTACGATCATAAGCTTAAGAATCCCATACCCATCACGGAATGCCATACGAGCATGCATACATGCGATGAATCGCTCGCGACCATGTCGGATCTCAATAAGCTGGTGGCCCAGAGAGTACCGAAAATCTTTTTGGATGAGCTGCTCACCGAGCCGCTGCTCAGCTGGGAGTCGAACATGTTGCCCAAGAAACCAGACCTGGTCGAAGAGCTGTGCCATCTATTTCGCCAGAATATTGGACCCACGCTGGCCGTTGTGGTCGAGGGCAAACAATTCTATTGCCATTCCATGCTGTTGGGCCTAACGTCCGCCTTCTTTAACGATCGCAACTTTTCGCAGGTGCTGTATCTGCCCGCATCCAAGATAGCGTCGCGCAGTTTTGTTAACATCTATCGCTGGTTGCTGGAGCCCATTAATTCGATAACGCTCACCCAGCTGATCGAGCTAATGCGTGCCTCACAGTTCCTGGCCATCGAGGAGCTGACCAAACAATGCTGGCGACTCGCCCACGATGTGCTAAAGACCACAGATCGTGTCCTGACCATGTATATCGTATCGCAGCGCGTGTGCGTCAACATCGAGAAGATCATAACGCCCTATGTGGGACGCGTTTGGATGTCCTATGCGGCCAGTCGGGAGTTTATGAATCTGGAGTTTAGCAAAGTGCGACGTCTGCTGCAATTGGACAATCTGTCGGTCAATACGGAAATGGAAGTGAGTATTGCAAGAATATTTGGCCTCCATTGTCTACCTATCTGCTTCCAATTTAACAGGTGCTATACACGGCCATACTCTGGCTGGATGGGGATTGGCCGCTCCGGAAACGTTATGCTGTGGATCTGATGCGTGTTATACGGTTCGATGTGATGCCTTTTGTGTTCTTAATCACCTTCGATCGGCGCAAGGACGGCCCACCAGCGATGAAGTACTTGAGGGAGACGCTCAAAGTGCGCAAATTCATATTCGATGGACTCGCCGATCTGTGAGTATGCCTACAGGGTATTGCCTGTATCAGATATGCTAAGTCACAGCCCGCTCCGCCCATCTGTTAGACGCTTAAAACCGGACAGGCATGTTGGTGGCAACGGAAGCTGTCCGCGCGACTGGATCTACGATCCGTCCTGTCCCTATCATCACGGCCACATGTGCAACATGGTGCGTTATGCGACCTTCAACGAGTTCTCCAGCTACCTTCAATGGGTGCAAAGATCTGGCAATTCGAACGGCAATCGAATCAAACGCTACACTGACAATGACATTGTCTGTTGTTAAGTCAAATGGATTTTTAATGGAGAACACGACCAAAATATTTAAAGGAATATACTTTTTTACAAACGATCTTTGTTGCCTTTCCTTTATCCACTCTCCCAAACGAATTCCATCCTTATTACTTGCAGGTAAAATCCGGCTTTGCCCGGGCAAGATGTTTTGCCTTAAGCTTTAAGACGTCCCTTTTCCTGCCCCCTTGGATATTTAACATCATTTAATTCATTTATTCGCAAATATTTGTAGCCCGATCGTATGACTGTTTCCTTAAACCTTGCTCGGAAAGCTTTGCCTACCCGGAGTTGTGGATTTTGCGAAAAGTATGAGACACCTCTCAAAGTTAGCACAGTAAGCAACAAGTTTTAAAAAGGAGAATCATTATATCACAGCTCAAGAGTAGTTCAAGAGACACAAAAATCTCAAGCATTTTCTAGAAGTGTTATTGATCCCAGCCTAAGGAAGAATAATATGCCCCGGCTCCCTAGAATCTTATCCCAATACTTATCTTATTATTTAAGACATTTTCACTTTTATACCCTTGCGGGTTTCGAAATGTGTAACGCATAGAAGGTGACATATCCGAATTCATTAAGTTTATATATTCCTGATCAACAGTTGAGCCGGGTTTTTGTATGGAAAACTTTTTGGTTTTTCAAGATATCTCAAACTCAAGCTATTTTCCCTGTGCTTCTTAGATACGAGCAAAGCATTCTGAGCATTATGAAAAGGTTCGGTGATTATATTAAAAGTAGAAAGTCTTGCAACTGTTTGAATCTATGTGAGACTTTGCTTTTGCTGATATAAGCTATATCTCATATTATTTGTGTTCTTCTCAATAAACTCTCCTCGCACCGAATCAACATGGCACGACATCAAAGGTTGAAAGGTCATCAAGGTCATAATTTCTAAAGAGCTCTCAAGGAACTGCAACTTATTTGAACTAAGAACTTATCGAGAACATCTCGCGTTGAGCTCCATTTTCTGCTGCTCTATTAAGAACTTTATGTAAACTAATACCTGCCCCTCGTTCAGTTCTGGGTTTCAAAGTCTGCTCCTAAATACCTTTCGGATGTGTAAGCTCACAGCTTTGTTAGTTTAATGTAGTTCTTGGACTTACAAATGAGCTGCAATATAGATCATTGTCCTCCTCGATGGCACCGTGGGCGGCATGTAGGCCGCTATTGTCGCAAAACGCGACCGTTTGCAGTGCAGTCACCCAATCCTTGAGTTCTTCATCGCTGTTCGTATTGAGGGTTAGCTGACCATTCCGCTTGACAATCTGTATGAGATTCGCTGGCGGCGGTTCCTGTGTGATCTTAACACAATTCTCCAGTGTGAAGATCTTTGGATTCTTGTCATCTTTATTCTCGCAAATCTCCAGGCGTGCGATGCCATGGCGACTGGCCTTGAATAGGAGGCAATAGCGACTGCATGATTTCTGGAATATATAAGAGACCATAAGCATCTAATCATTAATCTAATCAAAAAATATCAAAATTAACTATAAAAAAAAGTTCCAGTTTGGGTTATAGAGTATATACAAAGAATTAAAGTCGAATAATCCGAATAGATCCGGGCAACTCTGGGTAATTTCTTCTAATATCAAGGCTTTTGTTTGGACAACTTCTCGAATACATCTCGAAGGTTGGCTTTATTAATTTGGTGTTGTAAGATCGGGTTTTAATGTTTGTGCTAATCAAATTTCCAACGAAAATTCGGACTTACATAACAAAACGACACATACATTCATTTCAACTGGGCACGGCCCCAATCCTCAAAAGGCACTTAAGAATTCCCTGACATATGGAAGTGTATACATATATGTATATATGTATATATGCATATATATCTATATATGTGTATGCATATGTATATGTATATGTATATGGAGACAACGGCACCATGAAGCATGGATGAATCCCCAAAACAGCCGTCATCGCGAGCATACACGCACGCATACATACATACATACGTTTATTGTGTGTACGAGCATGAGTGTGTGTGTGTGTGTGTGTGTGTACGTCTCAGGCGCGCACACGCAAATCGAAAATATGTTCGGCTCGCTGTTTGGCATGTTTCTTTCTTTCTCCCACCTTATGCTTCTCATTTGTATGCAACAAGTATGCAGATGGAGATATCTAGACACACACATATGCATACACACACACACGTATGGCTATGCGCACACAAGCATACAAGTGCACACACACAAATGCACATGGCGAGGTCCTGTTTTAATACGCATTTGCCAAAATAAGGAAAGTTGCATTTCGAATATATTTGGCATTTGGCATTGCACATTTGTGCAATTGTTGCTGTTTAATTGCGAAATCTGCATGTTCTTTGCCAGGCTCTTACCTTTTTCGAGATACGATTTAGCGAAAATCCAGTTTGCGTTGGAACATTAAGATATCCAGCCAAAACAGGTATTTCAACATCCATTCTGTTGAGGCCCGTTGCCGATGCTTCTCGTTTGCGTATTCAATTGGCCAGTAACAAAACGCGATCTTGTCAATTTTCATAAATGTTTAACGATTTGTATTGCTTGGTATATGCAATTGGAGATTCACACTTCATATTTACATTTGACCGCAACAAAAATAAACGCAGCCGCTGGCCAACAATTCGAGCAACTTTATTTATTTATGCGCTCCCAGAGCTGCATTCTGTATGCTGCAATCGAAATCGAACCTGCACACCGACTTACGTTATCGAATACTTGGATCGGTAGCGATCGTGCTGGCCACGAAAACATCGATAGCAATTTGAGTGGATATACGTGTGATAAGCTTTGCGATAGTTGGAGCGAGCGATATGCGCAAAGATCTTGCATGTTTGTAGCGCAATAAATACGATATAAAAATAAGCAATGGATTGCATTCGGCCACGCTACATAATTTTAAATAATACATGTTGCCGCCTTTAGTTATTAAGTGGTCACAGTCATTGCGATAGATGATGCATTTGCAAAAAATCTAAGCACGAACAGACGATATATCGATATACTAAACAAGTGGCTCCGCCAGCTCAATGCAATGAATGGGACTGCCAACCTGTTACGTATTTCGCGGTGAATGGCAGAAAACAATAACATACGGTGGATCTGCAAAAGTATATTTTGTGCAAAATATAAATAAATTAAACATGGCACACGATCGGGAGGTGCTGCGCATGATATGGGAAGGTCAAATTGGCATTTGTTTTCAAGCCGACAACGAAGAAATTGTCGGCATCCGCCCGGAGCCCTTCTATCTGATGGTCTCGCGCCTCAGCTACTTGCCCCTCGTCACAGACAAGGTAAATTCCTTTGAAAAGAAAAAACAAAGAAAACTTGTTAGTTATTTGCTAAAAACAGCTGCATTAACTTATGCCTACAGGTGCGCAAGTATTTCACCCGCTATATTGCTGCCGAGCACCAGGATGGCGCCGCCTGGTTCGATTTCAACGGGACGCCGCTGCGCTTGCATTTTCCAATAGGTACCTACAGTGGGCGGTATAGTGGGCGTGGCAACTTCTATTAAATGTTCATTATCTAATATTGCTGCGGTTTTATGTTTCATGCACAGGTGTGCTTTACGATCTGCTGCATCCGGATGACGACAGCACACCCTGGTGCATTACGATACACTTTTCCAAATTTCCCGAAGAGACGCTCGTCAAATTGAACACAAAGTATACAAAATGCATGCATATACATTCAATATATATATATATATATATATGCGAGCAGCAGCTAATGCGCACGCTTAACATTTCTAGGGAACTGCTGGAGTCGCATTATCTGTCCTGCCTGAAGGAGGCCGATGTGCTTAAGCACAGAGGCTTGGTCATCTCTGCCATGCAAAAGAAGGATCACAATCAGCTGTGGCTTGGCCTGATTAACGACAAGTTCGATCAGTTCTGGGCGGTCAACAGACGCCTCATGGAGCCCTACAGCGATCAGGAGTCATTCAAAAATATTCCAGTGCGTTTCTATCACGATGATGTAAGTTCCCAAAACCGAAGCCAACTTGAAACATCTTCCATATAACCGACAATATTTGCCACTGTAATTCAGTTATTATTTATAAGACATATGTGTAAGCTGTACTCAGTTTGTGCTCTCAGCTCAGATGTCGCTCGAGCAACTCAGCTGCTCACTTTAGGGACTCCCGAGCACATTCAGCTCGCAGTGCCGCGCCTTCTCTATTGTGAGGTCTCCTTTATAGATCAGGTTGCCCTTTGCCGCTCCTAAATGAAGCTGAATTGTTAAGTATTCCTTAATATCTGACACAATCTTCATGTGTGCTCGTGTTATATTTATTTTGTATCCTCTTCAACTATATCAAACGCATGTCCGTCTGGCTATTTCTAAGTAAACTAATTCCTCAGTTCTCGCCAAAAAAGGCTTATTATCTTGGCATGCTTGTCTCATAAAATCTCAACCCATATAATTATAATGTATAGAGTGTGAACCTCACTGTCCTTCGTGTTGTCCGTGATTACCAGCAGCCTCTCAGGGTATCAGCTCTAACCAGAGGACTAATCTGGCAGCACGGCTCTCCATGCTATAGCCCTTTGTGGCTTGCTGAGCACATTTGCTGCGTTTTGATCAAATAATAATAATAATAGCTACACACTGTAACCATAAGCAGGTCCTTCGCCATTGCATCTGTCTGTAGGTTGACATTAATTCGCAATCCTTTAACTCTTCTCACCAGCAATCCTTGACTTTTTGTAGTTACATTTGGGATTACACTTGCTTTGTTCATCCAGTTCGTATTATAAGCTATAAGAGCTTCTTGATAGGTCTCTGGCGAAAGGCCAAGGCGAAACATACAATCGAATCACAGTATCTGAGCAATTGATGTTAGATGCGGGCGCCAATTAACTCTAGATGTGGACAGGCAGTATGGGCATGGGTCGTGTATTCGCAAAATCCCCATTTCATGCAAATCTCACCAAGACAAGGATCACGATCTATAGAGCCTGACTTTGATTAAAACAAAGAGGTCTTGTATATACTTGGGATACTTCTCAATTGCGAATATTCCAACAAGTGCCAAAAGTTGAAAAGGGGCGTAAAATAAATATTGCATTTTCCATGAAAGGGTTAACTTTGTGTTTGGGCGTTTTTTTTTTGTAAAAACCCGGCCCGCGCCCAGCTCCGATTGCAACCAAGAGCAGAAGCCATATGTCTGTAAGGGTATTTGATTTTCGGCGCGCCGCAGATAGATTTACTTTCTTGTTTTATTTTTATTATCACATGCTTGAGCTTATATCAGAGCGTCGTTATCTGACGCGTGCTGCACTTAATCTTGGGCTAATCTGTACGCATAATGTTTATAATTATTATATGTATTGTTAATTATTATATTCAATAGGATTTCACGTACATGCAAAAGCTGATAACGCCGCTCAACGAGAGCGGACAAAAGAAGAATCTGGCCGACCTGATGGTCGAATTATCGACACCTGTTCGCAAAGCAGGTGAGTTGGCTCCATTTCACATAATCTATAGAATACAGAATACATATATATGTATGTGTAAGGACATTAGTTGGACACGGCCGGGCGATTTGCCGGCCATCAATTAGCCGGACGCACAATTTTGGGCAATGGGGCACAACAAATTGTGACGCTCATTCTTATAGCGGCAGCGGCATCCTGAAGTGTACATGCCTCATCCCGGTCGCATGCGCCGTCTCGCTCGCTCTGCACTGTGCGGCGTTCAGCTGAAAGGCGGCCCGAAAAGGTGCCAGTCAGTCTGGCCCAAACGTCGGCGCGCTGACTTATTTATTTTTCTATTGAAGCGAGGCAAAAGCCGCTGCCGACGTCGCTGCCACTGCCGCGGCCGATGTCCCTGCGGCACTGCCAATCATTCTTCAATTCATCAATGTCACTAACAAAAAAAAACTGAAAAATTATTGAACAATAGCCCCGGGCCAGTACCCGGAGCGACCCAAGAGAGCCGTGCAGGGTTTGCCTGTTAGACTTTTTGGCCAAGTGTTTCTTCGGGCCATTCAGCCGCACAGACAAAACCCCGCTGCAAGTGTGCGTGCATGTGTGTGTTTGTGTGTGTCTGTCTATTTTCAACAAAAACTATGAAAAGATTGTGCGTGTGGATTTTTCATGGCAAGCGAACGTTGCAAGCGACGCCGCTGGATTCCAACGCGACCTGCGGCGCCGGCGACAGACGCAAGTGCGAGCGAGCGAGCGCATAGCTAGGCAAGGTGTGCGTGTGTGTGTGTGTGTTGGCCGTGTCGTGTCGCAGTGGCTTAGGTGCAATAATAGCATTGGGAATTCCATAGCTAAACAAAAGGCGGAACTAAATACCTGCGGCTGGGATTTACGAATTACCTCGTGAAGAGCTGCTGCGCGTCGCTCTCTATCTCTCTGTGTGTGTGTTCAGGTATGTGTGTGTGTGTGTGTGTGTATGTGCATCTCTGTACGAAACACTCCCTCGACTGGCAACAACTACAATTGCTTTCATTGAGAAGCCTCGCAACACTCGAATGCCTCGAGTGCTCTCTCTCTCTCTCTCTCTCTCTCTCTCCCTGTCTGTCTTTGTCCTTAAGCCCAATATTATGCTCATGCTCCTTATGGCAGGGTATCTGCCGTTTGCATCTGTTTTTGCCAGAGAACAGCAGGTTGGCCAGTTTTTCTATTTTCCAGCGGGTATTTCCCCGTTGTCCAAGGTGTGAAATTTTTATTTGCATGCTTCGCCCAAAAATACTTCTTCTGGCCATATTCTTCTTCGTCATCTTCTTCTTGCCATCTTGTTTCGGTAATTCCCATTTGAAAGGTGAGAGATTTGGTCGAGAACAAAAACCGATCCTTTTTGCGACGAATGGATGCCAACAATTTCTGGCCGTAACACGTATTTTCCCAAAGGTCATCCAACGTGACAGTTGCATTCGATTTTCTTGTCCTTGATGCCGGACACACACACACACACACACACACACACACACACACACACACACACACACACACACACACACACACACACACACACACACACACACACACACACACACACACACGCACACACAATATTACTGCTGCACACAAATTCCTTTGCCAGCTCTTAAGTCTGGCTTAAATTGGGCCAATGGATCAGTCCAGGCACAAGTTAATTCCCGTTTAGGTCAATTGAGGGCCCAACAAAAAGGCTAAAGAATCGAATCGCAGCGAATTCCGGTAGAAATCAGCTTTAATCATTTGCTAGAATATTATTATTATCATTATTTATTGATTATTATTATAATAAATTTATTTTTCATTTAAATATATACATTATTATTATTTTATTTTAATTTTATACACATATATATTTTTATTATTAGTATTTTTTTTATTGTTATTATTTATTTAAATAATTTTTTAATTGAAGTAAAATATTTTTATTTTTTTATTATTATTTCATAACATTTTCCTGTTCTTTCTCCCATTTTCCAAAAACAATAAAATAGTCTGAAATTAAAAAAAAAAAATTGGGGATTATTTTGTTAGTCTTTTTTTTTTTTTTTTTGATTGTCTGAAATGTGGGGTAAAAATTGTTTTCAGCCAAACTAAAAAAAATTAAATAACTTTTTTCTTAAAATATTTTATATTTTCCTTTTTCCATATACATACTTTTTTTTAAGTCCGATCATTCTTCTAAAAAGAAGCGCTAATGGGAATTAATAAAAGATATTCAACTTTTTAAACGAGTAATTTTTTAAAAATACAATGTAATATAAATAAATTACAAAATATATTAATCTATTTATATATGTATTAAGTAAAACTTAAAAAAAAAAAAAAACTAACAAAAAAGAAGAATACTGAAATTGCAGAAAACCCAGTTGTACGAATTGAATACCCCTAACAAATACATACAAATACAAATCACAATGGTCGAAATCTTGTACAGATTTTTCAAGATCATATAGAAAACCCGATGTAACTGTATCGTATATATAGTTAAGCTAAATTATTTCTATTGGAAAAATTAAAGCGGCAAATGCAAGATCCAAATTTGTTTGAAAATATGAAAACAATTCAAATAGTATTAAACTAAGTTTCTCGATACTCTAAGCACCAGAAAAATAACTTCAATTCCGATCGATTTTCCTATTTCCAAGTGTCATAAAAAAAAACTCTTTGATTTTGTGCAAAGTTTCAATGAATATCAACATAGAACCCCAAGAGCGGGAGTATGCCTCGCGATCCCTGCCCCATGCCCCATGCCCCATGCCCCATGCCCCGTGCCCCCTGCCCCATGCCCCATGCTCCATGCGCTGCCAGCATAAACCGAAACGCATTCGATGGACATGTTTATGCGTGTGCCAGTCCTTTGCTCAACCCTGCCCCCACCCCCAGCATTGCCGCCCGCTCGCCCCCTCTCCCTGCTAGACAGCCCCCCTTTGGTTGTGGCATGAGTTGTTTATAGTTGGGGTTTTGCTGTGCGCAGTGCGTCTAACATTGCTTGTAATGATGATCCGTTTAGTGTGCCCGCCCCTCAACACCCACACCCGCCCACCAACTCCCCTGCGCCGCACCGCTAAGCTGCCAGCCGCTTGCCAATTGCAGTTTTGTGTAAAAGAAGAAAGAACATTTTTACCGCGCGCTGCCTTTGCATCCGCATCCGCCATGAAACACCCACAAATCACATTGAAAACGTGGTCAACAACTGTCTGTGGGTGCACGGGGGGTGTGGGGCACTTGCACGCACGTACGTCTAACATGTGCGTGCGTGCGTGCGTGCTTGTGTGTGTGCGCGCGCGCGTATGTGTAATGCGTGCATTTTCATAGAAAATTTGTATTTAAATTGAAATGATTTTCAAATATACAATGCAGTCGTCGTGGCGGTTCAAAGTAGATGCCATTCCGAGAAATCAAAAAAACCAAGCAACAACAACAACAGCAGCAGCCAAAGGCGGCCCGAGAATCTAAGACGCGTCAAAAATAAAGAAAACGCATTTCGTTGCGACTGCGCTGCTGCGCCGCTGCCACTGCTGTCTACTTTTTTTTTGCTTTGGTTTTTGTTCGGTGTTGTTGCTGTTGCTTTGTTTTTGTTTTTTGTGCAGTGTGCGCAGCGGCAGGGGGAGCGGCTAGCGGGAGCCCGTAGCACAGGCGCTTTCATGATTTGCCGCCGGCTGTGAGTGGCGGATCTGGCGTTCACCGGAAAGCAGCGTCAGCGTCGGCGTTGGCGGCGGCGTTTTGGCTTTTTGAATGCGCACACACGCACACACACATACGTACGGCAGCCAATTGCTCTCCCTCTCTGCCGCTCTCTCTCACTCGCTCTCTCTATCTAGCTTAACGCTCTCCCAATTTGTGCGCGTACGTGCGTGCCAGCTTGCATTAGTGTTGTTGCTATATTTGCGCTTGTATTTGTGTAGGCTGCTCTCGAATGTGTGAAAAGGAAGTTCTGAGATATCACCTCCGCTTATTTGTATTTACACCTCCACCTCCGCGGGCAACTTCAACTCCACCTTGCCCGTCGGAAATCGCACCTCACGCTAACAGTCAGCGCTTGTGTATTTATCACATTGCCCCGTCGCCCCGTCGCCGCGTCGCTGCTGCTGCACCATATCTTTTATGGTCAGCATTTCTGGCGGCTGCTGCTGCTGCCTCCCTTTGCTGTTGTTGTTGTTATTGTAGGTGCTGCTGCTGCTTGTTGCTGTGTTGCATTTGCCACCTTTGCATTTGCTTAGTTCCATTTCGACACATTTTCGTTTGCATTTCGTCAATCAGACAAACAATGCACAATGCAATCAGGACGACCCTCGCCCTCGATGCACGTGTGTCTGTGTGTTTGTTTGACAATTGTGTGCGCCACGCCCTGGCATTTTGGGTGGGCTGCGTGGCCAGGCAGCTGCAAAAAAAAAGAAACTCAAGCAACAAGTTGGTCCTTTGAATTCATTTTGTGGCTCACAAACGAAATCCGCTTAAAAATTTGACGTTGTTTCCATTGGAACAGTGCACACACACACGCACACACGCACACACACACACACGCACACACACACACACACACACGCACACACACACACACACACACACACACACACACACACAAATTGCCTGAAAAGCTTGCTACCGCAGCTGCTTTAAGCTCTCTCTCTCTCCCTCTCTCTTTCTCTCGCGCGCGCTCTCTTGCCATTAAGCTGGGCTTTTGTCTTTTCATTTACTCTTCGCTACTTTTGCTCTTCGTTGATTTTCACACTGTTTAATAATTTGTAACTGTTTACATTAGCGGCTTACAGCGGCCACATCCGAAAATTGTTTTCAATCAATCTGTCTGTGTATATGTATACATATGTGTATGTATGTCCAGCTCTCTCTCTCTCTCTCTCTCTCTCTCTCTCTCTCTCTCTCTCTCTCTGTCCTTCTCCCTCTCTCGCTCACCTCCATTTCCTGTGCTACATTTTGTTTATGTATTTATTGGCGCAATCTGCCGAAAAAAAAATCGCCCAGTCAACAGCTTTTGTAAACATTCGCAAGGGTATGTTCACATCGTGGCGACATTCGTAACATATATAATATGTATTTATATATAATATATATAAATATTCTTGATTAATCTGTTAAAGTCGTTGCATACCTGGCAGAATGTTGCTGCTGTTGAGCTTATTATGCTGCACAAGTGTTGTGCTATCGGTTAGGGTATCTCAGCGTCTGAGCAAGCTCTGCTTTCTGGTTGTCAACTTTGTTTCTCCATCAAAACAAATGGACTGCAATTTGCAGGAATTCGATGGCGTAGGAGAACTCGAACAGTAATAAAAACAACAACAAGCAATGCGACAATAACAAACAACAACAACAACAACACGGAGAAGTGAAAAACCATAAAGCACAGTAAAAAGCAATTGATTAGCAGTTTTTTAATGGCGTCACTGAACTGCGAAATGGAAATATGCAATCGATATATCTTTCGAGTGGCGATCGCTGGGTATTGCACAAATGAAATGGGGATGTTTATAGTCAGAAGTTACCGACTAGCAGATACCCTAAACGCAGCGCCAAGCTGCCGCATTCCTATTCCTCTGCTTCTTCTTGCTTTAATGTAAATATCCCTTTAAATTGCCGAAAAGGAAAGAACCCTGTCTCAAGATCGATAAATATCGATATTATACAATCGAAAGAGAGAGAGAGAGAGAGAGAGCTAGATTCGCGCTATATTCAGTATACCCCATTTTAGAAACAAAAATAGATAGTCTTTGCCGTGTGACCAAATGAATCGATGCCAAGCAATGCCGAATATTCTAGACTTGCCGCGACGGGGAAAGATATATCTATATATATATATATATATATATATATATATATATATATATATATATATATGATCTATAGGGTTCTCATAGAACCCTCTGCAAAGGCATAAAATACAGTTAGCTGGCTTTCCAATCAAAAGATCTGCCTTGGAGCATTTTCTAGCAGTTTTCACATAGAGTCTAACTGACAAACTTAACAATCAATTAGATCGAGAACCATTAACAGCTACATTCAGACAGATAGAGGGAGAACGAAAGAGAGAGAGAGAGAGGTGAAGCGAGAGAGAGTGAGAGAGTGAAACGTTTGATAGTGCATGGCTATATTGTTGGATTTTATTGGTTTATAGAGCACAATCTATGAAATTATTATGATGATTGACTTTCTTATCAGATATACGTACGTACAACATTCGCGCTGCAATGGTTTATTTTTAGGCGTGAGCTATGCGCCTCCAACGCTCCACGCCCCAAAGCCAACTGACTCGTGGCGAGGAGCAGCAGCAGCAACAACAACAACAGCAACAACAACAGCAGCAACAGTTGCTGTCGTTTAGTCAATTATGAGTCAGTTGTTGTTGTTGTTATTGTTATAGCCCGAACCGGTTAAAATTGGTTTAAGAGGGTATAATGTCGTAGCTGTTATAGATTCCATAAATTATATATACACATTCTTTATTGGGCCAGAGCTGCGTCGATATAGGCTATCCAATTTTAGGAGCTTCAAAAGCCAGAGACTCGAATATATAATAATTTTCCATATTTCTTCTTCCATATCGCCTTTTGCCTAGTTACATCAAACGTGGCACGCAGATTCTGCTTTAGTATATACATATTACAGATTATATATATATTATGCTATTATATGTATATTATACTAAAATATTACACTTTTTGCCTACTCCACATTTACTTTGCGCTTCGGTATGCACACACTTTTGTGTGTCACGTGGAAGCTCTGAAAATTTCATGTAGATCGGACAATAAACACCGAACACTGCATTTCCCCATATGTGTGGCATGGGTCGAAGCGAAGCAGAAGCGCAGCTTGCGATATGCATAAGTGTGTATATATGTGCTTGTGTCTGTGTGTGTGTGTGTGCGTGTGTGTGTGTCTAGTAGAATGTTTGAATGTTAGCTTGGCGCTGGGTATCTCCTAGTCGGTCATTTTCTGCTAGAGCACGCCTACTCATTGTTGTTGCCGATAATAAGACTGTTTGGCGCCATTCTCTCTGCCGTGGAGGCGCTCGCAATATTCTCAATGTTTTTCATTTTAATTAGTATTATTATTCTTGTTGTTGTTGCGCTTTTTATTGCCTTTGGCAGCTGTTGTTGTTGTTGTCGTTGTTGTTGTCGCTAATCACGTGTCGCTGGGGTCATAAATGCTGCGAGTTCTCTTTATATATTTGTACATGTGTGTGTGTGTGTGTGTGTGTGTGTGTGTGTGTGTGTGTGTGTGTGTGTGTGTGTGTGTATACCACTCGGAAAGTCGGCAATGTGTGTGGGAAATGTTGAGAGTTCATGTGCCAGTCGCCAAATCGCATCGCATGCCATAATCTATAATGGCAAACTATCCAAAACGCGGCATTTACCGCAATCGATTAGAAATTAGAATCAAACAGGCGCAGGACTAGAATATAATACGCATAATATTCCAATTTCGCCAGTTCAATTACTATATATATATATTTTAGGTCTATAGATGTTTCGATTTTGATTCCGATTCCCTCAGTTCAATTACTATAAATCTATATTCGCATAATATTCCCATTTTACCAGTCTAACAACTTTATTATATAGCTCTATCGGTTATATATGTATCTATATTGAAACGAAACACTTGCATTGAATGAATAAAGTTCTGTTAATATTCCAATTTCCCCAATTCATTTACTATATCGTTTAGATCTATAGATCTATTGTGCATGGTTTCAATATAATTCTGATAATATTCCGATTTCCCCAGTCCAACTACTATATCATATAGGTCTATAGATCTATAGGTCATGAGTATAATTCTCATAATATTCCAATTTCCCTAGCTCAATTACCATATCATATAGGTCTTTAGATCTATAGATCTATGTTGGACACAAACAGTTGCATGACTTAAAAAATTGTCCTCATAGGAACTATCGGAACTATAGGAAAGGTATTTAAAACTTCGGCAAGCTGAAATTATGTATATGGAAATCAGAATTAAATTTTAGATTATATAGAATGATCTGCTTAGATAAATTAAATAGAGTCTACGAAGAATATTTTCGAAATAATAAAATCAACAATCCAAAATTCTCGAATATTAGAATCATGAATTCAAACAAATTCTCGAATCAAGAATTGATGAATAGTTGGATATCACACAGATATTCTGTATTTGTTTTATAATCTTTTATTGCCAGAAGACATTACTATATAAGATTTATTTTTTTGTAAGCCCATTTTTGTCTAAGTTTTCTTGATCTATCAGGCGAAGTTTACTTTAAATGTGAATCAAGCTTGACCTCGACAAGTCATGGATCTTAAATAATTATGATATTTCTTTAACTATTGCTCTTTCGACTACTTATATAATAAATCTTTTGTTCTCCGAAAGAACTTTTCAATTTTTACCTGTTCTCAATTTGTCAGTTCTTCCCGTTGGTCTTATATATAATATATATTACGCAGCATACTATCCACACATCTATCTGTCATCTAGCCCCTAACTCAAGCTCCTGCTCGATCTTGGGACAGCTTCACTTGACACACATTTTTCCATACATTGGATTAACTATATAATATATATATATATATTAGTGTGTGTTGGCGTACATGAAGTCTAATGCATTATAGCTCATATATCATCATCATTGGTGGATCGGAGGCATTTCCATTTCGGGGGCAATTGGCGGGTGGGCGGACCTTTTATAAATCGGAATCAGAAATGGAATCGTATCGTGCATTTAATACGTATGCGTCCTACTTGAACTCGGGCCCGTTGCACAAATCTTATCTCTGGTCACACTCACTCGCTCAATCGCCCGCTTCCCACTGTATGTAATCGGGCATTATCAGAGCGACACACACTATATATATACATATATATATATATATTGGGTGCGATATGGTGTGTGTGTGTGTGTGTGTCTGTGTGTGCCACTTATTTGCTTGGGCATAGATGTATGTATATGAGCATGCTTTTATACCCTGTAGCGGGGCAGTATTGGGTATAGTAGAGTTGTGACCGATTACTGGACCAGCTCTATCTATTTATGTATTGAACATTCGGTTTCTTGGCTTTAGATGGCTTCTATCGGATCCCTCAGAGATATACCTTGGATTTTTGGTATGCATGCGTTGCTTCACAACGATCGTGATATATTTTTGCTTTAAAATTTCTTTGGAAGTGCTTGAAGTGAAGCCCCTTGGCAATACTTTTGCTGATCGGCAGCTGCAAACTCTTCACTTGACGAAGGGCTGTGCGGATCGTAACGAACTTCTGGACTCTAAAATGATAACGGGCGAGTTTTGGCATTGCTTAACACTGTTCTTTCTAGCGGTTTGTGGGTTCTCTGGGAGAATCCACTTACCGATCGCACTTACCAAATTGATCAGGCACAGCGTTTATTTGGGCCTTAAGTTGACTGCTTTCTCGCGCTCTTTAATAAACTCCTGGCGATGGAGTCTTTGAGGATCGCAGCCCGCAAAGGATCGCCTTTTCGAGTGTGATCGGCTTTGTGAAGAGAGCTGGAATGTTGTTGGGGCCACACAAATCGACGATCTTGGCACACTGTGCGGCGGCAGTCTATAATTATAATATACCTAGCTATAATTATAAATGACGAAAGTCAACCCAATGATCGGGCCACTTCAGATTGTTGTTGTTGCTTTTGTTGCTTGTTGCTTATCGATTATCGGTAACCGAAAGTCTTTGGCCCATGTGGCCGATAATGAGTGTGCTGTGATTTATATGGCAATCAGATGGCAGGAAATACTCATATATAGGCTATATATAGTCGCAGATTAAGCCAAGTGGGCGCCAATGTTGATTAAAAGCTTAAATAGTTTATCGCTAATCGATAAATCAGCGTGTTCTTCAGGCATATCGATAACCGACAACTGACAGACATCGAAATTGAACTAGAATTGCAATGTATATGGTTAATAAATTCAAAATAAGCATAATTTAGGAATTAGTAATAATATCATAATATATCACAGTTGAAGCTGTTCAATTTATAATACTGGCTCTGTTTCGTCTATTTCAATCTATCGACATCAGTTGGCTTTCGCACCCATGGAATCGAACTGCACGAGGAGACGCAGCTGCAATGGATGTCCGAGCATCTGAGCTATCCCGACAACTTTCTGCATTTATCGGTCGACTATAAGAACGTATAAGAGCTCACAGTGAGCGATTCCATGCTTTAATCCAGGGCCGATCTATACACGGATCGATATACACTTATCGATAACTATAGCCTATAATTTATTTATTAAGTTCAATGTACAATACATATTTATGCAATAATATATATAGATATATATATATATATATATATCTAGCTTGACTTAGCTTTTGTACTACGTAACGCAAATAGATTTGCACGTCAATTCATCGATCATTTCGATTCGTACTATTTATTCTCGCATTATTTCTCTCCGACAAACAGTTCGTGCCAAGCTATTTATAAGTCCCCTCAACGGGCCCTAAGCTCGAACGGGCCCCAAGTACAACGTGGCGAAAATCGTGCCATAAATGGTTATCAATTTCAAAGGAAAAGCCACAGGCAGAAATACGCCACGAATACGTATTACCCTCTACACTCAATCAAAGTTGGAGATCTTGAAATCGAATGGAATATCTGTTCGGGATAGCCAATAATATAATAATATTACAGGAACGCATTGCGATGGGAGGATGTGTGTTCATAAAGTGGTGAGTTAACATCTAAAAATATCCTGAAATTTTATATAGTAAGTACTTTCTCGTCTGGTAGCTAGGAAATATAATCTCTTGAATGTGCTTAAGTTGATATTATATCATTATAGTTATAATATTATGTATTATAGTTACTATTCAGGGATAAATTATATCATTTCATTATAGTTATTATGTTAATCAGGATTACTTGATGTTAGATCTTGAAAGTTATTATTCAGGGATAGATTATGTCATATCATTATAGTTTCTATATTATTCAGGCATAGTTAAAATTATATCACTATAGATATTATATTTTCGTAAATAATTGATATTAGTTCATCATAATTATTATATTATATTATTCAGTAAACTTAACGCAAGCATTATATTATTTTCATCTAAAAGTCGGTCGAAATATAATTCTCTTTGAGCTTTATATATATATATATATATATATTTATAGTATATAGCAAAATCGAATTGCTTAAAAGAAAAAAACACTTTTCAAACATAGAATACAGTTGAGAACAGCTTTCTGCCCAAGCTTTGGCATACATTAGTATAAGCACATCATAGCCCTACGTCGTCGGAGCACAGGGTATACTAAAAAAGTACAACAGAATCGTACCATTTGGCTGGGTTCATTGATTAGAACACTCGCGATTTTTATCCGCTGTCAAGATAACGGCGACCTTACACAATATTTCAACCAGCTCCAGATACTATATATATATATTAGTGTCTTTGTTTGATTTTCCTTTTACTTTTTGTTCAGTTTTTATTTTCATTAATTATTTGAAGAGCATCGATTTAAAAAATATGTCACAGAGCGCTCGGCTCACCAAAATTAGTGAACGCCACTTGAGAATGATTAATACGATTATGATTATATATACATGCATATATATATACGATTATCATTATTTATCTAGGTCGTTAGGGGAAATGGCATAGAAGTGCCATCCAATAAAAAAAGAAGCACAAATTCTTGAGAATTTATTGTTTGGACTCACGAAACGTTAGCAAATCGTTTATGACAAACCACTTATTGTTCAGATATGGACATTATCGCCACATTGATGGATCTGTGCGATCGGGTTTTGCATGCTCCCGGACACGCACACATATTTATATATAGATTCCTGGAGCGAAGTCGACATCGATGGAGCATATATTTGTCCATTTGGTCATTGATCGATCCGCTCACTTTGCTCTGTCCAAATAGGCCCGGACACAGCCAGTTGATCAGCGGGAGACATACTCAAGTGGAACCAATAACTCTTATACCATAAAACGCACAATAAACAATCGATTTATTTGCCAATTACCATGAGCCGGGCCATGCATCATCCGCGAAACGATCCTCGTCGAGTGCTGATCAGTCTGCCCGATAGCTACAAGTGCATATCTTTATCTATAAATATATATGTATATACACATATATAACTGAATCATCAGCTATGCGTGCTGTTAGGGGAGCATGGCCCAAGATATCGATAGAGACACATTTCATTTTCAGCTGATCACCGATCCTCTTAAATACTGATCACTGATCTTCTCCTTCTCATATTTAAATTTTCCAAATGACACACAAATGACTGAGCATTTTTAATAAGGATCCTCTGTAATACAGATTAGTGATCCTCTTATAAGACAGTTTAAATTAAGAAGTCATTTTCATTCAGCTGATCACTGATACTGATCATACTCGCTCTCGCTCTTTTTCTGATAACTTTTTGATAAGAATTAACATGCGGAATTTCATTCAGCTTATAATTCTCTCTTTAATACTGATCACTGATCCTCTCTAACTATCTATCTATCACTTTATAGGAATAAAGAAAGGTTATACCTACTCAGTTTATCAGTGATCCTCTTTGATACTGATCAGCTGATCCCTGATCCTCTATAATATTGATAAGCTAATCAATGATCCTTTTCAATAAGGATTCTCTTTAATACTGATCAGTAATCTTCTAACATGCTTTTTTAAATTAACATATGATAAGTAATGATCATTGATCCTCTTTGATACTGATTACTGATGCTCTTTAATACTGAACACTGATCCTCTCTATGTTTCTGATATTCATTTTATAAGAATAGCCAAATGTAATTCGCTTTTAGATGATCACTGAAACTGTTCAATACTGATCACTGATCCTCCCCAATAGTAATCTGATATTCAGTGTCACATATGACATAAGCAATACTCATTCATCACCAATTGTTTGACTTAGACTCTAAGAGCTGGGTGGCTAAGTCCCAGTTATGGAGAGTTCCACTCGTGAAGGTGAAAGATTGGTGGAAAGGAATCATGATTGTCTCTTATTCGCTCAGTTTAAGATGTATTTGAGAAAATGAATCTTTCGCATTTTAGAGAAGATCAACTAATCTATAGCTCGCTGCATTTCCAGCCATTTCCGATTTCACCCGTTTCCCTTTTCCACCCGTTTAAAGTTCCGTTCGTTTCCAGTTTCGCCCGTTTCCCATTTCACCCGCTTTGGTGAAAATCTGATAATAAAAAGCCAAGTCAAGAATTCATTTTGCATACATATGGTATATAGTGTGGGGCAAAGGGAAGAAGTTTACGGATAGGGATTGATTGATCAATTGATCCCCGTACCCTTCCCTAGTCTCTACAAGTACGTCAATGGGGTTACAGTCTAGCATGGGCAACCGAGCAAAGCCGGGCAATACACACTAGTAATATATATTTTTGTTTTAAAATGAAAATCAACTAATATAAGCAAATTAAACTCGTGTGCATAATATCAATGACCTTGCCAAATGCACTCAGGTGTGCTTTTGCCGCACCCCTTAGCAGAACCTACCCCATCATCTCGTCACCCCCCCCCCCCCCCCCCCCCCCCCCCCCTTCTCAGCGCCTAGACTTGGCTGTTTGTTAACTTTGCAATTGGCTGCATTTGATGCAAGTGCAACGAGAAAAAAAAGAAAGGAAAATCAACGCTCACCCGGCGATGCACATGATCAACGGGGTGCAGCAGCTAAGGGGCGGGGCGGGCGCGGGGGCGGGGCGGTTGGTGTTGTCATTTGGTGGTTGTGTTGTCTTGCGCCAATGTTTGTCACGTGGCAGCACAAAAGTCACAAGAAAATTTGCTGCTCAGCAACACGAAATAAATCAAAGAAAATCGTCTTGTGTGTGTGGGAGCGGTGGGAGGGGGCGGGGGGTCGGTCATTGGTGTATTGAATTTAGATGCTGCCCAGATTTAAAAGCGTATACAGCCAGGCCAATAGTCACAGGTGTAGCGTGTGCATGTGTGAGTGTGTTGCCCTATCGCCAGGAAGATAGTTTGCGGATAGCTTGGTGATAGGCAAGACCTGAACACACAAACAATTCAAGTCTTTTCGTGAGTATCGCAAATGTATCTGCTAGGCGATAGATTTTCGTTGCCTCCAGGGTACATGGGCAGCTTAAATCTGCCTGCTCTTTGTCGGCAGCAATTGGTTTTCTTGCTATCGCAATTTTATCGTCCAGGCGAGAACAATTCTTAAAATATCTTAACAAATGCATTTACTATCGCAAATATAACTCCCAGGCGATACTTACTGTCTGAATGCCAGCTAACAGGAGCAGAGAAAATATGTTCGCTGGTTCAAACCCATTTTCCTGCCACTTTATCTTAATAAAAACATGAGGATTGGTTCTGATTTGGGTGCGCTTTGGCTCGAGGCTGGATTCAGGGTGTAAAAGAAAGGAATAGAATAGATAGACTATATGTTGAACTCGAACCGTTGCGGTTCAAATCCGTTTGCAGGACGAGCTCTCTCGTTTTCTGTGAACCGAAAGTTTTGTGCGCTGGAAGATAAGTAGGCGATAAATGTGCGATAAAAGCAAAACAAAGGAAGTTTCTTAGTTGCCCTCAAATAAAGGATATATAAGTGTGCGCATGTGTGTGTGTGTGTGTGTGTGTGCGTGTGTGTGTCCCTATGTATGTGAGTATATTCGTAGGGCATTTGTTGGTCTCTTTTGACGAAACTTCTTGCACGTCGAAACATTCTTTGGCAGCAATCACAACAACACATACACACACACACACACACACACACACACACACACAGTTAGTTAAAGTGTGTGTGTGTGCGTGTGTGCTTTGCAAAAATATCAACTATGCACAATGAGTGACTGCCGCATTGAACGTCGCAGCCCGCCCCGCTCCGCCCCGCCTGCCACGCCCCACCCGTTGACGTGCACATCGCAGCGGCAGCGACGTCGACGTCGGCGAGAGCACTTTATTTTTAAACGTTTTAAAAATACAAGCATTATAGAATTTAGCGGCTTAGTCATAGCGCAGAACGCTGCGCGATAACCGACAAAAAGAAGAAGAAGAAAGAAAAAAACTAAAAAAAAAAAATAAATAAAATTTACGAAAAATATGCCATGCGAATTGACCAGAACTGAGACACAGAACCAGAAGCAAAGCCAAACGAAACGAAACGAAAAGGAAAACTAAACACGCACACACACGCACACACACACACACGCACACAGACCGCAGCTGAAGTGCGATGAGCTGGCCAAAATGACACACGCAATAAGCACAAGATCACAAGATCAGAGCAACAGATCCATCATAGACAAATAGATAGATACATAGGTAGATACATAGGTAGATAGATAGATAGATAGATAGATAAATTGCACAGCCAAAGCCAAAAAGCCTTTCTTGGTGGAGCGTAGGTGAAGCGAAGAGAGGGAGGGGCACCAAGCGGTAGCTGACAAGTTTTCAACAGAACAAAAGATCATAAAACAAACAGAAGAGCAGAAATTCTACACACGCCAAGCCGAAGATTAAATACTCTACCGAAATTATGGCTAAGGAATGCAGCGATTGTTTCCAGAACAGACACATGATATAATAACACGATTTGATATGACTTGGCAGTTATGTTTTATATATATATATAGCTTGAGTAGAACGCGATTAATCCTTATAAAATATCCCAATTTTATATGGACTGTGCAGATATGTTATATATATATATATATATATATATGGCCTTTTTGAATTGTTCCTACAGCAGCCATATCATATAATAGCACGATTTGACTCGACTTTGTAGCTATACTAGATATATATAGGCTTGTAGAATTATGGCTTAGAAGTGCACCGACTTTTCCTATAGCATCCATATCGTATAAAAGTGTGATTTGATATGAGATATATTATATATATATATATATATATATATAACCCTAGTAAAATAATGTTCTACAGCTGCATTGATCAATCCTAAAGCAGACATACGATATCTCAATTTCATATGACTTTGCAGATATGTTATATATATTATATATATAAGTACCCTCTTGATTATGATCAAGAATACACAAATTATACCTTTTTGAAGGCAACTTCTTTTATGCGTCACACGATCGATGCCAAAACTATAATACCCCAAACAAAGCTATCAAATATATCATATCAAGTATCTTGGTCTGATCTGACGTGAATATAACCATTATTTCTAAGGAAAATAATCCCTATCTTAGGTAAGGCACGATTCAAAGGTAGAGTAGTATATATGTATACTATATATTCTCAAACGGTATGAACAGAAAGAAGAAAATCTTATGCATAAGAAATATGTTATATACCGCAGATATGTTGATCAAACTTTCCAGTTACGAGTTTATTAAGATCTATTCCTTATTTCATATAACTTTATTTCAAATTATAATCTTTTCTGTAAGCCTTCCTCTTTGAAGGTCGGCTTGGATACGATCATATATCGGACTAGTCTAGACTAGATCGTATGTACATATCTCATGTGTGACCAATTTTGTAGCTTTAGTTCTTCTAGGCATTGAGTTCGGGTCGGGTCTCTATAACTAGCTTAAGAAGACCACATTCGAGCATATAGAATAAGTTACTCAACATTTACGGCCAGAAACTTGGTTGGTCGTAATACCCAAGGGCCAAGAGAAGGCACATACCAAAACTTTCGAGTCGAGCTCTTCCCATAGCCGCGTTCAAGCGGACAGCCCGAAGTCGGACGTCTTTATGGCCGCAGAGTTTGTTTTGCATTGCTTTCCGATTTGCTATTTTCTAGCTAGATTGTATAACGGAATGAAAGAAACAAAAATGTATATAAAACTGTGTAACACAGCGCAGCGATCTGTTTGATCTGATCACATAATACCTGTTGAGTAGCGTGATCGGCGCGATCAGCCGATTGGCAATTGCATAAGGGCCAAGCGAGCTGTTGACTTGTTGTACAAGTGCCAAATGATTAACGGGGCCCCGCACACTGTCCAACAAAATGGCCGAACTGCATGCGAGAACGTTTACGAACCAGTGCAAAAGACAAATAAGAAAAAGTGTTAAACAACAAAAAATAACAAGTAAGAGCTTCTAGTCGGGAGCTCCCGACTAGGGCATACCCTGAACCCTCTTCTTCCAACATCAAATGCATATATATATTCTATTTTAGAAGCTATATGTCAAGTTTGGTGACTCTAGCTCCTATTATTTACCAAAATTGCCCAAAAAACAGGATATCGATATCGATTTTCATCGATTGCTTGGAAACGGAGTAAGTTATCGATTATCGGAAGCAAACTCGATCTGCGCGGGCACTAGGAGCACCTACATCTAAAATTTCATCTCTAGCTCTTATAGGTTCTGAGATCCTTGCGTTCATACATACAGACAGACGGACAGACGGACATGGCTAGATCGACTCGGCTATTGATGCTGATCAAGAATATATATACTTTATGGGGTCGGAGATGCTTCCTTCTGCCTGTTACATATATTTTTGCTCAAATACAATATACCCATTTACACCCATTTTTATTGGGTTCAGGGTAAAAAAACATTTCACGACTGCAGCTTCCTCTTTCTCGCTTCCTCTTGTCCTAGCCCCAGACAAGTGGCGATACCTCCAAAATTGTTTTCTTCTCCACTTTCGGCTGAAATGGAATGGAATGAATCCAAGAAGTAAGACATTCCTCTGCCACATATACTAAACGTGAATCTGCATACGAATTAAAGTGCATCTACCTCCTATCGATATTCCCAAATCGATTTTTATCGATATCATGAAAATAAGTTTTGATTAAAACTCGTTCGTTTCACGTCCCTGAAGTATGCGAGTTTAAATGAGCCCATTTAGTTTGTTTTATTCTCGAGTTATGCTTAACGAATCAAATCTCAAAATCGATATTTATCGATAACATAATAATGGCATCATTTTAACATTCAAGCTTCTAGGTTTCGTAGTCTTCGATTTCAAATGAGCTCATTGAGTTCTTCCAATTCTCGAATTATGGCTTACAAATCAAAACTAAAAATCGATAATTATCGATAGCATGAAAATGGGTTTAGATAAGAACCTCTGCGGTTGGTAAATAGATTTTAACGACTATGCTTCTAACTCTTGTTGTTTCCGTCTTCGAATGAACTTATCTACGTGAGCTAATCCTCGAAATATGCCCAAACAACCATATCTTAAAATCGATACTTATCGATAACATCCAAATGGAATTATTTTAGCTTTTAAGCCTCTAGTTCGCGTAGCTTCTAAGCTTGAAGCAGCTTGTCAAGCTCATGTAATCCTCGAGAGAGTCAAATCTCCAAATCGATATTTATCGATAGCAAGAAAATCGGTTCAGATATGAACTTCTGCGCATGGTATATAGATTTTTACTTTCCGGCCTTTTAGCTTTTGAAGTTGCCGAGTTCACAACAGCTTCTCGTCCTGCCTGCCGCCAGTTGCATGCGTCTGCACAAAACCAATATACCCTTTTAGCCCATTTTGAGGGGTAACAAAAAAAGAAAACAGTGCAATTTTCATGTTAATTGAATAAACTTTTTATTTCTTGTTCAGTTTTACTTTTGTTTTGTTTTTTTTTTTTCACGTTTTCTTTTCCTTCAATATATAAAAATACTGTTTTAAATATATATATATATATGTATATATCTGCACATATATGTATATGTATATATATATACATACATATTTGGGGGCTCGTGCATATATATATATATATATATATATATATATATATAAATATATATATCTATATATCTGTAAAGTTTTGCTTGCAAATCGTTTGCACGAAGAAAAAAACATCTCTTGTACATAAATATATTGTATATATGTATATTGTGTATAGATATAATTGTTGTTGTTGTTCTTGTAAATATACTACATAATATATATTTATATATATATATATGCATATCTATATAGCTATATATATATATATAATTCTTTATATGCGATCAGCAGTTTTTAACAATTTATTAAAATTTTGTTTTTTCATATCACAAGAATTTTCAATTTCCCAAAAAAAAAAAAAAACATTATGTATATATATACGTGTGTGTGTGTGTGTATAATTAATTGCTATAACTAGTTTATAGATTAAATGTTTTAGGCATAAATTTATGAGCTAAATATATGTATATAAAAAGAATTACACATTTGATTAGTTCCCGTTTGTTAACTCAATTCTGTGGGCTGGCCACGCCCAGTTTGCAGTTATATATATATATTTTTTTGGCCATGACAACAAATTCATCTGTGTGTGTGTGTGTGTGGGTTGTTTTTGTTTTTAAAGCTTTCTCTTACAATCGTCTGAATTTCGTTTGTTTTCATTTACTTCTGAGTTGTTGCTTCTTCTTCTTCATCTTTAATACCCTTGCTGCGGGCATGCCAGCTATGTCAGCCAATATGTAACGCATATATATATATATACTTGATCGGATTCTACAGATATCAGTTAAAAAAGAAGACTTTAATCAGTTTGAAGCCAATTGAAATGTTGCCTGGGAATTGGTTCTAATTTCTCGGCATATATATAGCATATATAGCGTTCATATTGGAACAATCGCTGCATATAACAATTTTCGGCAAGGGTATTCAATGCGTCGGCGCGCCGAGCCAAACAATTTCAGCTCCTGTTAACTGTTGTTGTTGCTTTTAATTTAGCGTTAAAATTCTTTAGTAAATTAAATTTTCTGCTTGATTATTTTTATGCCAATTTGCTTCTTCTTTTTTTTTTTGTACACACTAAAATTAGTTATTTACAAAAACAAAACTTACGCAATAAAAAGTAAAATATAGCAAAAAAAAGGGTACTTAAAATAATTAAAATAATTACAATATTTAGATAATTAATTAAAATTAAACAAAAAAAAGGCAACTAAAATTAATTACGATTAATTTGTAGCTAGAATTTAGCAAAAAAAAAAGATGGCGCGTAACTAAATTTAATTTTTAATTACAATTAATTAATTAATATGAAAATAATTGTACGCTGTAATAATTATGTGTGTGTGTGTGTGTGTGCGTGGGGGGGGGGATGGTTTTGATATGTGGTTGTTGTTGTTTTTGGAAGTAATTGATTAGTAATTAATTAAATTAAACGTAACAGTTAAAACACCCGAAAAGTAAATTGCTTTTTAGACTTTTGCTTGTTGTTGTTTTTTTGTTTTCCCTTTTTCGTTAATTAACTTACAAGGCCCTAGACCAGGCCCTAGGCCACGCCCCCTTCCCTCTAGCCGCCCGCTTGTTAGGTGGGTTTTTTGTTTGTTTGTTATGGTTGTTGCCGCTGCCATCAGCAACTGTTGCTGCTGCGTTGGCTTAGGCCAGCAGCGTTATGGGCGCTGCCCTGGTACTGCTTGTGGGCGTGGCAGCGACCGCAACCGCCGCACCGCCCGCTGCGGCCGAGTTAAGGCGTGCCAGCGCCTCGTGATCCAGCCAGCGCTGCAGCAACTGTTGCTGCTGTTGCTGTTGCTGCTGCTGTTGCTGCTGCTGTTGCTGTTGCATCAAGTTGTCGTTGTAGACGGCGGCATGGAGCTGCAGATTGAGGCTGTAGCTGTGCGTAGAGCTGGCGCTGGGGCTGTCGCTGTAGGTGGAGGAGCTGCTCTCGTAGCCGGAGACTGGCGAGCCTTTGGGGCAGCAGAAGCCGATGGGCGACAGCGCCGGCGCCGAGAAGGGGCTGAGCACATTAATAGTGGGCGTGGCTGGCTTGCTGCCGCCGCAATTGCTGCTGTTGCTGCTGCTGCTGCTGTTGCTGCCGCCGCCTTGAAACTGCTGCTGCTGTTGCTGAGGACTCCCGGCGTGAAACGGCGGCAGCGGCGCGGCGGCGGCAGCGTACGGCATCAGCAGCGGCGGCGACTGAAAGCAGCTGCTGCTGCTGCTGCCGCTGGCAAAGGGATGATTGCTCCAGATGATTGGCTCCCGTTGCTTGGGCGCCACGCGCTTCTTCTTCTTGCTGCCGCCGTTGAGCGTGGCATGCTCCTCATCATCGGCATCGGCGGCGCGTTCATCCTCAACGCGCAGCTCCAGCTGCTGTTCCCGCTCCCGCTCCGGCTCCCGTTCCGGCTCCGGCTCCGGCTCCCATTGTGACTCCGCCGCACTCTCGTCCAGCAGATAGGGCTTGAAGAGCTTGACCTGCTTGGCGGGCAGCTTGCGCTCAGCAACAGTTGCTGCCTCCGTGTCGGCCTCGGCCTCGACATCGACATCGATATCCACATCGTCCTCCGCCTCGTTGTCGCTGGGCTCGCATTTGATGGCCTCCAGTTTGCTCAGCTTGTCCGCCGGCGTGCTGCCGCCCAGCCAGGGCGATTGCGCCGCGCGCTTGCGACAGCCCAGCGGCAACTGTTGCTGTTGCTCGAGCTGCAACTGTTGCTGCTGCTCACGTTGTCGCCGCGCCGCGCTGCTCAGCGACAGATCCATGGGCGCGTGCAGCGGCAAATAGGCGGCAGGCGCATAACCATAAACCAAAGGCGGCGGCGGCTGCTGCTGTTGTTGCTGCTGCTGCTGTGTGGCATGTTGCTGCTGTGTTGCGGGCTGAGGAATGTGCTGGCTGTTGCTGCTGTTCAGTGGCACGGCATTTGGCACTTGTTGCTGCTGTGTTGTTGTGCAATATGGCAACGTTGTGGCGCTGCTGCAACTGTTGCTGCTGCTGCTGTGTTGGCAATTGTTGTTGCTGCTGCTGTTGTTGTTGTTGTTGCTGTTGCTGCTGTTGCTGGCAAATGCTGCCACGACGGCGGCAATTTTAGCCGCCGACAACGTGTTGTTGCTGTTGCTGCCGGCCGCCGCAGCTGCTGCTGCTGTTGTTGTTGCCGCACCAGCAACTGTTGCTGCGGTGCCATTGCTGTGCTGCAGCGGCGGCAAGGCGCCCGCCGCTGCTGCTGCTGCTGCTGCCGCCGCTGCTGCTGCCACATGATGCGCATGCGCATGCGTATGCGGCGCGGCGAAGCCGTTCGTCAGCAACTGATGCGCACGCGCGGCAGCAACAGCTGCTGCCATCGAGGCGGCGGCGGCTGCTCCGTGCGGATGATGATGATGATGATGGTGATGATGATGTGCCAAAAGATGCTGATGAAACTGATGCGGCTTCAAAGGCGCCGGCGCTGGCTGCTGCTGTTGCTGCTGCAACTGCAACTGTTGCTGCTGCTGATGATGATGATGTTGCTGCTGCTGCTGCTGCAACTGTTGCTGCTGCTGTTGCTGCTGCTGCTGATGCTGCTGCTGGTGCTGGTTGTTGGCCACCGAAGAGCGCAAGTTGGGCTCGCATTGCAGCCACTTTTGTATCTGGCGGCGATGTATGTTGTACTTGCGGGCCGTGGCACGCTGATTGCCCTTGCAGTCGTTGTCGTTGCGATACGACTCGAGCACCTGCAGCTTGAACTGCGGCGTGAAAATGCGACGTGAGCCCATCTTGGGGCTGCAGGCGCTGCTGTTGCCGTTGCTGTTGCTGTGGCGCTCAGCAACTGTTGCTGCTGCTGCTGCTGTCGTGTCCTTAGCAGGCCGCTTGGGTTGTTGTTGTTGCTGTTGCTGCTGCTGTTGCTGCTGCTGTTCCTGTTGATTAAAGCTCAGCGCGGCGGCCGCGGCCATGGCTACTGCGGCGGCGGCAGCGCTGCCGCTGTTGCTATTGTTGTTGCAATTGTTTATCGAACTTTGTTCGCTGTTATCCATTTTTGTTTGTAAAACGTTTTTTGTATATCAAAAATAGTATTTACTATACGTATATATATATATATATATATTTATATATACAGTTTTCTTAGCATATATCTATGTTGCTTTCAAAGTTGCTGTTGTTGCTGTTGTTGCTATTTGCTGGCGACGCTGGCGACGCTTGCGCTTTCATAACTCGCGATCTGGCAGCGCTGGCACTGGAAACAAGTGAGCGCAACAACAAAAACACGTTAACGCCGTCGTCTTGGAAGTAACAAAAATTGTTGCTTTTTGTATTGGTTTTATTTGTTTTTTGTTTCTGTTTTTGTTTTTGATATTGATATATTGATATTTTGCTTGGACTGTTGTTAAATGTTAGATGAAAGAACACAAGAGCACAACACAAAAAAAATATAGTATATATGCACATATGTGAAATTTGTAGCTTGAATTCATTTGCACACACAAAAACACACAGAGAAAAATATATATTTGTTGCTCTTGTTTGGCAACGCGACGCGATCCGCAACCGCACGGCAAGGAATCCAAAACACAATTGTTCTGCCTGCTGCGTTCTACGTTCTAGACTGGCTGGCCCGTCGTTGTCGGCGCTGCTGCTGCTGCTGCTGCCGCTGCCGCTCACACACGCACACACACACACACACACACAGATACGATGCGAGAACGAAACGAAACGAAACGAACTGAAATGAACGAATGAACGCAACAACAACACAGCCGCAGCCACAGCACAGCTCGCGCGCGCGCCTCTCAGTCTGAGAGTGTGAGTGCAGTCGACGCTCTGTCTGCTTGTTTGTGTGCCTGTGCGTGTGTATGTGTGTGCCAGCGCGTATCTGTGTGCGTTCTAATAGCTCATCAGCAGCAGCAACAGCAGCGACAGCGCAGCAAGTGTGCGTGCATCTATGTGTGAGTGTGAACGAGTCAGACACTTGGCGGGCCCCAGAGTTGCCGCCGCCAGACCAAACCAGTTGTTGTTATTGCTATTGTTGCTCTTGTTGTTGTTGTTGCTCTTGTTGTTGTTGCTTTTGCAGCCAAGCCAGCAGCAACAGCGCTGAGCACTGCAGACAAACTGACGACAATCGTCGGCGAGGTGTCTGCGCTCCTGTATTATGCAGCATGTACACTTGTGTGCGTGCGTGTGTGTGTGCGTGTGTGTGTGAGTGAGTGAATACGTTGAATGGTTGTATGCGTGTGTGTGTGAGAATACTTCTTGTTGTGTTCATGATGGAATAGCATACATACATATATCTGTTTGCATATATATATATATATATATATATGTATATATATATATGTATATGTATATATTAATATGAATATAAATATATTATTCCATCATGGTTGTGCTTGCTGCGACCGCGGCGCTTTTGTGTGGCTGGTGTAGAGTTGATTTTCTGCTACGACCGACAACCGACGCGTCGGACGCATCGGACAGAAGGGGACGGACACGAACGACGATTGCTGGCCCTGCCCCCGGGCACGGCCCAGGCCCGAACCGCCGTCGCCTGCCTCACCACAGGCTGACTAACTGACAAACTCTGTGTGGTGTGCTGGCCACTCAAACTGTGCACAGTGGGACAACATATCGACAATCACAGGTATATGCTGTAATATGAAATGATTTTTTATCACACAACTAAAATACATATTGACGTATGTATGTACATCTATATGCCTATGCATATTTTCTCTGTTTATCAGAACTATTTAATTATAAAAAAAAATTCAAGGCGTATATATTCAATGTGTATATGCTATCATTTTAAAATGAATTTTAGCCAACAATTACACATTCATTAAAAGCTTTGCCACACTGTGTTGCTGCTATTGTGGCTGTGCGCCAAAGGAGCAGCAGCGACAACGACAGCGACGACTGCGAACCACGTTGCGGCGGCCGCTTCCAACTTGCGCTACAATTTCGCTAGCTCTGCCAGTTTACACCGATACATGCACACACACACACACACACACATGCAGCGCAGAGTGCATGTACGGTGCACGTGTATGTGTGCGAGTGTGTGTGAGTCGTGGCTGCCAGACATTCTGGCACTAGGGCTCGGCCCGGCCGACATGTTTGGTGCTTTTGCTTTTGCTCTGTCGCCTCGACGCGGCGACGCAGCGTCAAATCGTCACATGAACTTGTTGAGCGCTTGCCGTCGCATGATGTGTGTGCGTGTGTGTGTATATGACTTAAGGCGGAAGGGGGGGTTGAGTGCACGCCATGCCATTGCCTCTCTGACTCTCGCGCTCTGCGCTTACGCTCTGTGCATGCATTTAAGTTTGTGTGTGTGTATGTGTATTACGTACACAATCGAGAATCAACTGTTGAATGTGTAATGCGCCGTGCTGGCTCACGATGGAATAACATGTTATTCCATTATGAGAGCGATGCATTTGTTTTGTATGTGTGCGTACGTGTGTATGCTTCGTTGTTGTTGCTGTAGATGTGTGTACATATGCATGTGTGTACATACATACATACAGACATACATTGTTTTTGGCTGTGGGTGCATTACAGTCGTCGCTGTTGCTATCGCTTAGCGATGCTGCCGTCGCCCCCACCTGACTAAGCTCAAAGACAAAAGGGCATAGCTACAACAACATCAGCAAAGGCAAATGCAACTGCACTAAAATAACAACGACAGCAATTGCAACAACAACAACTGCAACTGTGGGCCGCACTTGTTGCAAATGACAAACGAAATTTTCTGTGCGCTCAACGCGCAGAGACAAAAATCTGCGCTGCTTCTGTCGCTGTCGCTGTCTCTGCCGCTGCTTCTGCTTCTGCATCTGTCGCGGCGATCGTCGTCAACTGGAATTCATGAATGAAACACATATGCATGTGTTTGTGTGACTTTGCTGATATTCTTGTTGTTGGTGTTGTTGCGGCTGTGATGACTGCGTGTGTATGCAAATTCACAAATAAAAAATGTGTTTTCTGTCGTTGTTGTTGTTGTTGTTGTTGTCTCTGCTGGCAGCATCATTTGCGCGTGCGATATTGAACGGCAGTTGAAGCGAGGGCGCAAGAGACCAAAACGAGGCACATAACATAGGCGAAAGAGCCGAAAGACGCACGCAACACGATTAGAGCTGCTCGACCAAAGGCAGCAGCAATAGCAACAACAACAACAATGCAGATAAAAAAAACATTGACTCACCTAGTCAAAGCAGAAGGCGACGGCCGCTCTGATGATGCCCGATGATAGATCGCTGCTACTCGGCTATGCTCACGCCTGGGAGTGAGGGAGACGGGGCGAGCGAGTGAGCGAGTGAACGAGTGGAGTGCAAGTTGAAGTTAAGAGAGGCTTCCAGTCAAGAGAGGACATTGGACAGCGCGCATAGATTCCCATGTCGTCGCCTTTGCGATCTTCGTCTTCTTCTTCTTCTTCTTCTTGTTTTTGCTGGCATCCCAACACGCCCCAAAAATGAACGACGCGTTGTCTGGCAACGTTGAGCGCTAACCCCCCCCACACACACACACCTCCCCACCGACAAACGCCGACGCATGCACATGAAAATGTTTTTGAATTGCATTTCCAAGTAACAAACAACAAAAACAGCAGAGAAATAAGTTGGAAAAAAAAACGAAAACTTAAAAAAAAAACAACAACAATAAAAGCAACAACTACACAGGCAGCGCAGCATACGTGTGCGTGCGTGCGTGTGTGTGTGTGTTTAAAATAAAATCAAAAGAATTCCACTTTTGTGGCCCCGTCGGCTTCTAAATCGATTTATCAAAAAGAAGAAAACAAAAAAAAAATAAACGAAAAAAAAAGAAGAAGAAAAGAAACACATTCAAGTAAAAAGCGGAAAAGACGCAGGCAAAGAGATAAAAATTGAATATAAAAAAAGGTAAAGGTAACGTAAAAATCGAAAACCTATACACACAATAGATGCACACACACACACACGCACACACACACACACACACACACAGAGGCAGACAGAGACAGACACATGAATTGATTAAAAAGTTGAAAAATAATAATAAAAAAAAATCAAACAAAAATCATTTGGTCAACGGGCCAGGGGCGGACGCGGGGCGGGGCGAGGCCAACGTCTTCAAGCACAAAGGGCGCGGTGCGATCGCTGTCGTGGGCACCGTGTGGGCAGAGCGGCAGAGGGGCCGAGGGGAGGCACACATAAAAGCGACACAGAGCGAACGTTCGCTAGCCAGGAAAGGGCCGTGGCGGGGTGCAGGGGGCAGGGGCTAAACGCTATTGGGCCCGGGTCCGGGCCGACGCCGCGCTGTCTGCCTTCGAATGCGGAGCATAAGCCCACACACACAAACACAGGCGCAAACAGCGAGCCGCATATATGTATATGTGTGCACATATACACATATACATACATACACAAACAAGTGGGGCCTGCGGACTTGCCGCTTGAGAGTGGGCAGGGGCGACACTTGGAGACACTTGGAGACAGCCACACTCGAAGAACTCGGCGCGCACGCGTAACCCAATCCGAAACTCAACTTGGCCCAAAACCAATCCGAAGCCAACGCAAATGAAAGCAAGTCAATAAGTCGCAGCGCTGATCAGCCCTTAATATAATATATATATATATATATATATATATATATATATATATATATATATATATATATATATATATATATATATATATATATATCTGATATAACCCACATAAACACAGCTCGTTCGTCTATAGGCACTTTTACAAGCTGGAATTATCCAGAAATCTTGGACTACAAATTTGTTATATGTAACATACAGAGTATATAGAGTATATGGAGTACATATAGTAATTCGACTATTTAGAGTACAAGAGTATATAGAGTATAGAGAACATATCTGTATATAGAGTATACAGAATATGTAGGGTATATGGAGTATAAGGAGTATATATAGAGTATAGGGTAACTAGAATATCTAGATTATATAGAGTATATAGAGTATATATAGTAACTAGACTATTTAGAGTATATATAGAGTACAAGAGTATATAGAGTATATGGAGTATATATAGAGTATATAGAGTACATGTAGTATCTAGAATATCTAGAGTACATAGAGTATATGGCGTATATATAGAGTGTATGGAGTATATAGAGTATATAGAGTATATATAGAGTAAAGTGTATATTTATAATATACACATCAAATATATATAGTAGAATCTAAAACACAGCTCTATTTTTTACCAATTCGCAAATTAGCATTAACTTTGGTTCTGAAGAGTTCTTCCTTTTTTTTCAAGTTATCCAATGTTGAACTCCAAACTTTTCAAGTTCAAGACCCTGGGAATTTATCATACACTACTTTGTCGTATTTTCACCATAATATATCCAGTGCATATTTATTTAAAAGATTGGATGAGGCGAGGTCGTATCAAGAGAGTAGAAATCGTAAAATGGAGTCAAAATTGAAATTGAAGTAGGACTGAGAACTGTACGAATATAAAAACAAACTTAATTCATATTTACATAAATCCATTCAATATAAACCGCTCAGAAAAGAAGGAAAAATTGATGCAGCAACTCCTCTTTCCTCTTTCCTTCGCTCCACACAAAATATGGTTAGTGTGTTCTCAGATAACTTCGGTGTTTATAGTCCGATCTTTCTGAAATTTGCAGTGTCCAAAGAGGACCCCCAAAAGTGACTAAATACCAAAGCACAAGAGGATACGTTCAAAAATATGCCCCATGCAAAGCTGCCCATGCCATCTTTTGGTTCGGGAAATAACATTATAGGAAATATAAATTATTTTATAGATATAGATATACACCGTTCTGGATGTCTTTCTACAATGTCACTTTATGACTAATTGTGCAAAGTTTGCAACGGAATAAAAACAAGTGGACGGCTTGTGAAATAAACTTGGATGAACTGTCGATGGGTAGTTGACGGCGCTTATCGGGCGATAAGATCGCACAAAGGGGCATAAATAGTGCTAAATATCGTGCGATCCACGCTCTCAAAACGTTTTAAATGACAGTTAAACAGAAACATATGTTATGGCAAAACATGCCATTCGACTGATCCGATTTCTTCTGTTCACAGATTGTAGTACCTATATGTACATATATGTATTGCCATGTCGAGTAAGTCGAATAAAAGAGCTCAGCCGGGCCTTGAATGGCTAACTGATATGAATACCCTGTACCGACTGCAAGTGGGTAGATTAGTTAGCAACTTAAGTTATCGGGTATATCTAATTATGATCAATCCGAGTTAAAGTTTACTTTAAAATCAAGCCCCAGTTCAGGAAAGAGATAAGTTTCTTATCTCGCATAGCCGAAAGATGCGAAATATTTAATTGAGCGATATTTCGCTGCCCTAAATACTGACAAGCTTGGGCCTTGGTATGTGCACAGCTTGCGTGGTTCTAGTAAAGCCCTGAAAATTTCATCAAAATCCATAAACAGAGTTCCAAGTTATGCAAGAACACATTGTAGCTGTCATGGGGCAGAAGTTCGTATAATGCGCAATTGTTTACAGGGTAGCTTGCAGTCGTGCACGTTTCCATTTCTGTTGCACCCCAAACCGATCCCCCTTCCGCACGTGGCTCAATCACGTTTTTAGCTTACGATATCAGAAACTCATGCACATTGTAATTGGGGCGAGTGTTTCGCCCGGGTTGAGTCACGTCGAAGGCCTATTCACAATTGTTTAGGCACCCGAAAACTCCATCTACCTAATACGCAAAACGCCAATTTGCTTCCAGGCCCGACTCTGACTAATTCTCAACCCAACCGTCGCCCCCCTCCAGATGCGATTATCGCCCAGCACGATCGACGGCGTGTGCAGTCAGCGAGCGTATCTATCAAATCGCATTTAAACAAATATTTTGATATTCATATATTCACAACATCCAAGAATCGATCGTGTGTAAGTCCCCCAGTTATATTATGAGTTTGGGCTCGTTAAGAGTTTTTTGATTGAATCTCTGATCTATGATCTATGCCCAGTTTCTGGATCCAGTCATTTTCTTATTAATTCCATTTATGCCAATGCCACGATATGATCAGCTCCATGGCAAAATTTACAATCTAAATGATAATGTTAATCGTTTTGAGTGGCGTTTTTTTTGCTTTCTGTGATTCACTTTTTTTTTAGTCTCGTCGATTCAAATCCAATTCATCAATTTCAAACTGATAAGCCCAAGTCAAAGATCGCCCGATCGACTTAATCAACTTATTTAACTATTTATTTAATTATATTATATATATATATATATATATATATATATAAAACGTTTGCCCTGTTTGATTGTTAATGTGAACTGAATTTAAGTGGAAGCGTGGAACTATTCCACCCGCAAGCGTGGAACTATTCCACCCGCAAGCGTGGAAACTGTAGAAATTCGTGATTGTGATCGTTTTCTTTTTACAAATCAACTTGACAATTATCTCAACACAAGTTTATCGAGTGCCTATATTTGCAGCCCCTTTTAAACGATCACATCTTAAGTTTGATACAAAATAAACACTAGAGCCGCGCAAAGCCGGGTTACACCAAACTTCTATATAATTACAAGCAGCAACTTGTGTGGCCCATTATTTACAGATTGTAGTCAATCGAGGCACAAAAATAAGTGCCAGATCTTTAGCTATACACATATGTATATATATATATCACATGTATATATATATATACTAAAATGTTTTCTGATTTCTGGAATCTGAGCTAATCTGGCTTATTATATGGCACCTGAGCTGTATAGATATTCGGTTTCAGTGATTCACTTGCGGCTTCGCCTCTGCTTTACAGATTGAACTGCCTTCAATTCATCAACTGATTAGCCACATGTCAAAGATCGCCGGAACGTGTCGATCAAGTGTTGCAGTTTGCTTTTTTGCTAGTTTCATTCTGAAATCAAAGCCAGATATACTATAAGGTGTATGGGAGATAGCCTAACACATTCTAGCCTCCTGCTAATCGTATATGCTTTGAGTTTTTCCAGTTTTTCCGGGTAGGTAATGGGTTTACGTATCCAAAAAAGGAAGTATTCCTTGACTATGTATACCATAAGAAGCTGAACAAATCAAGTTGGATCTATGTAGCTCATAAAGTCTTCGAGCTATGCTTAAAAACATATCTCCACATCGATATTTATCGATAATATGAAAGTGGGAACAGATATCGATACAATCTATTATGGGCCTAGACAATATTTTTGCAATACATATGCTATAAGAAGATCTAGAACTCAGGTTTGGTCTATCAAGATAATAGAGTTATTAAAAAACATATCTCAACATCGATATTTATCGATAATATGAAAGTGGGAACAGATATTGAGTAAAGCCGTGAACGAAAACCTATTATAAGCCACTTAAACTATTTTTTTTCTTATGGGAACAGTGCAAAGGCAATATTTTTGCAATATATATGCTATAAGCAGATCTAGAAACCAGGTTTTATCTATCTGGATCATAAAGCTATGCTTAACAACTCGATAATTATCGATATTTTAAATTTGGGAACAGATATAAAAACATGAATGCAGTGCATAAGGAATATTTATGGAATATATAGATCGTTACGATCAATGCCTGGAAATTTCCGCAACATAAATATTTTTGAAAACCGAGCTGAAGGCAGCTCCAAAGCCGAATACAGAGCCAGAAAGAGAGGCAGAAGCAGAAGCAGAGTCAGAGCCAGAGCCAGAGCCAAGGCCCTGCATAGTTGTGAGCCAAAGGATCATTTGGCGATCGTTTCATTTACAGCACGATCTTGGCCAATTCCAGGTAAACACAGTGCCCGGACTCTGCTGAGAGCTGGAGCTGTAGCTGGAGCTGGACCCGCTGTTGCTTGGCGATCTCAGGCGCCTAATGGATAGTTCTTCTTGGAAAAGAAAGCGGCCTGCCTTAAAGGAACGTGGCCGGGGCCCATGGTCAGTCGCGTCTCAGCCATGACGAGGGTTTCCAATGGGCTGCAAGGGACGTGGCGAGGGGTGTGTGTGGGGGGGGGGGGGGGGGGGCAATTGTATGTCTTGCTGCGGCCAGAGACAGAGGCAGAGGCAGACACTGGGCCGCCGAAGCTGCAGGCGTATAAAAATGCGCTGCCCAAGCACACAAACAAACACACAAGCACATACATGCATGTATGTATGTATATGCGCATGCTGGTGCATGTGTGTGTGTGAAAGGCGGCAACGCGCGCGCGAAGGCAAAACTTTTATTAACTTTTCCAAGAATTGGAATTTCTTGGATCCTGTGTGCCTGTTGCTGTTTCGCATCGCTTCGACTGACTTTAAATGCGGCTGCTGCTCATGCGAAGCTTCAGCTCTCCGCTTCTCCTCTTCTCTCATGCAGGTACCCACAGTACACACACACACACACGCGCGCGCACACATTATCGAGTGAGCTTCAGGTGTTGTTGGGTTTCGATCTGGCATCTCTTTGCTAGTTAGCAAACGCCGCAGCCGCAGTCGCAGCCGCAGCCCAGCATTCTTTCGCTGGCAACTGACCTGACGTTAGCAAGGGGTAGGGGCATGCGGGGCATGGCGTTGCCACCGTTGCGTCCAACGTCGTCGTCGTCAATTTGAGTCAATTTCTGTTCGGTGCCGCCGCAACGAAATGAATCGAACGAAACTGAACGAAACGCGCATAAATAACGTAAAGCAAAAACAACAAAAGCAACAGCAGCAACAACAACTGTCGGTTTAGAAGCTGGCAACCCGGGAACGGGGCCCTCCAACGCCAACACACACAGACACACACACACACAGACACACAGACACACACATTAAGCCAGACCAGCGGACGCCTACGTGCAAGCAAACGGGTAAACTGCAATGGCGCTGCTGCTGCTGCTGCTGCGGTTAACACAGGCAGCGCAGCGGGGCAGCGACGAAGCGACAACGACTGGCGCACTGGCAGACACACTGGCAGCCGTTGCTGCTGCTAAAGCGCCACACAGTACATATGTGTGTGTTTGTACAGTGAGCGAGTTTTTTTTTACGCTCTCGCTCTCTTTTGCTGCTGCTGCTGTTGTAGTATAAGTGTGCGCTGGCTTTGTGGCTTTGTGTGTGTATGTGTGAGGCACATGTATTTTTAGTACAAGATTGTTGTTTAAACAAACAGGTTTTTTTACACCGCAGCAAATAACTCGTCTGTCTGCCCCGCTGCCGTCGCCTGCTGCCCGCAGCGCCACAGTGTATTTGTGAGTGTAAATGTGTGCGTGTATGTATGCCGGTTCTGTTGCTGCTGTTGCGCTGCTGCTGCTGCCGCCTCCGCCTGCAACGCTGCTAGCTGTTGTCGATTTTCAATTGGGGAGACGTCGACAACGACGACGACGACGACGACGACGACAGCAGACAGTGCGGCAGCCAGTTCAGAGCTTAACTAATTTTCCATGGCAGCCCTGGCGCCAACAACAACAACAGCAAAACCAGTCGGTCGCGTATCGCACATGGCGCACATGCAACCCTGGCAATGTCCATGCCCGATGACCGATCTCCAACAGGTTGTGGGGGCTATGCGCCGCACAGGAAACTGTGCGCTGCCCGCTGGCACCCGCGCACCGCTTGCGCAATTTGCTGCCGCGCCGCCACAATAGTTTTTGCCACACACACAAACACACAGGCATGTATATATGTACATATGTATTTTGTTGCTTTTTGTGGGTCCCCGATGATGCTATGCGCATTTCGCGTTAAAATAAGCGAACACCTCTGGTGTGAAATTCCGTTGTAAATAGCTTTGCGCATGGTAAGCAATGGGCAGCGGACAGCGGGCTGCGGGCAACGTGTAATGGGCAGCGGGTGGTGGGGCGCTCACGTAATCTCAGCTGCGCTCAAAGGGAAACGTATTGCATGCCGCCCTGAAAAGCTTTTGAGCTTCAGTATGTACAGGATGAGCCTCAAATACGTTAGAGCGAGAGAGCCAGCGCTATATGGCGTGAGCTTTTATGAGCATTAAGCAGCTCATAAGCTTTTGCCACGTTCATAATAAAAGCTTTTGAATGGCTGATACCAACGGCGCCTTAACGTCTGCGTTAGCGGCGACGTCGGCGCAGCGATCTGCTGCTATTGCTGCTGCTGCTGCTGCTACTGCTGCTGCTGCCTGCTGTCGCACATACAGTGGCGATCCGGCAAGGTGTACCTCAAGCTAATGTTATTTAATTTATTCTTGTATTCACACGTTTTGTATTTGCTACGACTATGGTGGCGGGGGGGCAGCACACATTACGACCGACACATACATAGGTTTTGGGAACGGGAGCCACAGCGACACGGCCAGGGCAAGTGACAAACGCTGAGGTGAGCGAGTGGAACAGTCCGGCAACAGCAGCGGCAACAACAACTACAACAACGACAGCTATAACGAACGTGGGCAGCGACGACACATGAACAAGCGCCAAAAGCCGTCGCCGACACAATACGCAATGTGTGTGTGTGTGTTTGTGTGTATGCGAGTGGGAGTTAGTATGTGTGAGAATGAACACAAAATGAATGCTTAACTCGCTCGCTCGCTTGCTCACTCGCTCACTGGCGCTGCTCTCGCCAAGCATTCATCCGCAATTCATTTGTCGTCGTCGCTCTGTCTGCGCTCGCCATACACACTGCAGCATTTGCATGTGTGTGTGTGTGTGTGTGTGTGTGTGTGTGTGTGTGTGTGTGTATTGCAGTGGGGGCCGTTTGTTCATTCATTCGCTCTCACATACTGAGACAGAGACAGAGATACAGGTACTGCTGCTACAGCTAGTGCGCGAGCTCGTGCTCATGCTCATAGCGCTCACACACAGCATAGCGTGCGCGCTGCTCTGAAGAAGTGCGGCAACAGCGCACTCGATCGGCACAGACAGAATGTCGCCAGTTCATGCTACGCCGCCAGACATACTGTCGTCGTTGTTGTCGCCGCTGCCGTTGCTGCTGCTGCTGCTGCTGCCGCTGCCGCTGTTGCTGTTGCTGCTGTCGATGCCGTTGCCGTTGCCTTTGCCGAGCTGCCCTCTCGCCGTTGTCGGCGCTGCCATTGCCGCAGTCATCAAATCACATTTCACACGCTGCGCTCCCCTCCCGCCGGCGCTGACATAGCCCTAACCCAATGCCTACCAACGCGAGCGCTGCTGCAGAGCGCTGCTGTAGCTGACCAGCCCGCCCCGCCTCTGACTAGGCTGCACTTTTTTAATGATTTTTTTTTTGCTGCTGCTGTTTTTTTTTCGCTTAGCAGCATATGCAGAAGCTCCAGTGGAGCCCCCCCTCACCCCTGCTCGCGGCCAAGCGACAATTGGGCACACGCACACATACAGATGCGATTTCGAATATGCTTGTGTATATATGTTGTCTGTGTGTGTGTGTGCGTATGTGTGTGCTGTGCTTGTATACAGTGCGACCTCGACTTTGGCAACTGATCGATACAAAAGCTAAGAAAATAGTGAAATATAAGCACATATACATGCACTTATAAACAAACGCGATATACTATATATATGTACATACATATGTAGATATTTTTTTATCGAGTTCGAATAGAAAATGCAGCAAAAAATGTTTAAAAACTGTATATGTATGTGTGTATATACATGTGTATTCATATACATATGTACATGCATAGATATACAGTGAAAGCTGTCTGGAGCGGACACCAAAGACTTTAGTTTCCCTTATATACATATATATATATATATATGTGTGTATGCATTTTTTGACACACACACAGCTATGCTTAAAAAGTGTGTACCTATGAGCTTTTCGCGATAAATAAAAATGGATGCTTGCAAAATGAACTATTTAAGCTCGATAAATATGTCAAAAAAATAAATATGTTGCCAGCTCTTAGAATAAGAAGATGTCCGCGATCCGTTAGCGGAGCTTTCACTGTATATGTGTATATGTATATGCATGTGTACATAGTATAAATGGCCTGATCGACTTCGTTCCATAAAGAAGCCTAACGCTATCGCGTGCATTCTGGAATGCTGCCCAGTAAATTTCCACGCACACACACACACACACACACACACATGCTGGAATCGATCGGCCTTCAATTTCTAATATTCAACACTTTTGACCAATCACAACAACAACAACAAAAGCTCTATGGACGAATTCGGGAATGTTCGTAAATCTTCAATATGAAGAAAATCGAGGAAAAGCAACTAAAAGTGCTTTAGTCGGGAGTGCCCGACTGTAAGATGCCCTGTGCTTAGCGCAGGCCACATTCGAGCTTCCAGCCACACATATGTATATATACACAAACACACACACAAGCACACACATACACGTTACAAAGAGCAGAGGGGGGACTTCTTGACCTAAGCCCCCGCACACTCGGAGAAATGTAGTCTTAAGGAACTTCGGTGTTTATGGAGCGATCTTTATGAAATTTTCAGAACTTGAGTATGACAGTCAATTGTGTATATATACCAAGGTGCAAGGCTCTAGCTGCTTTATGCTTTTAAATAATTGCTGGACATTCTCTTGAATTACGTTTGTATCCGATTTCTCAATTGCCCGATCTACATTCGGAATGTCATTCCGGGCAATGATCATTCACCTAGCTGAATGTACAATTCAAGATTTGGGTTCTATGGCGATCAATATCAACAAAAGTCAAGTGATCTTTGATCGCTCGTTGCCGATTTGAAATCTAATCTTATTTTCTATTTTCGCTATGGTATGAAATTTCATTTAGTTGGGCAGAATGATGTCATCATTCAGAATGTGCACTGATAACCCATAGTTTCCCGAGTTGACTGTCCCAATGCGAACTTAAGGCTCGCGATAACGATCTACACTTGATTTTCGTTATAATTTTCATTGGAAATTCAATTCGCCTTTTACTTTGAATGAAGTCATCGATCAGAATGTGATCGTGCTCATTGATTAACCCAAGTGTTTAGTCTGGCATATTATCTTTGGGTTCTATAAACTTTGATCTATTGTACAGCTTCCAGTTTGAGCAGGAAATTCAAATGCTTCCATTGAATCTGTCCAACATTCCGAGTGTATTTCTTGAATCTTACGAAAAAAATGAAGAATTGTGCTCATGCAAAATGTTGCCAACGCTTTTGTGAGCTTTTGATGTGTTTTATGGTAGAACATAGCTGAATAAACTGCATTATCTAAATTAACTCTTAACCTTAACCTAACTTAAGCGTTTCGCTTTTTTCAATCCACGCTCCTGGGTGGAAAATGAGTGCATGTGTCCTTAGTGTCAGCCGATCTGATTTCAATTTATTCTCAGAGCTCTACGTAAAGTCTGGGCACCTTTGGCGTCTGCATCCAATCGAATTCAAACGTAGTTCTATGTAAAATGCCATTGGAAACGTAATTCACCTATTTCAAACATTTCACTGCGTTGAGTGAAAACGGAAATTCTAGGCAAAAACAGAATACACAGGCGAGAAATTGGCTGAAGAAGTGTAAAATGATCAAGAACGGCCTGCTAATGCCCGCTGCTATAAATAATATATCCATAAAGTATATATATATATACATATAAAATGACATTTCAAACGTGATTCACGCATTTTGCAAATTTCACTGCGTTGGGTGAAAACGAAAGTTGAAGCCAGAAAAGGAATATACAAGCGAGAAATCGACTGAAGACGTGAAAATGTCTCGACTCAAGGCTGGCTATCTATATAGTATATATATATAGCATATGTATATGGTATATATATATATATATATATATATATATATATATATATATATAGTGTATGTCTCTTCTCTGCATATTTCTAAAGAAACTCTGGAATTTGTTGCAATTATTGCTGCTGTTGCAGTAAATGTATTTTTGGGCACTTTCCTACATAGTTTTATGGCCTCAAACATCCGCACTGGCTGCAATTCTGTCCAGTCAACACAAAGATCTATATATATATAATATCGTATAGTATATATATATATATATATGTGTGTGTGTGTGTGTGTGTGTGTGTGTAACTACGCCCACGTTGTAATCAAGTATTTGGGTCTACTTTGACACGATCAGCATTAAATCGTTGCAAAAAACTGCCGAAATATGTTTTCATATTCCAGTTTATAATCGGTTTTTGGCTTTTGGCTGATTCAGCTTTATGTGGGCGGGGCCAAGTATCCGAGTGCTGGGCATTGCCCATTCTACTTGTTAGTAATTATTATTATTACTTTTGCTCTTTATCTTATTATTTGGTTCACTTTCTTTTCATTCCGCAACGTCAACAAATCAGACATAATTGCATCGGAAATTCTTTTATATATATATATATATATTCCACATATATATGCTTACAGGCATTTCGTAACTGAATAAGGTTAATCACCTAAAAAACAAAGCACATAATTATGAAACATTTCTACAGCTCTGAGGTTTGGTTCTATGCAAAGACTTAAGCATGCTGAAAACTTGGAAGGTAAGCTTCACTCTATTTAACATTTTCTAGCCTTAAAGCAGAAATTTAACATTGCATATCTCAAATTGAATTAAACAAAACTGACACCAAAAAGATTCCGATTTCCTTTCCCCTTTCCCACCTTTCTCTAGCTTTCCACTTGGAAAGATTATAGACTATATATATCTGAACCATCGAAAAACCTTGATAAACTGAATGCTTCTACAAATGTGCTTATGATATTTGAACGAGAACGTTCAGAAAATTAGATTGGGCCGGTTTCCAGCAAACCTCATGGAACATATCTTTTCGATCCCATGACCATGCCTGGGCAAACCCGTTGATCTCGGCAACTACAAAAACCAAAGACTGGAAATTTGAAATATATACACTTCCATATCATACGCAAAACAGGTCTATTATTTTCCGCCTATATCTCTGCGAATTTTCCTGATATCCTCAAATGACTTTTATGCGAAATGATTTGCTGGCATAACTCGAAGATTATGAGAGCTGGCTGCTTCAAACTTTGTGTGCGCTCTCTCGACTAGTTTTAATAGTAAAAAAATAAATAACTTTTTGTATGCCACGCCCCATTTTGCTTAGAATCGAATGAGATGCATTTTGAATGATAGAGCTTTGCGCCTTTTGCATGCCATACTCAAGGCCTGCCAAGAATATTAAGATCGGAGCATATAGGCCGAAGTTAATTGAGACAGAATGCATTATCCGTGCTTAGTTAGGGTTCATTTGAAAGGTATACGATATAGGAGCGGCTGCCTGGCCATAGTTCTGTTGAACTGTGTGTTGAACCTGTGCCACGAAATTGGCCTGGCAATTGCCCAAGACATGTGTTGGCCACTGGCCAGCTTTAGTATGGGGCTTTCCCGTCCAGCCAAACACATGTGCTCCGATGCCATATATTGTAGATCTGGACAGACCTGGCCCGCAACGAATCCGCATTGTGCCCTCTGTGCCGCTAACATTTTGGCTTAGCCAGGCAACCAAATTGCGGCTCAGGCCGCGAACTGGGCTCGAGCCCAGGGCTCTTCGTCAGTTCAATAACACCACGCACACACACCCGTACACACACAGCCGTACACCATCCGGCGGCATTTGTTTTGGATTTCCCGTCGGATTAAGCAACTTAGTGCACAATCCGTCGCAGCATTCGCCGTTTTGTTTCCTTCAGTTCCGCACTTGGCCTCAAGGTAGCCGCGACCTGAACGTCTGTCCGCCCGCCCGTCCGCCCGTCTGTCCGCCCGCCCGCCCGCCTGCCTGCCTGCCTGCCTGCCCGCCCGCTAATTGTAATCGTGGGAAAAACCAATCAGACGCAACATTCGTGCACTTCTTTTTATTAGGGTTCAAATATTAGCGTAATCCAGTTATAACAGATTTTATGAACCGGCCCGCAAAGAACTTGGCTTTACGATCCATAAACCTGGCAGCTCGCAGCTAGCCGAAAGATCAATATTTCAAAAGTTCCAGCCGAACGGCACTTGCATTTTAATTAATGTACTTATTACTATACGATCTGATACGCTCCGATCCGATCCGATCCGAGGCGATGCGATCGAGTCTGAAGCGTTTCGGGGCACTTCCCTTTTTTGTGCGGTCCGATTCCGACTCCGCGGGTTCGAGTCCGCGAGTCGCTGTGCTGCATACAAAAATACAAAAAAAAAAACAAAACACAAAACACAAACGTCAGAGACAGCCCTCCCCCCAACTATATCATATATCATTTTCGTAAGGAACCTTTGCCGCTTGGTACGTGCCGACGCCAAGAATATATCATTAGATCTCAAAATCAGAAAACATTTCTCGGGAACTTGACTTACGCTGGCAGCGCTATCTGGTATAAGACTAGGGCACAGTTCCAGTTCGATTTGTCTTTAATCTTGAAAAGTATTATTACCTTACAAGACAGTTAGTTAGCTGCCCTTGAGCATGCAAATATATTTGAAGCTGTGCGGAACTGGAAAAATAAGTTGAAGTACGCTTTAAATCTTTAACTACAAGTTAAAAGTTAACGTAGACTTTGTGGGCATATAGCTGAGCAAAAATTATAAATGCGAAAGCTTTCGTATTTCCATACAATAAAGTTCTAATTGAGATATCTGGAAAAAAAAAGAAATATTTTCCATATAGTTTCTATATTCAACCGATTTATCCTTTAATAAAGATGTTGTTTTTGAAAATATGTTGGCAGATCTGGTTAAGATCTTGATAAGCCAAAGAGTTGAAATTTTGCACTGAATATTTCTATATGATATAAAGATCCGATCTTGATAGGAGCTTGCATATATATATAAATATATGTATATATAAGCAGCTCAGTTCTTGAGAACCAAGAAAGTTGTTCATTTTCCAGCGATCATTCCTAGGTCAGCTATATGATATAGTGATACGATCCAGTCCTTATCGATTAAGGGAAATGCTGATCAAGGGAAAATACTTTATGGAATTACTTTCTGTAGTACCAAGGTTTTTCATTTGATCATAGTTGAAATTCCTGGGCATATAGTTTGCTCAAATGGACTCGAATTTTTAATGTAACACACATATTCCCCATGTTAATCGAATTTAAGTCGGAATCGATCATAGGCATATAAACATAGCATACAACAAGCTTCAAGAGTAAAGTTCTTCCAGGCTTGAAGTGATCGGTCTTCAAAGTCCGATCTATTAGAAAAATTAGAATTTAAGTCGGAATTGATCATAGGCATATAAAGATAGCATACAACAACAAGCTTCAAGAGTAAAGTTCTTCCAGTTGCCTCAGTTGCTTGAATAGATCGGTCTTCAAAGTCCGATCTATTAGAAGGCTTAAGCTTTCACTGTGAGCAGGCATTCAAAAAGTGAAATACTTTTTATCTGTATATTCTTTACGATTTCCCGAAGCTTAAGATTATTACGAAAGACCGGAAAGTTTTAACTTAAGCATTTAGTTTTTAATTTACAATTGCCCATTGAGAAGAAAATATGGCGATACGTAAAGATTTTCATAGACAAAATGTGGGCTAACATTTGAGCTCTATTCAAAATTGAAATTCACAGAATGTGTTTAGTTCAATGCTTTAATTGGGACCAAAGATCAAAGATCAAAGCTGGATAAAACTCAAACAAAATAGGGTTTTTTTTTAAAGGGGTTCGTTCGGGATTTTGGTTTGTTTCGAATGCAGCTATATCAAGAATCTAGAAGAAAACTACCCAATGAAAGCTAGCCTGAAATATGGCGCTACTCTCTTTCCAAGTTGGATGCATCTGGCTCTTATAATCTTCGAGTTATGCTCTGATCTCAAAATCTATTTTTATCGATATTATGAAAATGCAAGGATTTATCGAGATCTTCTCTCGATAAAGAGGTATAGAAGCATATATATTTCCTCATACACATCTTTCATCTGTTTTTTTTTTTGGAATGCAGTTCATAAGAGAACAAAAATGTTAATTCCGGGACCGAAACAACTTTGCTTTAATCCCGAGCTATAGCAAAAGTCCAATAAAAACTATCTGGATATATGTTAATACTTTCTTTGCCATAGCATACCTTCGGGCTAGCAGAGCTGTTTTTTGTTTTCTTTTCTTTTACCCAAAAGAAGAAAGATAGAACTCTCTGGGATTCCGTTCCACCCTGCCGACGACAGGCGATGATGATGATGAATGGAAGCATATCCGGTGCGTGTGTACGTGGGCCAAATTTGGTAATTCATTCGACGGCGTCGACAGGTGTCCATTATTTAGCTAATTTAAAAGTAAAATCAGTAGCAACCACCTGGATCGGCCGCAAACGCGTGCTGCATATAGAATTATGAAATATCCAATTATTGTCTAACATATAGACTTGGGTTCCCGAACAGTAGCCAGACGCGGCTGTCCATAAATCGCTCAATGCTAGTCGGATCGTGGTGAGAAAAGAAGAGGGCGCGGGGGGGAGGGGGGACAGGTGGGCGACCCCTGAATAGTGTCAACGGGCACGCAGACGAAATACTAATTAGCGGGCATGCAGCATATGCATATCATATATCGAGGCGTCGGAGTGCGCCACCAATGCAATGTATCTATTGCCATGTCCAATGCCATAAATCAGAGACTCGGTTCCGTTTCGCAGGCGTTATATCGCCGCCATATCGGTTCATCAGCAACAACAACAAATCGGGCGTGCTCGACTGGGAGCTGGACCCAGCCATTTAGAGGCAATGCAGTCTCAGGTAACTTCGGTGTTCATTGTCCGATCTGCACAAAATTCTCAGAGCTTTCATATGGCACACTCAAGTGTGTGCATACCAAAGCGCAAGGCGCTAGCTTGAAAAATGCTAAAATGAGATTAGTTATGCAATATGTAAAATATTTGTAGACTATATACGAAATTTGGTGCGTCTAGCGTTTAGAGTTCTCGAGTTGTACGAGAATCAAAGCAAAGTTAAGCTCGATCTGAGCATAGATATATACATAGATATACTTTCGATTTCAAGTCTCAAACACCCATTTCGCTCTGCTGTAATGAAAACAGGGTATGCGAGCGATTGCCCAAGAGCTGGCAGAGATTAGCTATAAGCATCTGACATATGACGGGCTGCCTGGCATACCAAAACGTGCCCAAGCGATCCCAAATGGCGACGGACTCTCAATTGAGTCGGACAGTTGTCGCTTTAGTTGGATATGACAGGCCCGTCGCTTTCTTGAGCGTAGAAATTCAAGTAGTGCCCATTAGAGGGTCGCACCCTAGACACTGTCGCTCGACCTCCAAGGGAATTATCTTTGCGTACCCGACTTAACTGCCAAATGAATCGCAGTACTTTTCACTTATTCAATATATAGAAGCGGACATAAAGTATACATTTTATAGAGATATAGTATATACATTTGTCTAGCATACGATTTAAGATCTTACTTCCCTCTATTATCAATTTGTCTCATGTATCTATTTGAACCTAAAAAGGAAGAATATTTGAAGAATATTCCTATAACAATTCAAGATTAAACATGCAAAGCGTTTTTTTGCACTTTCCAACACTGAACCAATCCTAATTACCCGAAGTTTTCCTTTCCGCAGAGCATATACATTATTTCTATGCTCTATCTAGAGCTCGGATTACATTTATAAGTAATATTCTTCCTATAAGAATATTTGATATATCAGATATTCCTGATTAATTGACTTTTCTTTCAAGATATTTGGTATAGATCATTCCCAAAGCATCCCACTATATATATATATATATATATATATATGTATATATAGCAGGTCCTATCCAGCGAGCGGGTACTGTATTTATTGATGTATTTCTGTTAATGCCATGTTTGTACTTGCTTTGTACTCTTTGGGTTGGAAGTGCATACAAATAGATTCGGACTTGGCCAAACGCACAGACAGTTTGACATTTGTGTGTGTGTGTGGGATGCGTGTGTGCGTGTGTGTGTGTGTAGCATTTTGGCTTCGACTTGGAAGTTTTGCTGCAGCTTTGGGCATTTCATTCAAAGTAAATATTTACATGCGAGTGTGTGCGTGTGTGTGTGTGTGTGTGTGTGTGTGTGTGTGTGTGCGTGTGCATTGCATTGCCGGGCAAGGCATAGCCGCTGTCGCCGCTGCGTTCGTCGTTTGTTTATGCATTGCATATATGCATGTATGTACATATGCATGTATGCATGTATACAGACTGTGCATGTGGCGTCGTTGGGATACCTACAATGCACACACACACACACACGCACACTCACTAACACAAAGATACGTACAAGAGAATCCATATCAGCACGCCACAGCAAGAACAACAATTATGCCCTGCCAAACGTATGAAAGTTCAAGCACACACACACCAGCAAACGCATGCACAGAGTTGCCATATAAAGGCAAACAAACGTGCGGCGAAGGCGAAGGCGACGACGGCGAATGCCCAGCCGGGCCACGCCAGGCCAGGCCAGGCCAGGCCAGCCAGTCAGCCCAGGCCGAGTCGGCAGAGTCGAGCCAGACAGTCTGTCGCCAGAAAAATCTACACACAACAACAGCAACACACACCACAGCAGCAGCAGCAACAGCAACAGCAGCAACAACAGCAACAACAACAACAAAAACAACGGCGACAAGAGCGCAAGCCGAAAAACGAGGGCATGGGCGGGCAGTATTTGTGGGAGGGGTCGGCGCACGGGCGATGGCGTTGTTCAAGTCGTTTGCGTCGCCGTTGGCGTCGCAGTTGGCAGTGCGCAGCGCTGTATCTGGTTGAGAAATCGTTTCAATGCGCAGAGCAAAGCAAAGCAAAGCGAAGCCAAAGCCAAAGCAAAAGCGAGGCAGAATTCCATTTAGATTATGTTCTTTGTTTTTTTTGTTTTTTGGTTGTTGTTGTTGGCGCTTTTGACGAACGGGCAACGTGTTGTGCGGCAGCTTGGTAGGTGTTACAATACATAATACACGTCGCACACACACACACGCACGCACACACACTCAGGCACATGTGCATATATGCAGCGCTGCCAATGCGGACGACAACGACGCGCATTGCCAGACCGTTCGGCGCGCACAGCCGTCACATAACGTCATCGCCAGCATTGGGGGGGGGGGGGGGGGGGGGAGCAGCGGGGCATTGGCGTGCACCACGGGGGGTGCTTAATGTTTAGGCTGCTTATGCTGTGCCACACACATTCACACACACACACACACCCGCACACACTGTGTGTGTTGTGCTCGCACCACCTAACACCGCCCAACCCCCAAACCCCTTTGGGTCTTACGCCCCTGGCCGCTGAGCTGCTTGTTTTTGGTTTGACGACGCTGCGACTCGAATACGAATTTTATCGCCCACGATTTGTGTTGTTTGTTTGTTTGTTTGTTTTTGATACCCTACCCTAGCCACTAATACACAAACAACAACTGGCATTCGCACACACACACACACACACATATATTGCACATGGGCCACTTAACTGCAGGCGCAGCAGCAACAAGATCAGGTGGTGGTGGGGGGGGGGGGGGGGGGTGGCAACGGGGCAGGGTTGTCGCTTTGCTTTCGACTAGCTAACTAACTAACGTGCCAGATGCGTGTGTGTTTGCTCAACCACAGCACACACAACACCCGCGATATCGCCCCCCCCCCCCCCCCCACCCCCCCCCCCCTTCCAGCACTCCCCCTGACTCTAATCGTTCAACAATGCGCTATCCCCATAGACAAACAGTCGCGTCCAAGTTTCCAATCGAATCCCCAAGCATTTGAACAAAATGCAATTCGATTGCGTTATTACGCATATTAATACAGTACTCGCTCGTTGGAACATTCAGATATTGGAAATCTAAGATAGTTAAAGATTATGCCTTAAGTTTTCTGTTAAAGTTAAAAATGAGGAGTTCATTAAAAGTAATTTCGGAAATTTCCTTAAAATAATTTACTTTTTTTCAAAGAACGGCAAAAATTCTAAAAATTCATTTTGGAAATATCCCAGAAAATATTTAATTTCTTTTAAATTTCAAGTATGGTTTTTTATATTATTATTATTTATTTATTTTTTTTGTACTTCCCATTTAACGTTTTTTTGAAATTTTAAAAATTTTTTTTTTTTTTATTATTTTCATTATTTATTATTTTTTGTACTTCCCAAGAGAATTTTTCATGCATTCTACAATTTCGACACTTTGAGCTTAATTTAATTTATTTATTTTTAAAGTAAAATCATCTCGAAATGATATCATAGTTAGACGCTGGCAGTCCCTAGTTACAAGCTCGCAAATGCAGTGGTCGCTCGCTAATTGGAACTTGAAGAAATGTGAATTTAATTCAAGATTCTTAAAAAAAAAATATTATTTTCTTAGCTCTACTTTTGTAATATAAAATGCATTCAAATTACAAAAAATATAAAAAAAAAATAAAGAAGAAAAAATATGCATATATAATTAAGCACTATTTCATGCAAACTCTCTATATTTTTATTTAAAAATGAATATAAAAAACATTATACAGTTTCCTTCAAACAATGTGACCTTCCAGGCTGCACGGCTTCACTTTGCGAGCGACCACTGTAGCAGACACTGAAATTAAAATCTGGATCATATGCATAATATAATTTCACTTTAATTGCATTTCCTGCTTAGCAAGAAGCTCTGTTTTGCGCGGGGAAGTCGAGGGGGGGGGGGGCAACAAGAACCGCAAAGGAGCTGTCAAAGCTGCGACTGAAATGCGGTTAACCCTTTCCAGGATAGCGTATGCGAAAAACAAGAGAAACCTGGAAGCCGTCGCGCGGCGAGTCCGGCGAGTCGGGCGAGTCGCTCGGAGTTGGAAATCGGGTCGCCTCTCGGGCAGCCACAGTCAACTGTACTAAAGATAGAAGTGAGCATGAACACATTCTCACTTACACACACACACAAACATGCGCGCACACACACATACACAGACAGAGAGCAGGCAAGCAAACATACAGGAAACGTGGACGCCAAAAAAACAAAATAAAGGCACAGAAAATGTGAAGGGACGGGCGTGCGGCGCTGAAGCGGGGCGGACGCTGCATAAGTGCATCATGATGTGGTCTGAAACCCAACACTGTTGCCTGGCTGCGAATATTAAAATACCCACTTAAGACCAACAACAACGAACAGAAACAACAACAATCGTAAGTGGTACCCTTACACACACACACACACACACGCACACACAGCGCGCTGCCAGATCAACTGCAGCCAGGAGGCAGCCAGACTTTGGCGCCCTTAGCACTTGGTTTGTGCTCTTGAGGCTAAGAATATCTTTGAGTTGAGTGAGACGAGGGCAAGAGCGCGGGCGCGGCCACGTCTGGCGCTCAAGTAGTTAGCCAGGCAAAAAGAAGACGAAGAAGCAGTATAACCCTAACCAAATCAAGCAATTCACTTGCTTTAATGGTCATTTCCTTTGTTGCTGCTCGCCCTACCCGCTGCGACTAAACTAAAAGTGCATAAATAACATAAGCGCACAGAGCGCTTTATAAATAACACACATAAAAATGTTAAAAAAAAAAAAAATAATGCACTCAATGCTTTTAATTCAAATGACGCGCCTAAACGCAAAATCAGTGTGTACACATGTGCGCAAATGCAACTCCAAAGTGCGCAATGTGAACGCATAAATGCGCTACGATATGCGCATAGCTGAAGCTATCGATAGCAAACTCTAACACTTATCGATAAGCTGGCGAATTTTCCACACACTGTCCTCGCTATTAGTGTGTGCGTGTGTGTGTGTGAACGCGTTGATTTACTAGAAAATACTTCAATAAACCAAATCAAAAACCACCCACAAAATGTCAACAATTTAAATTTGTTGCATTTTGCCATAGACAGGTGCTGAGTGAGCGAGCGAGTATAGCAGGCAGCAGCAATAACAAACCAGCAACAATAACAATAGCAGACAGCTGCTGCTGGAAGGCATTCAAACAACAACAAAGACAAACACACGCACACACACACACACACACACACGTACACACACACACAAGCGCACACAATCACAGGAAAAACAAATACAAAGGCAGCTTTTCCAGAAATTGGGTCGCGTTCTTTTTTTTTCAGTTCTTTGGTTTTTGTTTTTGCCATTTGGCATTTGTTATGGCAACTTTGGGCACATGTTTCGGTTAGTTTCCCGTCTCTTGGGCAATATTTTTGCATGAAAATTGTGTTTTGATCAAAAGATGATGGCATTTTCCTTGTGTGTTTCTCTTTTGCAGCCTGAATCGCAGGTGTGCCCAGTAGATAAGTGAACCTGAACCCGCTTCCTCCAGTACAGCAGCACCAGCAGCAGAAGCAGCAGCGGCAGCAATGAGCGTCGTTGGCAAGCAACTGAATCCCGTGCAAACAAACTCTGCCGCCGTCGCCGTCGCCAACTCAACGGCGGCTGTCGCCGCGGCGGGCAGCAGCAGCGAGGTCAACAATGCAAATGCTGCCGCAGCAGTTGTCGCCGCCGCCGCCGCTGGCGATGCCAAGCGCAAGGAGGAGTCCAATGTAACGCCCGAGGATGTGCTGCGACTGAACAAAATCACGGACGACTATCTGTGCTCGGCAAATGCCAATGTGTTCGAAATTGACTTTACACGCTTCAAGATACGCGACCTGGAGAGCGGCGCCGTCCTCTTTGAGATAGCCAAGCCGCCCAGCGAGCAGTTCCCCGACGGCCTCTCCGTCGAGGACACCATGCTGGCCGCCGCCGAGGATCTAACGCTCGATGACACTGCCGATCCCAATGCCGGGCGCTATGTGCGCTATCAGTTCACGCCGGCGTTCCTCAACCTCAAGACAGTGGGCGCCACGTAAGCCAAGATTTAGAAAAAGCTTAACTAGTGGAGTACAGTGAAAGCTCTGTAGGGTGATCTATTCGTATGCTCCAAGCCCTTTGAGAAGGACTAAAAGGCGTCAAGTATAAAGTATTTATATTCTATTGACCATGTCCCGCTATTTGTATCGATAACGATAACTTCTAACATCGATAAATATCGATTGCCCTATTCGGACGCTGTAAAATAGATCGGACTATAAGCACCGAAGAGAATCAAGCCTTTAGCGAGCTTTCACTGTACATTCGATTTATGTGCCAATATAATATGATGCATATATTTGCTTTCAGCGTGGAGTTCACCGTGGGCAGCCAGCCCGTGAATAATTTTCGAATGATCGAGCGACACTTTTTCCGCGATCGCTTGCTTAAGACATTCGACTTTGAGTTCGGCTATTGCATTCCATATTCAAAGAATACGTGCGAGCACATCTACGAGTTTCCCAATCTGCCACCAGATCTGGGTGAGTAATGCCTTCCAGTGGCTCGCCCGCCCAGCCACGGTCCAAGCCCCGCCCAATAGAATATATATATAAGTGCAGCTGCTGCCAGCTGCCAGGCGGCGGGTCAAGGCCATGTGCACACGCGCTCACAGTGCGCATTCGATATGAAGAACAGATGACCACTGAACAGTTGACGAGCAGCAAAATTAACCCAAGCAAAGAAATGTTTGATGAAATTTATGATAAAAATTGATGATTAAGTCAAGCGCATTTTGGCCCATCCAACATAGCGAATGCGCACTGTATCCAACTAGGTCACAGCGTTATTAATGTGTACTCTTTTTTGTGGTCGCCTTTCCAGTTGCTGAAATGATATCAAGTCCCTTCGAGACGCGCTCGGACAGCTTTTACTTTGTGGAAAATCGACTCGTGATGCACAACAAGGCGGACTACGCCTACGACGGCGGGCTTATTGTTTAACCACAGACAGCAGCAGCTAAACTATGACTAAAAACTAGAGCATACCTAAACTAAAACTAAAACTAATACTAAAACAAAAGGCAGACACTCATATAAAAAGACACAAGACGACGACAACGCGCACATGAAGCGAAAACCAAAGCAAGCAACAAAAACAACAAAACAAAACAAAACAAAACAATTTAATTAAAGGAATAAAAACCATTTTAGCCTTAGCACCATGTTTTACCCACCATTCCTGTTTAATGTATTTATTATGATAAACAAATACACACACACACACACACACACATGCGCGCACACGCACACATCCACACGCAAACTGTGTTCATTTATAAGCAAAAACTGTAAAACAAAACAAAACAAAATATTTGACTTAACGAAAACAATTTAATTTATAAGTGCAATGTGATTTTCTCGCAACACACCTCCCTCCCAAGTAACCCTCAACTTATTTAACTAATTTGTATTTATTTAATTGTACTTTAAGCCACACACATATTTGAAATACATATACACATCAAGCAGGCCACGTTTTGCGATGCTAGCTAATTTCGTTATTATTAATTCAACGTATTGTTTTATGTGTATAGATATTTTAAAAAGCCGTCTTTACTACATAAATCCAAGCATGAGAAAGAGAATTAAATTTACATTTGAAATGTGCAAGTGTTGTTGCTTTATTAAGATCCCAGACACATCGCATTGTCGGGTGAGAGGCGGAACTTGAACTCATTTCGCTTCTATTTTTTTGAATTCGTTCTAAATTCTATTGCAATCTCGCTCTGATTAGTGTAGACATAATAATTTGGCAAATTGTTTCAGAAAGTTTATTCTTAGTTAAGGCTCGTTAAGGAACTGTGTGACTATCTCGATGAACTTGTGCGGCTCCTCCAGATGCACCAAATGGCCCGTGTCCAGCCAATGCAGGCTGGCATTGGGAAAGAATTTCAGCACCTCGGGCCAATCGTCGGGACTGAATTAGAGAGAGAGAGAGAGAGAGAGAGAGAGCGAGCGAGAGAGAGCGAGCGAGAGAGAGAGAGAGAGAGATACAAATTGATACTTTTATTGGATCGTGTTGAACTTACTTCATATAAGGCGAGTGGGTGCCACAGATAAAGGTGGTGGGTCCCGTGAATGCCGGCAGATTAGCTATATGTGCACCGTAATGGGTAAAGCCAGACAGGCTGTTATGCAGGACATCCACATTGCAGGTCCAGTAAAATCTGTATGAGTTTGTAGCATTGAGCAATACTGACACTTAGACACACGCAATTTGTGACATACTCGCCGGTTTGTGGTCTCTTTCGCAGATTCAATAAAATAAAATCGACCGAGTCACGGCCAACGGTCTGCAGGAGCATCTCCTTGGCAGCCTGACGGCCCTTTGACAATGATAAATCGGCGGGCAGCGAAACATCCTTCATGGCACCAAAAATGCTTCCCATTTCGCCAATTGTTCTGGGAATGGATACAGGCGAAATGTCCACCACAATCAAGCGGTCCGATAGTTGAGGCTGCAGGCAAAAAGAAACGTAAGGTAAGTCGCCACGTCTCTCTCTCTCTCTCTCCCCCTCTCCCTGTCCTTGAAGATCTTTATACACACATTATTCAAGGCAAAGTGCATGGCAGCGCGTCCGCCCATGCTGTGTCCCATCAGACAGGCTTTGGGTATCGAATTGGCCTGCGTAAAGGCAACCAAATCCGCCGTCATGCCGTCCGAGTTGTGCGTATCCGCGTGCGGACTGTCGCCGTGATTACGCAAATCCACCGTATAGACCTGTAATTGTGTGCATTTTAAGGCTACGCATTCCGCAAATACATGGATGTTTACTTGCTTACGCGACGATTGGTCTGCTTGGCCAGAGCTCTGCTAACGCTGCGCCAGTTCTGCTTGGAGCCAAACAAGCCGTGCATTGTGATAAGGGGGGATCGGCTGGCATCGGGTGTGGGTCCATCGAATTGATCGTGGCTCAGAGCCAAGGCAGGCACATTCGCATAATGACGGCTGTGCTGTTCCACACAGCGGTTGCATCGTGCAGCTGCTGGGTACGGGCGAACTAGGCATTTGAGATTGAATTTGGCAGCGTGAAGCGCTTGAAAACAACGTAACGTTCCGTTCAACAGCTGCATTTCGCTAGAGTTGCAAAACAGTTATCGATAGTGCGATTGTTACATTTCCATAAATGCACAAGCATCGATAACTTAAATGGCCATGGGAAGGCACCACCAATGGCCTTTGTATTTGTTAGGTGTAGGTTCCACAGTTCAAATATAGAAACGAAACAAAAAGCCACTTTGACTGACATGACACAGCTAGCGACACACAAAAGTTTTAATAAAAACACAATAATATATATGTCTATCATCAGGCAATGTGCATAGCTATGGGCTACGTAGAAGACTATAAGTTAAATACATAAATATATGCATTGAAATAAACAAAAATAGACGTTAAATGGTTTAAATAAAAGTGCAGCTCTCATCGACAGTTGGCATTAAATATCGATAGTCAAACAGGCGAACATGCGATAGTACCATCGAGCGCAGCACTAGGCAATGTTGCTCAGCCCTAATATTTTCTGCAGTTGCGGCGGCATCGTTTGTGACAAAAGAATTTCTGCTTAAAAAGAGTCGCACGCTAATATCAATAAATTTAATAGAACTCAATAAGGAACAGGTAAAAGCTTTAACCAAGCGCCAGCAATATTGCAAACCAAGCTGCAAACTTTTAACGGCGGGCCACGCAGGAAAAGCAAAGAGGGAGAAATTGACGAAAGCAATCGACGGCGCACACACACGCACATAAAACACAGAGGCACGTTCACGCATACAACTTTACACGAAGCCGGAGCCGGAGCCTGCTGATAGATTTTTTTTTTATTATTTGGCCTGGACACGCCGACTAGCGACAGAGGAAGTGATAGGGAAAGGAGGAGCGACGCCTGCAACTGCGGCAATTGCGTTTAGGTGAGCAACAACAACAAATTGTGCACATTTGCATTACAACCAACAATTGATATATATATATTTTCAAGTATTCTATTTTTCCCCTCCAACACTACGTAAGTGCAAAAAAAAAAAGAAAAGTGGTTTACACACATCAAAAAATAACAAAAAAAAAAGTATAATTAAATCAAAAGACTAATGTATAACGCTTCAACAAATCGTATAAGACTTGTGAATTCTGTGAAAAAGTTGTGCTTGAAAATCGGAATGCTCCGTCTCTCTACTGTCTTTCGCTGAGAGAGTAAAACCTGCGATGCGATTCAGTTCAGTTTCAATTGTTTAAATGTTTTCAACAACAACTTTGTCGGTCGCGAAAAGTGCGAAACAAAAAATGTACAAAAAAATACCGCAGAAGCAAATAAAAAAAATTTAAAAAAATACCAACAACACTAAAAACGTATATGAGATGTCGAATGTCATATACAAGTAATCTGTGTGTGTGTGCGTATATATACTAAATATATATATATATATAGCTATACATATATATATTTATATTTATATATGTGTGTGTTTGTGTTTCTTGTATTTATTTGTAGCCCCGAGACATGAGCAAACGTAGTTCTTGTATTATTCAGATTCGTATAACAATTGTTATATTCAGTAAATTATTGCTCACTCTCTGTTGTCTTTTGTTCGCGTAAAGTCGATATACGAGTTTAAAGTAAACAATCACAACACACACATAAAAAAAAAAAACTATTTAAATAAACTATATAAAAAGTAAAAGTACAATTATGAAGGTAAGAATTCAACAAAGTGAACAGAAATCTTAACGTTCAAAACTTTTCTCTTCCCCCCCTCAAAAAAAAAAATCCTTTCAGTGAACAAAATAAATGCATAGTCGACACACAAAATGCATATTTGGAACCCAAGTAAAGAAGAAGAACTTAGTAAATTGTACATGCACATATAAAATATGTACCGTTAACCCATTAAGCCCCCGTACTTGACCTTGCATTGGCACAATTCTCACTACAACCAGTGTTGCCAAATGCCGCCTCAAAAAAAAAGTAGCTAAAATCCCTGATAAATATAGCTAAACACAGCTGAATTGGCACAAATTGGCTATAGATAGGATTTCCAGTACGTACTTCTCACTGAGAAGCCAAAAAAGGCGAAATCCATTTAAAAACTCAACTTTTTGCCGCTGACGACTCCTCAAAATAATCAAATTTAGCCAGAAAATAGCTGACTCTTTATTTTCTCTTTAGTCCTAACTTGCAACAGATCTTTGAGTTAAGACTAAACATATTTTCGTTAGGCTCTTTAATTTTGTTGTTGTGTCTTATATTGATAACCAAGTTCCTGTCATATTCCATTTATCTGTTGCCTTTGCTAGATTAGTTTCATGGGGCTGTGTCCAATCGAACGTGGTTCGTTGTACGCGTTTGTGCTTGATATCGTATCGTATGATATCATACCAAGAAATCATTTCAAACTTGAAAATAAGTTTCAATTGGCTTTTATGTCTGCAAAGGGTTACCATCAAAAAAATATGCTAAAAAGAATTTATTTTAACGTAACCAAATGTCAATCTGGCTGTCAAATAGAATTTCTAGCTGGCTCTGTCACTTTTTGAGAACTTTTTTTTTGTTTTGTCTTGTTTTGTACTCTCTCATCACCGAATCGATCTTTTAATAGCAATTGAATGCAACTAAATGCTATGAGAGCCAACCCATGAAATTCATTATAATATATGTATATACATATATAATATCAGTGGATTTTGCCCCATTTTGTCCGTTTTACCAAGCAGGTTTTGCGTTATTTTCATATTTGAAAATGAGTAAAGTCGATCGGAGGAAAATATAGAGCCGCAGCGTCTCTTCATTCGTGTGTTAAATATGTCTCAATAGGCGAATATTATAATCTACAATGTAGAGCTTTGAAAATAAGTGTTAATACAGCCATTTTCCACCAAGGAGAGTGGAATCAACGAATGTGTGGAATACTCCTTTAAATCTATTTGTACAAAGATCGTTAGAAATGAGAAACTAGAAATTAGCTGTTCGAGAAGAAAAAGAAGCAAAATAGTTGCATTCAAACGTTTTCCACCAATGTTCCACATTTGCAGGTGGAATTATGCAAAAACCCGTATTGGCACATGAGGTAACTACTTCTTTAACCTCTTACGAATCAATTTAAAAACTCGAATCAAATTCCTACAATGCAATTCTCAGTATATATACAAAATCCCTCTCTCTCTCTCTCTCTCTCTCTCTCTCTCCCTCCCACTCTGTCTCTGTCTCTCTTTCCCTTCGCTCATTTCCCCCGAAGGATCAACGTTGCACAACTGTTTACAAGAGGATTAAAAAAGAGGAGAAACCCCAAAACTTCGGTTTGCCGAAGTCCAATTTTTTTTTTTTTTTTTTTGTTATATAGGAATTCGTTAACATATTTGCCAAAGATAACGAATAAATATGTTCTATATTTGCATTCGGCTTGGTTCGTCCGATCTAATCTTCGACATCCTTCGCAGACAATCAAGGCGAACACCGGCGAGAAGCAGCCCGCAGCGCTGTTTGAGTTATGGGCGTCAGCATGGAGTCGGAAGACACAGGCGGCAGCTCCAGATCGTCGTCTGAATCGCCGTCAAACTCGCGCCCATCGACGCCCACAAAGATAACAGCCGACGATGAGGACTCCACGATGAAATCCAGTCCAGGCGGCGGGCAGGGCGACGGCGACGGCGACCTCAGTGGCGATGGTGAAGGCGATGGCGATGGCGATGCCAGTGAAGCTGCCGGTGGCGATGGCGAGGTTAGTGGCGATGGCAGCGCCGATGGCGATGGCGATGGAAATGCTCGGGGCGATGGCAATGCCAAGGTCGGTGGCAATGCTGACAATGCTGCTGCCAAGGGCGGTGCCAAGAAGGCCGTGCGCACGCGCTCCAACAGCAACTCGTCCGGGTCCAGCTCCAGATCCAGTCGCAGCCGTCAGCGGCGCACCAAGCGAAAGAAGAAGAGTCCGGGCAAAAGCAGCAGCAGCAGCAGCAGCTCCAGTAGCAGCAGCAGCAGCAGCAGTAGCAGCAGCTCCAGCAGCAGCAGCTCCAGCTCCGACGACGACGACGATAAAGCAAAAGCATCATCGCCCGCAGCTGCTGTGGATGGCGATGGCGACGGCGATGGGCGCGCCGTGCCCGTTGCCATTGCCAAAGATAACGCCAATGTCCATGCCGATGAGGACGCAGATGGCGCCACCGCGGTCTCTGTTTCGCCCAGCAAATCACCTCAGAACTCGGCGCGCAGTCGCAGCCGCAGCCGAAGCAATAGCCCAGAGCGATTATACAATCAGGTGGCAGTCGATCTTAATATTAGCCACGAGGATCTCAGCGATGTGAGCGACATTGATATGGACAAGCAGGCAACGTCCAAGGACTCGACAAACGTCGATGACGATGAGGAGGGCGCCATTTCCAATGACTCGCTGCCCGCTGTCCAAGATTCCCCCACACTCAATGGCAAGGATCGCAGCGAGGAGGACAAATCTTCCAGCCAGCAATCAACAGACGATAAAATGGTAACTAAAAATGCCAATCTCTATATATACATAACAGCATACGCTCGGCATAGTATAGAAAAGTTTCTATATTGAAATCAGCGCAAGGAGCAAGGAAAGTCTCTGAAGACTTGTCTAAGCTGTCCGACTGTGCGAGCCATGCCACAGAGTAGTCCGCTTTGGGAGGACACCAAAGTTTGTTTGGTCCAGTTATATTGAAAAACAAAATGTTTGACTGATTCCTTCTATGGAGCTATATGATGGAGTATGTGTATTTGTAGATCAATTTTTTGTCGACTAGACGGATATGACATATCGCTTGTGTTCTTATATTGATATATATATATTATATATATCCTTATTCTGAATGATGAGCTCAACGTTCTATCTATATGAACCAAAGACAGAAACTTTGATATAAGTATATATACACGCTTGTAGAACGCAGAACGAGTCGGTTTTTTTTTTTATGTCGCTCCATTTCCATAATATCGATTTTTAAACAAAACTCGATGGGATTTAAGAGCTAAAGACACCTAATTTGGCTTGCAGATTCTCGTATACCTACTGAGAATATTTCATTCTTTGGCTACCTCGCTCCATTCTCCCCAAACTGGGGGCGATAAAAAGGCAGCACATTGCCACTTAGTATGTACAGACATTCGGATGCTGTATTTACGTCCTGCTAACTTCATTGATCGGACTATAAACTCCGAAGTTCCTGAAGAATATCCATATATACATAGTGTGAGGCTGAGGGAAGAAGCGGAGCTACTTCATAGAGTTGAAAGTTTGTGGTGAACTTGTATGTAAAAGTGTGTGTGTGTGTGTGTGTAATTGGGAGATATATATATTTAACGGCAGCTCGGCGCTAAGCACATTAAATCTTCCAATCGGGAATCCGGCAGACATTTAATCATACTTGCATTTTTGGCTTATGCTCACAGGATCTGGAGGGCGCCAACGGCTTGGATGATCTGGTCAAGACTCACGACGACGATGCGCTCGATTTCGAGGCGGAGGAGGGCGAGTGTCCAGAAATTAAGGAGACGGACGGCGAGGCGGAAGGCGCCGCGAATGCGTCTGCCAATGGCAATGGGAATGACGTGAATAAAAAAGGCGGACAGGCAAAGTCGCCGCCATCGAAGGCTGATGATGATGATGACGATGATGATGGCAAAGTGGTGGAGCTGGACGGCGATGGCGAGGTGGGTGAGGACGGTGAGGAGGACGAGGCGGCTGGTTCGGACAGTGCCAAAAAGAAGAAAAAGGATGAGGAGCTGGAGGAAGGCGAGGTATCCGATGAGGATGAGAAACGACCAGAGGAGACTGAGCCGAAGCCCGTCTGTCGTTTCTATACGCGCGGCCAGTGCACCTGGGGCATGAGCTGTCGCTTCCTGCATCCGGGCGTCACCGACAAGGGCAACTACACAATGTTCGAGAGCCTGGTGCGCTCCGTGCCGATGCAAAGCAGCAGCGGGGCCAGCAGCTCCTCGCGAGTAGCCAGCGGCAGTGCCTATAACAGTCACATGGCAGGCGTCACGCCTGCCGGTGACTATCACGATTATCGCAACGAACGTCCCGCTGCGCTGCATCATCGCAGCGCCGCCGGACTGCATCATGCCGGCATTTATGCGGCGGGCACCGGTGTCGCCGGGCATCATGATGCGCGCAGCGGCCTGATAATGCCCGAGGTGCCGGTGGTGGTGGAGAATGCCTGGGAGCGTGGCCTGCGCACCGCCAAGGAGATGATGCGCAAGGCGAACAAGCGCAAGGAGCAGGACATGGACTTTGAGGATAAGAAAATGAATCTAACCCTCTCGCCCGATGAACTGGAAAAGGATCCATATTATCTCAAGGAGCGCGGCAGTTCACCCAGCGTTGTGCGCGAATTGCCGCCCAATAATCCCATCAGCCATGGCAATCCGCGCACCCTCCTGCCCTCGGTGTACACAATGTACGCCCAGCCGCTAGATCGATACCGTTCCCCGTACATGCCGCCCATCCCATACGAGGATGTGGACGTTTATGGTCGCATGGCGCGCTATCGGGAACTGCCGCCACATCGAATGCCACAGTACGAGGATGATCGACGATTGCGGCCCGCACGCGAGGTAATCGTTCAGCGTGTGGAGGCTGTTGGGCGCGGCGATGAGTGGAGCGATCCCTGGATGCGCTCCAAATCGATTGGACGTGGTCCGTCGTACGAGCGCGACGACAGACGACGCCGCGATCGCCGCAGCTACAGCAGTAACACATCCTATTCCAGCTCCAACAGCTCACAGAGCGATTCCAGCTCTGATTCATCGCGCTCCAGCAGCGCCTCTGAACACAAGCGTCGCTATGCGCACAAGCTGATGACCGCCTCCGCAACGCGTCGCCACGCAGCCGGACGCGCCCGTTCGCCCAGCCAAATACCGCGACGTCCCAGACGCACGTCCAGTAAGTGAAGATCATTCGATTTGCCCAATTTGGCAGCCCCTCTTCATGGATATCTTCGGGTTTTTCTTTGCAGAGGGCAGCGCCTCCTCTGCATACAAGCGCACTGCGCTGGAGAAGCGCAGCGCCGGCGGCGGCGGCGGCGCACACAGTCCCGCCTCCAAGCGCAAGAAGCTTTCGCCGGCGCCCAAAAAGTTTGACAAATTGAGTCGTCGTCGTCGTAGCTCCAGCTCATCAGATTCAGGTATGTGTTGATGCTACGCTATTGAAATGAACAACTTCTAACCTAAAGGCGCCGCTGCCTTGGACAGATTCCTCAGATACTTCGTATTCGGATTCGGAATCGGGTTCCTCCTCATCGGACAGCTCATCGGGCTCGCACGAGACGCCACAGAAGCGTGTACGTGCCACAGACAAGGCGCTCAACGAGCGCAAACTAATCAAAAAACGTAAGCCGGACGGATGTGATGCTCGAATCAACCGCAAAATGCCAACTGATCGATCCTCAATTTTTGTTGCAGCCACTGAACAATCAACCAAGAAACGTTCACCCATTTCCATTGAGATTAAGAAACCATCGAACATGGTGGGTGTGTCGGCGCTTGTGTCGCCAGCCAATTCGCCAGACTCCGACAAGGAGAAGGACAATGGCAAGGACAAGGAGAAGGAGAAAGACAAAGAGAAGGATAAGGACAAGGACAAGGATGGCAAGAAATCGAGACGCGAGGAGCTGCTCAAACAGTTGCGCGCCGTCGAGGATGCCATTGCCAAGAAACGCTCCAAATTGACCTGATAACAGACGCACATCCTCCCCTCAAATCCCCTCAACGCATCCGCAGCCGCACTTGCAGCACGCCCCACAGCCCCGCCGTGTCGCACACGCACACACATTTGTGTGCTCGCCGCGTCTCTGTCCGGGTCTGGGAAACTGCAACTGCAACTGCAACTGTAACTGGAGTAGCATTAGCATGCAGTCTACGGCAATAAGCATCCATATATATATATATATAAACACTTATGTGGTTTTACCTTACATTCGCATCGCTTGTCGATATTGTGTCGATTGTCAGTTGAAAACAAACAATTCAATGCATTTAGTTTTAATAACCTCATCATTATTTACACGCGCACACACAACCACACACACACACACACACGCTCACAAACACTCACAAACACACACACACACACACACAGACAGACTATTTTTTTTGCCGCCCGCCAATAATACTACATTGATTATGATAGCTATACCATTGTATAAATAAAAGGCGCACTTCATTGGTTCAACTTTGTTGTCTTCTTTAAAATTCTTTCGCATTTTTAAAAAATTTAATTTTATTTTAAATACATTTATCTTTATATTAATAAGGTTTTCCATTGGACGTTAAAATATTTGAGGTGTCATTCCACCACGATTTATGATTGCAGTGAGTTGATATAGCAGGCAGCTCTTGACACGCACGCAGTGATCTCCATATAGCATTCAGCTCTTAGCAGACACAACGTGATCCGTTAGTTCATAGCTACAAAACTCGTTTCAATTGCTGACTGCTACAGTAGTCACTTGGCTGTTGTACTTTTTAACTGTTGTCTCTGATTTGAAACCTTTTCCATTGTCTTTAAGGCAAATTGTATTTAGTTTGGAATACAGCAGGACTTGATTCCATTTAAATTTATTGCTAATTAACTAGGCAAACTATTAGGTTTTCCACAATTGCATTAAATATTGTGTCATTCCACTATGATTCCGTTTTGGATAATTTAATACATCAGCCAGCCTTTGACACGCATACGTTGATGTTGTTAGTTAATTGCTATAAAACATGTTTATATATCCGACAACCTCTACAGTATTCGCTATCTAAATTTTGAAATGTCTAGAATTCAAAAGCCTCGCATTTATTGTTGTAAACTATTTCTTTCTATTGTTTTTTGTTTTTGAACAAAGCCACATTAATATGCCCTTCATAAACCATTTAATTTAAATTATAGCTAAGTAATGTAGAGTATAAAAAAATAGTAAAGCGAAGCCTTCTATTATGCTAGTAATACACACTTAAATTAAATTCGAGCAAGCAATTAATATAATTGGATTTACTTAAATTTAATTAACCGAACGCTATAAAATACATAAGCTAAGGCCCTCTGACGGCAATTAATAAAAACGAATTGCAAGCGGTCCAATAAGATAAAAGCGCCATCTATGGCTTAAATTAAACCTCAAATTAATCTAACGGGCACATTCTACACAATTTCCAATAAGAAAACGCCATTTAAATTTCAATTGTAATAAGAATTTGCAATAATTTCGAATGTCTGTCAGCAATTTTTGACCATTTGAGAAACAGAAGTATAATAATAAAAGTCAAGTAAATAATACAATATATTGAACAAGTAAGAGGTTCTAGTCGGGAGCTCCCGACTAGGGAATACCCTGAACCCTCTTCTTCCCACATCAAATGCATAAATATATTCTATTTTAGAAGCTGTATGTCAAGTTTGGTGACTCTAGCTCCAATTATTTACCAAATTTGCCCAAAAAACAGGATATCGATATCGATTTTTATCGATTGCTTGGAAACGGAGTAAGTTATCGATTATCGGAAACAAACTCGATCTGCGCGGGAGCCAGGAGCATCTTCATATAAAATTTCTCTAGCTCTTATACTAACGAACAGACAGACGGACATGGCTATATCGACTCAGCTATTTATACTGATCAAGAATATATATACTTTATGGGGTCGGAGTTGCTTCCTTCTGCCTGTTACATACATTTGGCTTTCGCACAAATCCAATTTATCCTTATACCCATTTTTAATGGGTTCAGGGTATAAAAAGCCAAACTTCGTGAAAATCGGATGAGATTTGGCCGAGATATGGGGGTGGTAAATTTTGACCCATATCTATATACGAATCTTGGGGTAAGATTTGGACATGAATTTCGACTAAAAAATCGGTGTTCAGATTTGAATGCCAGATTAATCTAGAGGGAAACCCATGAAGAAAAAGCGAAACTTCGTGGAAATCGGATGAGATTTGACCGAGTTATGGGGGTGGTAATTTTTGACCCATGTCTATATACGAAACTTGGGGTAAGATTTGGACATGCATTTCGACCAAAAAATCGGTGTCGAGATTTGAATGCCAGTTTAATCTAGAGGGAAAACCATGAAGAAAAAGCCAAACTTCGTGAAAATCGGATGAGATTTGACCGAGTTATGAGGGTGGTAAATTTTGACCCATGTCTATATACGAATCTTGGGGTAAGATTTGGACATGAATTTCGACTAAAAAATCGGTGTTCAGATTTGAATGCCAGTTTAATCTAGAGGGAAAACCATGAAGAAAAAGCCAAACTTCGTGAAAATCGGATGGGATTTGACCGAGTTATGGGGATGGTAAATTTTGACCCATGTCTATATACGAATCTTGGGGTAAGATTTGGACATGAATTTCGACTAAAAAATCGGTGTTCAGATTTGAATGCCACATTAATCTAGAGGGAAAACCATGAAGAAAAAGCCAAACTTCGTGAAAATCGGATGAGATTTGGCCGAGATATGGGGGTGGTAAATTTTGACCCATGTCTATATACGAATCTTGGGGTAAGATTTGGGCATGCATTCGACTAAAAAATCGGTGTTCAGATTTGAATGCCACATTAATCTAGAGGGAAAACCATGAAGAAAAAGCAAAACTTCGTGAAAATCGGATGAGATTTGGCCGAGATATGGGGGTGGTAAATTTTGACCCATGTCTATATACGAATCTTGGGGTAAGATTTGGACATGAATTTTGACTAAAAAATCGGTGTTAAGATTTGAATGCCACATTAATCTAGAGGGAAAATCATGAAGAAAAAGCCAAACTTCGTGAAAATCGGATGAGATTTGGCCGAGATATGGGGTGGTAAATTTTGACCCATGTCTATATACGAATCTTGGGGTAAGATTTGGACATGAATTTCGACTAAAAAATCGGTGTTCAGATTTGAATGCCAGATTAATCTAGAGGGAAAACCATGAAGAAAAAGCCAAACTTCGTGAAAATCGGATGAGATTTGGCCGAGATATGGGGGTGGTAAATTTTGACCCATATCTATATACGAATCTTGGGGTAAGATTTGGACATGAATTTCGACCAAAAAATCGGTGTTCAGATTTGAATGCCAGATTAATCTACAGGGAAAACCATGAAGAAAAAGCCAAACTTCGTGAAAATCGGATGAGATTTGACCGAGTTATGGGGGTGGTAAATTTTGACCCATGTCTATATACGAATCTTGGGGTAAGATTTGGGCATGCATTCAACCAAAAAATCGGTGTCGAGATTTGAATGCCACATTAATCTAGAGGGAAAACCATGAAGAAAAAGCCAAACTTCGTGAAAATCGGATGAGATTTGACCGAGTTATGGGGGTGGTAAATTTTGACCCATGTCTATATACGAATCTTAGGGTAAGATTTGGACATGAATTTCGACTAAAAAATCGGTGTTCAGATTTGAATGCCAGATTAATCTAGAGGGAAAACCATGAAGAAAAAGCCAAACTTCGTGAAAATCGGATGAGATTTGGCCGAGATATGGGGGTGGTAAATTTTGACCCATATCTATATACGAATCTTGGGGTAAGATTTGGACATGAATTTCGACCAAATAATCGGTGTTAAGATTTGAATGCCACATTAATCTAGAGGGAAAACCATGAAGAAAAAGCCAAACTTCGTGAAAATCGGATGAGATTTTACCGAGTTATGGGGGTGGTAAATTTTGACCCATGTCTATATACGAATCTTGGGGTAAGATTTGGACATGAATTTCGACTAAAAAATCGGTGTTCAGATTTGAATGCCAGATTAATCTAGAGGGAAAACCATGAAGAAAAAGCCAAACTTCGTGAAAATCGGATGAGATTTGACCGAGTTATGGGGGTGGTAAATTCTGACCCATGTCTATATACGAATCTTGGGGTAAGATTTGGACATGCATTCGACCAAATAATCGGTGTTAAGATTTGAATGCCACATTAATCTAGAGGGAAAACCATGAAGAAAAAGCCAAACTTCGTGAAAATCGGATGAGATTTGGCCGAGATATGGAGGTGGTAAATTTTGACCCATGTCTATATACGAATCTTGGGGTAAGATTTGGACATGAATTTCGACCAAAAAATCGGTGTTCAGATTTGAATGCCAGATTAATCTAGAGGGAAAACCATGAAGAAAAAGCCAAACTTCGTGAAAATCGGATGAGATTTGGCCGAGATATGGGGGTGGTAAATTTTGACCCATATCTATATACGAATCTTGGGGTAAGATTTGGACATGAATTTCGACCAAAAAATCGGTGTTCAGATTTGAATGCCAGATTAATCTACAGGGAAAACCATGAAGAAAAAGCCAAACTTCGTGAAAATCGGATGAGATTTGACCGAGTTATGGGGGTGGTAAATTTTGACCCATGTCTATATACGAATCTTGGGGTAAGATTTGGGCATGCATTCGACCAAAAAATCGGTGTCGAGATTTGAATGCCACATTAATCTAGAGGGAAAACCATGAAGAAAAAGCCAAACTTCGTGAAAATCGGATGAGATTTGACCGAGTTATGGGGGTGGTAAATTTTGACCCATGTCTATATACGAATCTTAGGGTAAGATTTGGACATGAATTTCGACTAAAAAATCGGTGTTCAGATTTGAATGCCGGATTAATCTAGAGGGAAAACCACGAAGAAAAAGCCAAACTTCGTGAAAATCGGATGAGATTTGACCGAGTTATGGGGGTGGTAAATTTTGACCCATGTCTATATACGAATCTTGGGGTAAGATTTGGACATGAATTTCGACTAAAAAATCGGTGTTCAGATTTGAATGCCACATTAATCTAGAGGGAAAACCATGAAGAAAAAGCCAAACTTCGTGAAAATCGGATGAGATTTGACCGAGTTATGAGGGTGGTAAATTTTGACCCATGTCTATATACGAATCTTGGGGTAAGATTTGGACATGAATTTCGACTAAAAAATCGGTGTTCAGATTTGAATGCCAGATTAATCTAGAGGGAAAACCATGAAGAAAAAGCCAAACTTCGTGAAAATCGGATGAGATTTGACCTAGTTATGAGGGTGGTAAATTTTGACCCATGTCTATATACGAATCTTGGGGTAAGATTTGGACATGCATTTCGACCAAAAAATCGGTGTCGAGATTTGAATGCCACATTAATCTAGAGGGAAAACCATGAAGAAAAAGCCAAATTTCGTGAAAATCGGATGAGATTTGACCGAGTTATGGGGGTGGTAAATTTTGACCCATGTCTATATACGAATCTTGGGGTAAGATTTGGACATGCATTCGACCAAATAATCGGTGTTAAGATTTGAATGCCACATTAATCTAGAGGGAAAACCATGAAGAAAAAGCCAAACTTCGTGAAAATCGGATGAGATATGGCCGAGATATGGCGGTGGTAAATTTTGACCCATGTCTATATACGAATCTTGGGGTAAGATTTGGACATGAATTTCGACCAAATAATCGGTGTTAAGATTTGAATGCCACATTAATCTAGAGGGAAAACCATGAAGAAAAAGCCAAACTTCGTGAAAATCGGATGAGATTTTACCGAGTTATGGGGGTGGTAAATTTTGACCCATGTCTATATACGAATCTTGGGGTAAGATTTGGACATGAATTTCGACTAAAAAATCGGTGTTCAGATTTGAATGCCAGATTAATCTAGAGGGAAAACCATGAAGAAAAAGCCAAACAACGTGAAAATCGGATGAGATTTGACCGAGTTATGGGGGTGGTAAATTCTGACCCATGTCTATATACGAATCTTGGGGTAAGATTTGGACATGCATTCGACCAAATAATCGGTGTTAAGATTTGAATGCCACATTAATCTAGAGGGAAAACCATGAAGAAAAAGCCAAACTTCGTGAAAATCGGATGAGATTTGGCCGAGATATGGGGGTGGTAAATTTTGACCCATGTCTATATACGAATCTTGGGGTAAGATTTGGACATGAATTTCGACCAAAAAATCGGTGTTCAGATTTGAATGCCAGATTAATCTAGAGGGAAAACCATGAAGAAAAAGCCAAACTTCGTGAAAATCGGATGAGATTTGACCGAGATATGGGGGTGGTAAATTTTGACCCATATCTATATACGAATCTTGGGGTAAGATTTGGGCATGAATTTCGACCAAAAAATCGGTGTTCAGATTTGAATGCCAGATTAATCTACAGGGAAAACCATGAAGAAAAAGCCAAACTTCGTGAAAATCGGATGAGATTTGACCGAGTTATGGGGGTGGTAAATTTTGACCCATGTCTATATACGAATCTTGGGGTAAGATTTGGGCATGCATTCGACCAAAAAATCGGTGTCGAGATTTGAATGCCACATTAATCTAGAGGGAAAACCATGAAGAAAAAGCCAAACTTCGTGAAAATCGGATGAGATTTGACCGAGTTATGGGGGTGGTAAATTTTGACCCATGTCTATATACGAATCTTAGGGTAAGATTTGGACATGAATTTCGACTAAAAAATCGGTGTTCAGATTTGAATGCCGGATTAATCTAGAGGGAAAACCGCGAAGAAAAAGCCAAACTTCGTGAAAATCGGATGAGATTTGACCGAGTTATGGGGGTGGTAAATTTTGACCCATGTCTATATACGAATCTTGGGGTAAGATTTGGACATGAATTTCGACTAAAAAATCGGTGTTCAGATTTGAATGCCACATTAATCTAGAGGGAAAACCATGAAGAAAAAGCCAAACTTCGTGAAAATCGGATGAGATTTGACCGAGTTATGAGGGTGGTAAATTTTGACCCATGTCTATATACGAATCTTGGGGTAAGATTTGGACATGAATTTCGACTAAAAAATCGGTGTTCAGATTTGAATGCCAGATTAATCTAGAGGGAAAACCATGAAGAAAAAGCCAAACTTCGTGAAAATCGGATGAGATTTGACCTAGTTATGAGGGTGGTAAATTTTGACCCATGTCTATATACGAATCTTGGGGTAAGATTTGGACATGCATTTCGACCAAAAAATCGGTGTCGAGATTTGAATGCCACATTAATCTAGAGGGAAAACCATGAAGAAAAAGCCAAATTTCGTGAAAATCGGATGAGATTTGACCGAGTTATGGGGGTGGTAAATTTTGACCCATGTCTATATACGAATCTTGGGGTAAGATTTGGACATGAATTTCGACTAAAAAATCGGTGTTCAGATTTGAATGCCACATTAATCTAGAGGGAAAACCATGAAGAAAAAGCCAAACTTCGTGAAAATCGGATGAGATTTGACCTAGTTATTAGGGTGGTAAATTTTGACCCATGTCTATATACGAATCTTGGGGTAAGATTTGGACATGCATTTCGACCAAAAAATCGGTGTCGAGATTTGAATGCCACATTAATCTAGAGGGAAAACCATGAAGAAAAAGCCAAATTTCGTGAAAATCGGATGAGATTTGACCGAGTTATGGGGGTTGTAAATTTTGACCCATGTCTATATACGAATCTTGGGGTAAGATTTGGACATGCATTCGACCAAATAATCGGTGTTAAGATTTGAATGCCACATTAATCTAGAGGGAAAACCATGAAGAAAAAGCCAAACTTCGTGAAAATCGGATGAGATTTGGCCGAGATATGGGGGTGGTAAATTTTGACCCATGTCTATATACGAATCTTGGGGTAAGATTTGGACATGAATTTCGACCAAAAAATCGGTGTTCAGATTTGAATGCCAGATTAATCTAGAGGGAAAACCATGAAGAAAAAGCCAAACTTCGTGAAAATCGGATGAGATTTGGCCGAGATATGGGGGTGGTAAATTTTGACCCATATCTATATACGAATCTTGGAGTAAGATTTGGACATGAATTTCGACCAAAAAATCGGTGTTCAGATTTGAATGCCAGATTAATCTACAGGGAAAACCATGAAGAAAAAGCCAAACTTCGTGAAAATCGAATGAGATTTGGCCGAGATATGGGGGTGGTAAATTTTGACCCATGTCTATATACGAATCTTGGGGTAAGATTTGGGCATGCATTCGACCAAAAAATCGGTGTCGAGATTTGAATGCCACATTAATCTAGAGGGAAAACCATGAAGAAAAAGCCAAACTTCGTGAAAATCGGATGAGATTTGACCGAGTTATGGGGGTGGTAAATTTTGACCCATGTCTATATACGAATCTTAGGGTAAGATTTGGACATGAATTTCGACTAAAAAATTGGTGTTCAGATTTGAATGCCGGATTAATCTAGAGGGAAAACCACGAAGAAAAAGCCAAACTTCGTGAAAATCGGATGAGATTTGACCGAGTTATGGGGGTGGTAAATTTTGACCCATGTCTATATACGAATCTTGGGGTAAGATTTGGACATGAATTTCGACTAAAAAATCGGTGTTCAGATTTGAATGCCACATTAATCTAGAGGGAAAACCATGAAGAAAAAGCCAAACTTCGTGAAAATCGGATGAGATTTGACCGAGTTATGAGGGTGGTAAATTTTGACCCATGTCTATATACGAATCTTGGGGTAAGATTTGGACATGAATTTCGACTAAAAAATCGGTGTTCAGATTTGAATGCCAGATTAATCTAGAGGGAAAACCATGAAGAAAAAGCCAAACTTCGTGAAAATCGGATGAGATTTGACCTAGTTATGAGGGTGGTAAATTTTGACCCATGTCTATATACGAATCTTGGGGTAAGATTTGGACATGCATTTCGACCAAAAAATCGGTGTCGAGATTTGAATGCCACATTAATCTAGAGGGAAAACCATGAAGAAAAAGCCAAATTTCGTGAAAATCGGATGAGATTTGACCGAGTTATGGGGGTGGTAAATTTTGACCCATGTCTATATACGAATCTTGGGGTAAGATTTGGACATGAATTTCGACTAAAAAATCGGTGTTCAGATTTGAATGCCACATTAATCTAGAGGGAAAACCATGAAGAAAAAGTCAAACTTCGTGAAAATCGGATGAGATTTGACCTAGTTATGAGGGTGGTAAATTTTGACCCATGTCTATATACGAATCTTGGGGTAAGATTTGGACATGCATTTCGACCAAAAAATCGGTGTCGAGATTTGAATGCCACATTAATCTAGAGGGAAAACCATGAAGAAAAAGCCAAATTTCGTGAAAATCGGATGAGATTTGACCGAGTTATGGGGGTGGTAAATTTTGACCCATGTCTATATACGAATCTTGGGGTAAGATTTGGACATGAATTTCGACTAAAAAATCGGTGTCGAGATTTGAATGCCACATTAATCTAGAGGGAAACCCATGAAGAAAAAGCCAAACTTCGTGAAAATGGGATGAGATTTGACCGAGTTATGGGGGTGGTAAATTTTGACCCATGTCTATATACGAATCTTGGGGTAAGATTTGGACATGCATTCGACCAAATAATCGGTGTTAAGATTTGAATGCCACATTAATCTAGAGGGAAAACCATGAAGAAAAAGCCAAACTTCGTGAAAATCGGATGAGATTTGGCCGATATATGGGGGTGGTAAATTTTGACCCATGTCTATATACGAATCTTGGGGTAAGATTTGGACATGAATTTCGACCAAAAAATCGGTGTTCAGATTTGAATGCCAGATTAATCTAGAGGGAAAACCATGAAGAAAAAGCCAAACTTCGTGAAAATCGGATGAGATTTGACCGAGTTATGGGGGTGGTAAATTTTGACCCATGTCTATATACGAATCTTGGGGTAAGATTTGGACATGCATTTCGACCAAAAAATCGGTGTCGAGATTTGAATGCCACATTAATCTAGAGGGAAAACCATGAAGAAAAAGCCAAACTTCGTGAAAATCGGATGAGATTTGGCCGAGATATGGGGGTGGTAAATTTTGACCCATGTCTATATACGAATCTTGGGGTAAGATTTGGACATGAATTTCGACTAAAAAATCGGTGTTCAGATTTGAATGCCAGATTAATCTAGAGGGAAAACCATGAAGAAAAAGCCAAACTTCGTAAAAATCGGATGAGATTTGACCGAGCTATGAGGGTGGTAAATTTTGACCCATGTCTATATACGAATCTTGGGGTAAGATTTGGACATGCATTTTGACCAAAAAATCGGTGTCGAGATTTGAATGCCACATTAATCTAGAGGGAAAACCATGAAGAAAAAGCCAAACTTCGTGAAAATCGGATGAGATTTGACCGAGTTATGGGGGTGGTAAATTTTGACCCATGTCTATATACGAATCTTGGGGTAAGATTTGGACATGCATTTCGACTAAAAAATCTGTGTTAAGATTTGAATGCCACATTAATCTAGAGGGAAAACCATGAAGAAAAATCCTATATCATATATATATTCTATTTTAGAAGCTATATGTCAAGTTTTATTATTTACCAACATTACCCAAAAAACAGGATATCGATATCGATTTTTATCGATTTCTTGGAACGGAGTAAGTTATCGATTATCGGATCTTAAGTCTTTAGCTCTTATAGGTTCTGAGATCCTTGCGTTCAAACATACGGACGGACGGACGGACAGACAGACGGACATGGCTAGATCGAATCGACTATTGATGCTGATCAAGAATATATATACTTTATGGGGTCGGAGTTGCTTCCTTCTGCCTGTTACAAACATTTGGATTTTGCACAAATACAATATACCCTTATACCCATTTTTAATGGGTTCAGGGTATAAAAAGTAAAAATATAAATATGTCTTTATAAATAGGATTTTTTTTGTTCAGGGCGTTGAACAAGTTCGATATCTCTTCAAATATCTGATTATAATTAATTCTTAAATTCACGTAAATATAGAAAAATTTATTTGAATGTACTTAGATATTTATTTTATTTAACTCAATTTTAAGCAATAATTATAAAATTCGTATTTTTTTTTATTATACTTAAGTTCTATTTTTGTTAGTTTCTTAAAAATTTGCTTCATTTTGTTTTTTTTTTTTTATTTATTTAATAATTTTATGCGGCAGCTGCCAGAAATTGCAAATGCCAATGTGCCAATGTGTGTGTGTGTGCGAGTGTGCGTGTGCGTGCATGTAATACGTTGTAATTTTACACCAATGTGAGTGTGCGTATGTGTGTGCGAGTGTGCGTGTGAGTGCTTTGAATAAAACCTATTTAGATGACGAATCACAGAAATTTGGCCTCATCAATGTGTGTTCCCGAAACACAACTCTACTTGCCGAACCGTTGCCCCACTCCGCCACACCCACACCCATCCCCCCCCCCCCCCCCCCCCCCCCCCCCCCCCACCCACACACCGCTAACCACAATCATATACAGCACACCACACTGTCCTCCCCCTGCAACCCTGCCATCGACACGTTCAGCGCAAAACCGACTCCGAATTTGACTTTGACTATATTACATTACACGATTTTCTTTTTTTGCTTTTGATTTCTTATGCCCTTACCTTGAGTGTATTATGATTTTGCTGCACAGCATGTTGAGTTGGATATATCTGAGGCCTTATACATTCTTGAACAGCGTCAACAATCTTTTATCCTGACTGTTAAGCCATTAGTTAGTGATTCGGCTCTGGGTTCGAAGCAGCAACCTGCCTTTATCGGATTCGGCTGACAATAAGTCCAGGTTTTGGCTTTAATTAAGTTAAACAATTGATATTAAATTTATTTTTGATAGTTCCACAGGAGAAACTTAATTTGCCAGCTGTAAAGACTTTCAGTAGAAGAAGAGAAAGGTCAAAATTGGATCTCCACCCCAAATTGAAATTGAATATATTATTATATTATATTATGTATTTATTTATTTATTGGGGCCTCAGGTATTTTTTGTTTGGGACTGGGTTAAGCTTCAGAGTTTTTTCGAACCACGACAAAACCAAATACGGTTCGGTTCGTCTGAAAAATTCGGGTTCGAACCGGTTCGGAAATATTTCAACCTTGTATCTATTTCGAATAATGATATCATCTTGAATGAACGGGTCTTAGAAGTGACTTAGCATCAAATTTTTGCTTGTAAGGGCATCTGCTCTTCGACAAACATGCAGAAAACTTGTCGCTCTTATTCAACGCACATACATATGCATATGCATATGCACATGTGCACATGTATATGTGTGTGCGTGTGCTACAAAAACATTTGCAAATTTCTTGTTCTTTTCTCGTCATCGTCTCTCATTTTTTGCAATCACAGCCGCAAAGCTGTCAGAACACATTGTCATCATCAGGCAGCCTATCACACCACCCTCCCTGCCCTCCTTCCCACCCCTTGCTGTTCACCACCCACCTGGTCACAGGCCTGCTTGTGTGTGTGTAAGTGTTGTGTGTGTAGAATTTGTACATATCGTGCAGCATATACGCATACATGTGTCCGTAATCGTTGGCTCTGCTTGAGCCTAGCCCGTGGAAATAGTGTAATAAAGGACAGCTGAACTGTGCCGTCCCCACCACCACCCCCTCCCTTCCATCACAACACCCCGCCCCTGTAACAGAGGCAACCCCCCCTTCTGGAAGCAAGCAGTTTCTTCGCAGGATTAGCGAATTCCGTTGGCATTTTTTACGCACTCTAAGGCAGGCCAAAGAAAAAAACACGTTAGAGTTGGTTGTGCCCGACTAGGAGATACCCTGAACCGAGTTGTCTTCACAAGGATACCAAAAGGTATTCTTAAACGAGATATGCTCAAAATACTGGAGGTTGCTATCAACTCATCGATTTTTATCGATTTTTAATCGATTTCAAGGCATTCCCGTAATCGAGTTATTGAACATTTGATATATACCAAGTGTTCCTGTGACATTCAAGAAGCTACATTCAATTATTATATTATATTTCCCGAAATACAGACAGCTCTGGATAGATGGGCAGACTAACCTGGCCACATCGACTCGACTCCTAATGCAGATCCGGAATATATATACTTTCTCTTCTTCTCCCTGTAACGTACCTTGGCGCAGAACCAATATACTCTGTGTGCCCATTTCCGAGGGGTAAGGGCCATGAAAACCGTGGTGGACACCTTTGTCGTAGAACGGAGGGCTGATGGGGGCAGGGCTGGGCCAACATGTGCGACAGCAAAAACAATCACGAACAGATTTATCGCATTCATATTCCAGCTTGATGCGATATGTGACCCAAAACGGGCACCGGCCGGAGGGGGCGTGGCCTGCCAGTGGGGTTGGTCGAGTTACTTGGGCCGAAAAATATATAAAAAAAAAAAATTTCAAATTTTTCTTTTTTTCCCCGTTAGAATCGTGTGCGTATGTGTGTCAAGACCGCAAAATGGGATTACATTACTCAAAGAAATTTATTTTGACAGAACTAATATTTTTACACAGATCAGGGCTGCCGCTGATGTGTGCTCCCGCTTCCGCTCCCGTCCCGCCCCCGCTCCCACCTCTTGCGCCTGGTCGAAAGTTTGGGTCGGAGATTGCGGTTTGGTTGCGTGGGGGGGGGGGGGGGGGGGGGGGGGGGGGGGGTTGGGGTTGGGCAGGTTTCTGGCGCGGCAAATGCTGGTGTGCGCGACGTTGACTAACTGCGCTGCCTTAAGCTGGGGCCGGCGGTTAAATTGGGCGGCAATCCTAGCGGGTCTTTGGCCAAATTTCAACCTGCAACTGAGCCGACGTAGGGCTACATTGTAGAGGAAATAAATAATGAACCTTTACTTTGTTTAAGCTGTGTCTTGAAAGATCTCCAATCCTGTCTGGAAATAATAATTAGAGAGCTGTTTGATATGGCACATGTGCTTCCATAGCAAGCAGCTTTTGAAATGCGGTTAAGAATATAAATAAAATAAATAGATAGATCTTATATTCGATCTTGGCTCGAATGTGTATGTGCATGGTTGCAGTCAGGTTTCAGCCGAGTACTTTAATACTCTCTATAAGTTTTCCCTAGAAATATATGAGCTATATCAAATAATCATTATTTTGTGAATGCTTGTCTAAGAAGTAGGTAATGCTTCGGAGTTGAGTTGATACACGATTTAAACGACAAATTTAATCCAATTATAGCTCTACGTTAATTCCTTTAAAGAACCCATAAAGAAAACTCGTCAAAGCAAGCAACATTTGCATGCTTGTCAGTATGAACTGATCTTAATTGGTATCAAAATATATAATATTAAAAATATTTTGACTAAACTAAGCATTTACTATAATTTAAATAATATAGAGCTCTATGGGAAGCTTCGCAAATCTGCCAAAACTGTAGCAAGTCGGAGCACAGCTCGGGTCGAAGTATTATGTTCGCAATAAAGTTGTCCCTTCTCTACAAGGACATACAATTTTTACTTTCTCTACTCTATAAGTTTGAGTAATGCTAGATATCTAAGCTATGTAGACTAGTTTTTTTTACAAATATATGATTTTAATATGTTTCTTACTTAAACACTCTTCATAGCATGCAGTTTTTGCCTGTTGGTACTAGAGAATATAACTCAAGTATTTAGGCAAGGCATTGAGCTTTCATAGCTGGCAGCTATGAGCAAGAGTCTTGACCAAAGCTATCAGTTAAGCTTAGTGCGCGTTATCCTTTGCTTTGGGTGTGTGTGCGTGTGTGAGTGCGAGTGTGAGCCAGATCAAAATGGCAGCCAATTTCCGCGTCTTGACTTTATAAACGTGGCAGCTAAGGGGTCGGCCAGCAAGAGGGATTTGTGGAATCGAGCACTGTCTGCGTCGCCAGCACGTGGGGGATTCAGTTTTGCAATGGCAACATATATGCGTATATAATGTGTATGTACATATATTTAGACATATGTATGTACATACAGTCCTGTGCGTTGTCCATGGCGTCGCATAGTCAAGGCAACGATTTTGTCAGCCCAATTTTTATTATTTGCACTGCGACTGCGTGTGGGCGTGTGTACGTGTGTGTGTGAGTGGCTGTGTGTGTCCCTATGCCCAGCACAACTTTTCTTTGATGCAATATGTACAACCGACCCGGTGAGGCTAAAAGGAGCAAAGCGAAAGGATGTCGTCGCACTCCGACTCGACCCTCACGTACGAACTTTTGCCATAACAACAACTGTGGCCATTACCTATCCGGAGCATGTGAGAGACACACTCACACACACACACGCACGCAAGTCCTGCCTGTTGGTCCTTGCGATACCTTTGCGCGTCCAACGCAGCAGCAGCAGCAACTTGAGTCCGAGACCTAACCCAAGCGCAGCACCCACCACCCATCGTCAACGTCGCCATTTGCCATCAAAAGGCTTTCAATGGCAGACGCAGACTTTTCTCCACTTGGCCGTCACGACAGTCCAAATGTCCGACGTGGTCTCTGTGTGCCGTGTCCTTGCCTGGACGCGCCGTGCCCGTCCTTGTGGTCCGCGTCCGTTGCCAGGACGGACCGCAATGGCGTTTGCTCGTATTTGCCTTTGCCCACAACTCGCACCATGGTCACCAGGCACCACCTAGCACGACCCAGCACCACCCCGCACCACCCCCGTGCAGGCAGCCAGCAGCAGGCGGGCCCTGTGGGCGTTTGGCTTGTGCATGGGGTGGATTTTTCGCCATTATTGTAACAATTTTGATCAATGGCCCTATTTGGTCCGTTGTCCGCCAGAAGAAAAAAAAGAACGAAAAAAACGAGCCCAAAATATTATCAGAGCCCAAAATGCCGAACCCCAAATACCAAATACCGTGCCCAATATGCCAATCCCAACACGGCCTCTGGTCGCTCTCATATTCATTCGCATGTTTCTGGCGTTTCCTTTTTTTATTTTGAGTATCGTTCTTTGTCCTTTATTTTTTTGTATAGCCTAGTATAGCCTATACCCTGGCCAGGGCTGGCCACAGGAGTATGCCGGACCTGCTGGGAGCCGAGTTTTGTAAAAGCTTTTGAAGTGAAGGGATCGTATATATATATATAAATTTATTAAAGCATATTCATCTATCTACACGGGGGCTCGATTCCTTCAATATCTTATATAAATTTCAAGTTTTTACTATTAATTTAAAAATATTTTTTTTGTTTTTTTTTTTTGAAATCTTTAAATACACAAATATTTTTGAAGTTTAATGCTATCATTAACGGTTTATTTTAAAATGTTATGCTAAAATTAAAGATTTCCGTTTGGTTTTAATTTTCGATTTTCGCGCTGCTTCGTTCTATTTTTAAGCTGATTGGAATGTGAATCTGATCGGAATTGTGATGCGATTTCATCTCTTGGATTCGAGTTGAATCCAATTTGAAACGAAATATACTTATTAAATGTATAAATAAATACAGACTTGGGCTTTCGATGATGAGAGATATTATATAGTCTAGAGTGCCATTGCTCAACTTAACATAGGGTATCTTTTGGTCGTGTATACTCTGTTGCCAATATCTTATTTGTTTTTTTTTTTTTCTATATATTTTTTCATGTTTATTTTATTATTTATTTTTGCCGCGTTTGCTACTTTTGCCCGACGCGTGACTGTTATTATTTGTGCTTTGGCCTTATGACCACACACACACACACACACACACACACACGTACACAGAGGGCACCCGCACATATGTGCGACCACAGGCCATGACAACATTTCGGGCTAATCGAAGTTAACCCTTGGCTGGCTTTGCCAATTTTTTATGCATGGCTCCCATTTGCCATTCAATTCGATTCGATTCCTTTCTCGATTTCTGCTCTTGTTGTTGTTGCTGTTGCTCTTGTCCATTAAATTTACGACACAAAACGCAGTCGGGCAAACAAACAAACAAACAAACAAATCGACGCATAGACAAACAAACAAACAAACAGCAGGGCAAACATTTTTATAAAGTCGCCGACGAGGATGACGCCAATGAGGCAGGCGCCCCAAAGATTGGACGAGCTGGCTTCGTCCAACTGGGTGCTGGGGAGTGGGTGGGGGAGGTGGGATGTGTTGGTTGTGGGAGGAGGGGCAGGCGCAGTGGTTAACCTCGACTGGGTACTGGGACACATGTTTGCGGACATTTTATGCAAAATTCTCGGAATGGGAGATTGCGAATTGGAATTGGAAGCGAGCTTCAGTTGAGAGTTGCAGGTTGGGTCCGGTCCGGTGCTGCTACATGTGTGTGTGTGTGTGTTCGTGTGTGCGTGTGTGTGTGTGTGTGTACTATATGTATACATTAACCTATTTGCATTTCTGTCTCTTTGTAGTTTTTTGGAAGTGGACTGCGACGAGTGGACAGCAGTACATGATATTAATGGACTTTGACAGAGGATAAATTTCAGATAAATGTCGAAAGAGAGCTACCTCTAAAGGTTATACTGAAAGCTCAGCATGTGGAATTGGAAATCGAGTACAATAAATCGAAATATTTGGCTGAAAAACATACCGAAACCCGAACAGAACCATATGGTGACTCTAGCTCGAAAAACCTAAGACAGTTGCTCAAAAACAGGAATGTGAAATCGATTTTTATCGATTGCTACGGTGCAGGTTATCGATAATCGGAAAAAACTCGTGCTTTGCGGGCACTAGGCGGAACTACGCTGAACATTTCAAATCTCTGCTCTTATAGGTTCGTGGATAGACGCGTTTACGCGGACAGACGGATGGATGGAGAGATGGACGGACGGATGGATATGGGCAGATCGACTCGAGTATTGATGCTGATTATACACAATGGTGTCCTTCTGCCTGTTACATATGTATGCAAAACTTCCATATACCCATTTTCATACATTTGTAACATTGGAAACCGAACGTGCACGAAGCGATCTCATTAATCGATTCCCCAAAAACTTGCCGTGCTTGCAGCCTTAATTAATCAATTTAATCCTTTAGCTGAATGCCATAATTTATTAATCGATAATCAATTCAGTTCACACAGTTGCTTAGCTTTCTTGCTCTCTTGTGAGCGTAATTTTTTTTATTCCTTTTTGTTGGTTGTCCTTAAACGTTTCGCCGGTAGCAAACAGCTGTTGATTCAATTTTGATTTTGAATCTACCTTTTTGTTGATCTTTCATAGATTAATTCAGAAATACTAATTGATCATTGAAAATTTCTGGCTTTCTCTGAGTTTATTGGCAAGGCAAAGTCGTAGGTCACCTGATACGCTTGTACACATTTAGGTTTTGGGCTTTGTTGAGGTGTGGCTGCCCAATTTGCAACTTATGCAACCAGCATATCCTGCAGCAGTCCAAGCAAGCGGCCAAATGGGCGCAGGATCAGTTGCAGGAGCCGAGGCAGATGTTCCGAACTCTGCTCCTTACCAGCATAATGCGTACTGCGTACACAGGGCCAAACGTGTGTGTCTATATAATATTACCAAACTGGCGAACAAGGTGCAAATTAAGTGAATTTAAATGCCAGCCTGTGGTCGACACAGAGAGCGAGAGAGAGAGGGAGAGCGAGAGGGAGAGATAGAGTGCGAGGGGGCCTGCAGGGAGAGGGCAGGCTCTGTATGGAGGTTTGCATATTGGATAGGGAAAACACGCAGATGTCCTTAAAAGCGACTTTTTTTTTTATATCACACACTCACACACTCACACACACGCACGCACATACTGGGTTATAGGCCTCGGCGAGTCCTGTTTTGTCCTGTCTGCGTTTTATTTTCGAATTATATGAAAAATTTGTAAGCTCTCGCGATCTCATATGACGAAACGGGACATGCAAACTACAAAGGACCAACAACAACAACAACAACAACAAAGGATGTGCATGTGTATGTGTGCCGCCAGATTGCCGCAAGGTAGGCAAAAAAAAAGTGCACACAAAATCAACGCCGCGTCGTTGTATCTCTCTCCTGGCGTGTGTCCTGTGCGTATTGCTGCTGCTTCTTGCTGCCTTGTAAATGCCCTAGCTTAGCGGGCATACGAATTCTGGCATGCCATATGTAACACCTAGCTGGAGGTATATACGCCGGATCAGTTATAGGAGACGAAGCTCTCATCTGTCCATCTGTCTATATCTATGTCAGTTAGTATTGCAGGCAGCACATATGTCAGTGTCGACCAGATCGGAACATTGTAGAATATAACGGACATAGAAAGAAAAGCTCGAAAGTTGAGTTATTTTCTTTTGAGTTGAGTTTCCCCTGTGTTTTTGCTATATATAAGCAATATTTGATTGGCATCGGCTAACTATATATATATATATGTATATATAGCTGATATAATTAAGCGAAATTTATTTTTTGTGTGAACAACCTAGGCGTCCTTGAAGCTTTCTTTCATATCAGCTAAATCTTATCAACAAGGTACTTCTATATTTGTTGCATATAGCTCCATAAGCGCAATCGAGAAAGAAGAAGAGTTTTTAATGAGTATGAAAAAGTTATCATTATCGAAAAGTTTTCTGTATTGAGAAGTTTTCACAAGTTCCTACACATATCCGCCAAGCCAGTATCTACATATATACTAGGGTATTTGGGCTTCGGCGTGTCGTTTCTTTCTTGTTTTCTTTTTTTTTGCATATCACATGCCAGCACGGGACATTGGCAAAAGGGGTAGCTGCGGCGACGGCGGCGAGGGGGTTGAATCATCATTTGAATAATTCGACATTTGCGGGCAGCCTGCCTGCCTTGCCGCCCGACAGACCGACCGACCGAGCGACCGGCTGCCTAGTTGCCTGGGCCAGGACGCGTCGTTGTCCTGGCGCTACCTTTGCCACGGCCACCTTTTCCACCTTTTCCAGCTCTTATTTATTTTTTTCGCAGCTTTCCACGCGCCGCAGCCGCGCATCGAATGACGAAAATTTCGTAATAAATAAATAATCCTTTTCCGTGTGGAAAAACTATGCCACACACACATGTAGCTGAGCGTGTGTGTGTGTATAAAATTTGCTCTCAATTTGAAATTATGCTGCGCGGAAAAAATGAGGCCATGCAAATGCAAAGCCCGCATGTGTATGAGTGTGTGTGTCTGAGTGTGTGTGTGTGTGTGTGTGTGTGTGTGTGTGACAGTGGAAGGGGAGTGGTAGGGGTAGGGGGATGTACAGGGGGTAAGCTGTAGAGGATTTCGCAACATCAAAGCAACACCTGGCCAACATTGAACATCTAAAATCGAAAACGAAATCGCAATCGATTGGATTCACATACTCGAGACAACTTTAAACGATGCCAAATTTGAATATTCGAAGTGGAACGCGAATCGATGCTGAGCCTGAGCGAAAATGATTTTGGGTCGATTCGAGAACAACTTGACAGAGACAGCTTGTCATCCGTCAAGTTCTACTATATGAAAGAGGTTCCATTCCGTTTCCTGAGCTCGTATTCGTTCGAGTTGCTTGGGTCGCTGGTCTTAAGCGAACCGCTAAGTGGTTCAAACCCGTGTTGATTGCTTTTGGAGAGGTCTTCTTGTTGTACTACCAAGTCGACTTGTATAGACCTCGTGGTTCATATTTGGAAGAGATCTTGCACCAAGCCTCTCTGTTTTTGGGCAATTGTCAGGACACTTTGCGTAGGTGCGTCTCTTTTATAGCTTTGCAGAGGGTATTTTAATTTTATTATGATGTTATGTGTAACGCATAGAAAAAGACATCTCCAGCATCAACAGACAAGTTGATGTCCGTTCTTCCGTCCGTCAGTGTGTTTCTTGCGAACTGGATTCTCAGATTTTGAAGCTGTCAGCTTGAAACTTCTCATAGGTCCGTCTTTTTGTTGCAGGCAGTACATATATCAGCACCAGCCGGATCGGACCCCTTTGGTCCGATTGGTCGCAAAGTCAGTTCTTGTATGGAAAACTTCTTTGTTTGCCGAGATATCTCTCTCAAGCTCGGCATTTAAAAGTTTCACTATGTTGCCACATGCATGTAAAATCTTATCTATATACTATAGTATAATTTATAATATATAGCTACCATTGGCAAGATCGGTCGAAAAGTAGGTTCTTGTATGGCCAAATATTCTGTTTTCCAAGACATTTGCATTTACGAGCTTTACGATTCTCACATTTCTGCAAAACGGAAATGTCTACAAGGCAGATATATTCTTATGTAAACGTTTTATTTTTGGCAGGAAGTACATATGTATGTCGTTATTGGCTGGATCGGATCACTATGTCATATATACAGGATATGTAACGAAAATTAATTTCTTTTATGAACAATTTTTTAGTTGCATTTGGTTTTATACAAATGAGCAAAACCTTGATAAGGTTTCGGATCAGCTTATCATAAACCTCTCACAGGAATAATCTGCCGGAAATTGAGCTTCTGTATTGATAAGCCATTTCTTTGGCTCAAGATAGAGTATTGCACAAAAATCTATTAAATATCTCTTAAATGTCTCATAAAAAAATATGCATTTCAAAAGGGATTTCATTTTCAACTTTTTGCGATTCTGTACAAAGTCTTATTAACACAATTAGTTTTAATTTATCAGTTTGATTTTTGTATAAATCATTAATGTTTTCTTACAAACTGCAAAGGGACGCAGAGTTTGAATTAAATGAAATGTTTAATTTCTTGTCATATTTTTCGTTTTGTGCCCAATTTTCGCTGAGTGTATTTGGGCATTTAGAATGACATTGCCATCATTCAATTGAATTTCAAAACAATTTTCAATAGCTGCTGTCGCTGTGTTGTGTTTGGATTTTTCCACAGCTGCAACCCTCGAGTCTGGATGGAAAATAAATTTGCCTGTTGGACAGATTTGCGCAGATTTTTTTTTTCGGTTTCTTTTTTTTTTAACTGCAGCAGCCGCAGATCCTAACCCCTAAGCCCCTTAACCCTTTTTTTTGTGCAATTGCAGTTTTTCGTTTTACTGTTTCTTTGGCGAATGCACAAATCCATAAATCCAAAGGGGAAAAACAAAATGGAAAATGCCTGCGTACAGTTCTGTTCTGGTCTTGGCCTCATCCGATGCGATTTCTCGACTCAATCCATTAACCACTTGACTAATTGCCCCCTCCCTAGCCCAGTCCACGAACTTGCACCTTTTGACCCAAAAAAAAATGAAGAGAGTCTCGGGTTGACAGTTCAACAATGAGAGATCATGTGTGGACAATTGCGAAAGAGTTGCATTTGGCGCCTTATCGCATTACACGGGACCTGGGGTTGGCCAATCAAATTGTCCGAGCAGCATCCTTTTGTGCCCTAAATCGACGGCTTCGCACCTCTGGCAAAAAAAAAAAACAGAGGGAACTGGGTAAAAATCAAAATAAAACACCGCAAAAGTTTTGCCAGCATCCGCAACAACAACTGGAACAACTGGAACAACAGGAACAACAACAAACAGCCTCATTTTCACACGCACTTTGAACCTTTGCTGGCATTCGTTCAGCTTCAGTTTTCGAGGTCCAGGTCCAGCATCCCCTAACCAGAAAAAAACACAACGAACCCCTGCCCTAAGCATGATCTAATGCGCACAGTTTGGGTTCCTCTCCTCTTCTCTACTCTCCACTCCTCTCTCCCATCTTTTTTGGTGTAAAAAACTCGGTTTTTGACAGTAAAGTGCAAACATGATGCCATATAATACCATATAATATCATCTAATATAATGCACATAATTGCTTTGAGCCGGCAGCATCACTCAATTGGCTCATTGCCGGCGCAGAGTCAAGGACCCTTGAAATGATCTGAGCCGGGCCAGGGGTGGGGGGACGGAAAAAAAATCCCTTTTTCCTTGCTTGTTTTCATTTATTATTTCTCCCATTTTCCACGTTTTTTTTGTGTCCTTTTTTTTTTGGGTGTTTTGTTGCCTATAAATTGCCGCTAAATGGCTTGTAGTCGGCTGGGGAGGGGAGTGGAGTGGAGGGGGGGCACAGCCTGTCATTGGTTTGTTTAGGGTTTGATGTGTCAATATTTGACAGATCAAATTGATATTTATACCTTAATGCCCTAATGTGTGTGTGTGTGTGTGTGTGTGTGTTGTGTCCGGGCCTAATCAAAGTTGACTAATTGGCTGATTAATAAACAGAGCCTGGGCTCTGGCTAGCTGGTAGCCATAGTTGGCGGTCATTTGATCTTCGCGAGGGTCAATCAGGGGTCAGCACTGGAAAGGATACTGATCACAGCTTGAGTCCATGAAGTATATTAAATACATTTGATGTTATAGTTTAAAGAAATTATTATATGGACTAACATCTTCGACCCTATAAAGTAGATACGCACATTCTGGATCAGCATCAACAGCCGTATCGATCGATAGCCCTTTCTGTCTGTCCTTCCGTCTTTACGAGTCCATTCTCGGGGACCTTAGGAGCTAGAAACAGTATGTGACCCCTTCTAGTGTTTGAGCAGCTCGAGCTTGTTTCAAGTAATCGATAACTTGCCCCGTTACTAGGCAAACGATAGTAATCGATTTCGATATTCTACTTTTTGAACATTTTTCGTAGCTTACACATGCCAGAGACACCATCTTTCTAATGCAGACTTTCGTGACCACATTTCACTTTTGCATAAATCATTCTCTCTTTTTGCAGGCAGTACATATGTCGGAACTGGCCAAATCGGACGACTTTGTCATATAGCTGCAATAGAAACGATCGGTCGAAAGGTAGGTTCTTTAGGTAAATGGGTTCTCTTTCTTTATAAAGATATCTTTACCAACCACAGCATTTACCAATAAAACTCTATATGTACCAGGTATTCGGTCGAAAAATGAGTTTATGTATCAAACTCAAGATTTACGAGCAAATTTCTACAATCTTCCGTGTGCTACAGACATCTTTACTTGTTCGCTTTTATATAATTATAATTTAGTATAAATATGTTGATAAAATACCATAATATTCCTGCACATGGTTCGCGCAAAGCCGGGTAATACTCGCTATTACACTCTATTATTTTGAATATTTTAGACTCAAGTTGTGCTTATATATCTAAACTACTTTTTCCTATATTTATTGGTTTCAAGAAGCCCAATAGAAAAGGCAAATTTATAGAAAAGCGCATGCTTCGCGCAAAGCCGGGTAATGCCCTCTAGTATACCCTATAATATTATAGAACTGTTAGGCATAAATCGTGTTAATGTTCAGATATCTCTCGCACTTTTGTCTATAGCTTTCGATTTCAAGGATATATATTTGCCTAATAGCCTAATCCTGGGACATCGGCTTTGTCTAGGTAAGTTCTTGCTTTGCCCGGTGCACAGCTGGAAGGAGTGCATGCTGCTGAGTCCAGGGGTGGGGAAGGGGGAAGGTGCGGCACCCTGAGACATTGTGCCGCATGTGCCCCTCGCTGAGGGATGACGCCTCTGTCGCGGTTCCGTGCCGTCACCCAGCTCTTGTTCTTTTCGCTGCGGCTCAAGGAGGCGCCCGGCAACTGTTTCCTTTTTCGATTTTCGGCCCGGCATTGTGCGACCCGACGGTACCTAATCATTATAAATTATGTGGCAATGGGCCAGCCTCAGTTTGCTCAGCATCGGGCTCTGTCCACACAGACAGAACTCAGCCTGGGGCGCAGTCTACGAAGGGGTTAAACTTTCTCACGATCTATAAAAATGGAAACATGGAAATCCATAAAAAAAAAAAAATGAAAAGGGAAAACGCAAAAGTCTTGAGCAATAATTCATTTATGCAACCTTTTCTTGCAGCCTTCCTTTCAACCTTTTTACTTGGCCCGTAACGGGTTTTATTATATTTTTATTTTTTCCTTCGATCGATGGATCGACAGTTCGACAGATCAACAGAGGGAAAAGTGTTTTCTTGGGCGCGTCAGTTGGATAACTGATTAAGTTGAATTGTTTGTCATGACAGGAGACAGGCGATCCTTAAGGGTGGGCTGCGCCGGGTGCAGGGGTGCGGTGGGCCACTGAAGAAGCTGCTTGAGAGTTTCAAAATATTTGCAGCAAGGGTTACCAAGTGGGACGATCTGCTGCTGCCTCTTCTTCTTCTTCTTCTTATTCGTGTGCATCCTGTGAGAAAGTGGAAGACTGCTCGAACAGCTGTGCAAATGTTTCCCCATCCGCCTGGCGTCCAGTTGCATGCTGCGATTCTAAGAAAAGTTCGAATGTGGCTGGAAGAGCGCATATTCAACCGAAATATCACGCAACTAAGAACAACACACACACACACACACTCACACAGGCACAGGCACACACACGCACAACGATAACAACAAAATGTTGTTGCTTGCAACTTTTTGCAAATTCAGTTTGTTTAGCGCATTTACTTACAATATAATTCTCATTATTATTGGCATGTTCGTGTTTGTGTGTGTATGCCTGTGCCTGTGCCTGTGTGTGGGTGTGTGCCCGTGTGTGTTTCTCAGCAGCATCTAAAAGGTGTATAATTTCATTTGTGCTCGACCCTCGCACTCGCTTGCCAAAATTTAGCCGCCAATGTAGCTAAATTTGCAAAAATAAGTAAGTTAGCTCTAATCGGGAGTACCCGACTTGCAGCTACCCTTAGCTCAGGCTCAAGCTGTCGTTACCTGCACAAAAATGCATTCTTCCTTGCTTGTTTTGCCCAATATTTTTGTGTGGAAGTCCATTCTTGCATAACTTCGGTCCTTATGTAGTCAGATCTTGATGAGATTTTCAGGGCTTATTAATTCTACGCAAAAGTGCAGGTTGTTCCCTAAAACAAAAGGGATTTCTTTTTCCAATTTTGTTGGGAACCGGTGGTGGGGGGGTTTCAAAAACTACGATTATCTCAATCTGTTTATGCACTTCAAAAATCGATATACCAAGGTATGTTTATAAATAATTATAAAAAGTTTATAAGTTTCTCGATAACTCCTCTCATTTTATAATAAATATATATATCGATATATGTATATATTTAAAATTTTAAGTGTGTTGCCTTCTCTTGCATAATGAGTACAGGGTATGAAAAGCAAAAAAAAAAGAACTGCAGTAAATAAAAATGAAAACAGCAGCAGAAATCGAGAAAGCGCCATCCAACTAAACAGCATCAGACCAGAGTCCATGTAAAGTGGATAACATTTCAGGGTAAAAGCAAAAGGCAGCAGCAACAAGAACAGCAACAAGAGCAGCAGAAGCTGGTGATGAAGTTGCTACGGAAATTCGTTATTGTGTTACCACAGGCGATGTGTCTGTGTCCCAATGTTATGTTGCCAGCGCCAGCGACGGTGCGGCAACAGCCCCACCCACAACTCTCTCTCTCTCTCTCTCTCTCTCTGTCTCTCTGGCCACATTCGCAGTCGGCGACTGTCCAATAACAGCAGCAACAGCAGCGACAGCAAACGGCCACGTCGCACAGTGTCTCAAATTCATATGCATATTTGTTTTGTCCTATCGATAAGTTATCGATAGCATGCCCGATAGTCGATAAGTATTTAAGTGTGCGATATAAATATAAATATTTATCCATAAAATCGTATGGGTAGAAGGATTGACTGACTGATTGACTGACTAATTGACTGACTAATTGACTGACTTATTGACTGATTGATTGATTGTTGATCATCGCCAAGAATCACCTGCAAGTCTAGAAAATATATGGCAAACGGATGTTAAACTATTTGAGACGGGTTTTATACTGTTCGGAAAAATACTCTACATTGAGTGGAAAATGAGGTGCGAATTGAAAATTTCCTCCAAACAGCTTTATAGTTTTATTTACTTAGCTTATCGGGAAAGGTGGCCAAAGCCAGCATTATACATATTTTATGTATGTATTGTTAATTTATTTTTTGTATTTTTTTTGAATATTTGCATTGTTTTATTTGCAATAAAATCTCATATATGTGCACCACGGTGCAGCGACGACGCGACTTTGATGCCAGGGAGAAGAACTGCGGCGCACGGCGCCGGCCACCTTTTGGCTCAAATAAGAAGTAGCGACCTTTTGCATGCACGACGATATTTTAATATGCAAAATTTCAAATAGTCCTCGCGCACACATACACACACACAAGCGCGCACACACACATATGCGACTCGTTGATTCCTTTGGTCATGTGTACGGACGACGGAGGACATTGGATGATGTTGCACGGGTTTGAGTCGGGCCGTGCCGAACGGACGCCCGCTAGGCAGTTGGCATGCCCGGGCCGCGTGTGGGCGTATTTGGTCGCCAGAGTATCCAATTCAAAAATTTTGCAAACCAACCAAGCGGAATTGGCAGGGGCGAAGGCGGTGGCGGTGGCGGCGGCGTGGGCGGGGGTGGAGGCTAAGCTTAAGAACCCGTCCAGAAACTGAGGCGGGGCTCCCATTCGCCTTTTTTCATTTCCTTTTCCGTTGGCAGGCGGCGGCGGCAGCGGCGGCGACCACCGAAGCGCATCAACAAGCAACAAGGCACACACACACAACACACAACGCACACACATACTCGCACACATATGAGCATCCAAGTCGCAGAAGGGCGTACGCAAAACGACCCCGGGGGCCAGACCGGTCGTTCGACTAACCGTCCGTTCGCCAGTAACTGCAGGTGGTACGACATCCGTTAAAAAAACTGCTCTTGGGTTCAAATTGGGGTTTTGCTGCACTCCAAAAAAAAAAAAAAAGAAAAAACAATTGGGCTATTTCGCACTGAAATATGCGAAATTCTTCTCTGTTCATATATCGAACGAGATTGAATATACTTTTCTTAAAGGAAGCCTTTTCTTCTTTGAAACTCAAATACTTGTTATACCCATTGAAAATGGGTTAAGAGGGTACAATAGTTTTTTTTTTCCTGAAAAGCCAGTGTCTCAATATCCTATTAGATAAATTATTTATTTCAAAACTATTCTAAAATATCTAAAATATATATATATATACTTTTCTAAAATAAAAAAATTGTATTTCTTAACTTCTCCGCAATAGCTTCCGATAAATTGAAAAAATTCTCTAAAACCTAGAAATATGGCCTTTCATTCGCTCTATTATTTTTTTTTCAAAGTATTTTTCTTCTAAAAAAGAAAAAATAGTTTTCCGGAATGAAAAACAAAAACATAATCAACAACATATAAAGCAAATCAGTTTTACCTGTCAAATTTATTTATAAATAATTAAAATATTTATTATTTTATTTATTTAGATTATTTCTGATTTATATATTATTATGGCCTCAATATATTTTTCTGAGTGTACGATTGGGTGGGCTTCTTGTAGCTGGCATATTGAAATTATGTGTGCAGCCGTGTTTTTTGGGTTTTGCCATTTGCATTAGGGCCGGCTTAGTTTGCGCCACGAATCCCAGGGCTCTCGAGACATTCTCTTGACCAGGGTCTGTCCACTGTCAACCCCCGCCCCATTCCCCTCTTGCCCATGCAGCCATCCATTTAGCCATCCATCCATATGTCAGGGCAGTCAATCACAACTTGGGCTGTGCTGCCTTGCCACATTTCCTGATTTACGCAGGTAGCCTTCGAGTTGACTCCATTTGTGGCGTTGTTTGTATTGTTGTGGGCAAACTCACACACACAGCCACACATACACACACATCTGATGTGGGGTTGTTGTGAATGGATGCGAGTGCATTAGATGATGGCCCAAACGAAATCCCCTTTCGATAATAATGTGTTTGGCATAGGCAAAGTTATTGCGTGCTTGGTCAACAGAAATGATTGGATATACCGAATTTAGCATGAGATGGAAATCGATTCGATTAACGCATATATATGAAAAGTTGCGTATGGATGTGTGTGGCTCTTCGTAGATGACACCCGAAATTAGCTTAGTTGTTGATAGATAGATAGATAGATAGATAAAGTTAATTTGTATATACTTATATATATATCATGTTTTATGGGTTCTTATGTTATATATGTTATTATATGTATACTTTATGGGATCTATGCCTTACACATTTCGTGACAAAAGTAGAAAGCATTTGAAAGGTTTCATTGGATGATTTATGAAAATGTGATCCAGCCACAGACAACTAATTAGCACCAACAAAATCTATGAAAATTAGAGTATTAAGAAATCGAGTAAAAGATATATATTTTTTAATTTGAAGAATATTAAAATCTGCCTTATTTTGTTTCCATGGGAATCTGATTGAGAGAATTAAGAGATTTTCACTAGGTTTGGCAATCTTAATTTGGCAACAATATTCCAGGTCAAAATGCATGTAAATAAGGCATATATCCTATATAGAAATAGGTAAAAATTTCCCAACCCCCTAACTTGTCATTTAATATTCCATCGATTCAAGAAGAGATAGAAACTGCCTAGATGGTTCGAACTTGCTAAGAGTTAGAGGACTTTTGTGAAAGATTTTATATGAATAAAATAACCAGATTTGAGGCTTTATTTTATGGTAGACTGTGTTAGGATATCTTAATAGCTATGAGCTGAGGCAGAGATGGGATGAGATGTTGCGAGTTTTTCCCAAATAGTCAATCGAATAAAGAATAAAGAATGTAACAATTCGAATTTGGTGTTAAAATTTATTATTGAATGTATCCAAGTTGGGTAGATAGGCGACATTAAATTCCGTTTTCGAGTTTTTCTCAGACTTTAAAACTTGTAAAAGACCATTAAAACTGAACAGTTTAACGCTTGACTGGATATTCAAGTGTGTTCGGTTGTTTGATAAACCATTTAATATGCATTTAATTGGAGCTCAAAACTGGCAAATCGATGCGTATTGTTCTTGCTAACCCCAAGCCCCACAACACTCCTCCTGCCTTGAAGTCGAAACAGGTGAACCAGGTAAAACGAACGTAATGGACTTCAATGTGGGGCTCCAGTTGTTTCTCTAAGAAAAACAACAAAGGAAATCGCCAACTTGCATTTATCGCTACATATCACAGTGGGCGGGGAAGGGGGAGTAGGGAGTGGGGAGTCGGGGAAGGGACACAGAAACAAAGGCCTCAGAAAGGGGGGGGGTGGGGTGGTTTCTTCTTCTGACATGGCCAGACTTTCCTGCCAAGCACTTGTCTCTGGGCTCAGCTTGACGCTGGCCGACCAACTCTCAGTGAGAGAGGGGTACTCTCAAAGGGGAGAGGGGAATAAGAGAAGGGGGGTTGGGGTTTGGGAGTTGCTTCTGTCGGCAAGGCGCAAAACAATATGTGATGATATGATGCGTGTGCCTTGCGTGTGCGTGTGTGTGCGTGTGTGCATGTGTGTGTGTGTTTCAGGTTGTTTTTTGAGCGCGACGGACGCGTCGCGTTGTTGTTTTGACAACATGCGACCAAGACTCCAAACAGACCACCACCCCACCCCCCTTGCCACCCAAGCGCACACAAAAGAAAATTCAAGCGTCGCATATGTGTGGGGCAATAGGTGGGGCTGGGCGGTATGAGGGCAAGAATATTTAACAGGAAGAAACCAATAAAACCTAATGATATGAAAAAATGCAATTTTCTGAAACTCAAGCAACACACACAAACACACACACGTACAAGAAACACAACAAATATAACAATACGTTGAATATGGAGCCACGTTTACACGGCGTAGAATGGCAGCTGAAATCGCAGCAACATTATGATGATTAACAACAACAGCAGCAGGGGAAGCAATAGCAACAGCTGCAGCTGAAAAGCAAACAGCAACAGCAACATGATCGGTAACAGCAGCAGCAGCACCCACAAGAGAAGCAATAGCAATAACTATAGCAGCATTAGCAGGTGGGAAAACAGCAACAACACAAGCAGCAGCAAGAACTGCAACAGTAGCAGCAACAGCAGCAGCAGCAGCAACATCCTAGATACATTCAAGTAGGCATTTACAGCAGCAATAATATCAGCAACAACAGCACTTTAAGTAGCAACAATCCTACGATCAACAGCAGCAACAGCAAGAAATAATGAGAGAGAGAGAGGGGGAGAGCAATGTCTGAAATATTAGGAATTGTAGGCGTAAATGCAACAGCAACAACAACAGCAACAATGCATGCTGTTAACAGGAGCAGCAACAGCAACAGCAGCAATAGCAACAGGAGCAGAGAGAAAGAGAGAGGGAGAGCAATGTCTGAAATAACAGCAATTGTTGGCGTAAATGCAGCAACAACAGCAACAGTGGCAACTAAAATCGCACTCTCAACAGTTAACAGCAGCGGCAATAATAACAATAACAGCAGCAACATTTGGAGCAGCAACAGTTGCTGCAGTCGAGTGCTGCTGTTAGCAGCAGCTGGCATAGCATAGAGAAAATTCTGAACATTTTCCAAATGTTGCAGCGAATGCAACGAGATGAAAAGGAGAGCTTTGCAATATTTCATCTGAGCTGATGCAGCGAATTTGGAACTGCTGCTGCTGTTGCTTCATCGTGTAAACATTGCGTTGCGTTTGATTTTCCGCTTCAAAAAATCAGAAACATCAGAGCCGTCTTGGCCAAAGATGATGATGATGATGATGATGAAGATAGAGATGATGAAGATGGCCATGTCTTTGGCGCTTCTTGTGTTTTGCCTCGGTGACATGTTGTTCTCTGTTGTCGTTGCCGCTGCTGCTGCTGCCGCTGCTGCTTCTTCTTGCCCGCGTAAGTTGTCATATGTGAAGTTTTGCGCGTTGCTGAATTTTTATATTACGTGCACAGCAACAACAACAACAACAACAACAACAACAACAACAACAACAGCAGCAACAAAAAGCAAAGCAAATAAGGAGAAAAAATAAAAATACACAAACTTGGCTTCAAAAAGAAAACGACAAGGACGGCAACAGCAGCTGAAGTGAGTGAGAAGCAGACAAAAAAGAACGTGGGAAACGTAACGAAATGAAATGAAAGACAACAACAACAACAGCAACAGCAACAACAACAACAATACAAACATGGCACCCAACACTTGTTTCATGTCCGTCCCCAGCCGCTTCTCGTTTGTGCTGCGCCTGGCAACGTCCACTGCACGTCCCTTGGCCAGGCAGAGGCTTGCTGATAGGGGGGTGGGAGGTAGGCGGGGGGCTTTTGAGTTTGAGGATGACACGCCAGGAGCCAGGCAGCCAGGCAGAGAGGCAGCCATTGCCGTTGCATATGACAATGTATTACCGCTAAACGGAGGGCGAACCGTGCCCAACCGAACTCAAACAACGTCACTCCCCCCCTTCCCCTACTCCCCTCCTACCCTTCTGTCCATCGTAGTCAGTTCACAGGACACAGGCGCAACGCATGTAAGCAATTTTGCAAAGTACTTAGTCAGCATCTTTTTAACCCTTACCACACAGCACACAGCAAGAGCAAGAGCCCAGCCCCCGCCGCCCCTGCGCTGCCTTTGAAGGTGGCCGCGGGGTGACCGTTCGTCAGCAGCGCCCACGCATGGCGCTGCGCAGATACCGAGGGTAATGTTATGTCCTGTCACTGGCTACAGTCAAACGATAAGCCAGACGGCAAACGGCGAACGGCAGCAGAGGCAGCAGAGGCAGCCCAACTAACCCCCAACCCCATCGAATACAAAAAAAAGTACCCCCCCATAGCCACCGCTCCTGCTTAGTGACTGTTTCTACACTACAAGTCGCAGGCCGAGCAATTTTTTAACATTTTTTAACACTGCGTTTCGGTTGACTTCGGCAATGGGGTTTTCTTTCCTTCTGATTCTCTCTGTTTTTTTTTTCTTAACACATATTAAGCAGCAAAAATATTGCCGGGTACGTCGCAGCAGGCAAAATAAAAATAAAAACAAAAACAGGAGCTATGCTCGCGATGACGAATATTGTATACCCTGCAAGTCTTGCAGCCCAAAACTCCAATTTATTTTCTACTCTAAACTGAACATCGAACCAAAAAACAGCCAAACCAAAATCCAAGCATCTACTGCGGCAGACCCAGGCTCCAAAGAATAATTATTCGGGCTCCAATTTTGTCTAGAGATGAAATATAACGGGCATTTATTCCGTAGAAGGTGCAACTATATGTGCAACCTGATGGAACCTGATGATGATGAATCAAAGCGAAAGGAAGGGAGTTTGGTGCGAAACGTGAGGCGAACCATCTTCTACAACTAGATTTTTTATCAGTCCTACCCAAATAGGTATCCAAAATAAATATGGGTTCTCCAATATATGGGAATCAGGGATGACAACAATATGAAATCGTGTATATACTTCCGTTCAATATTTTTAAGCGGTATTCTAAAAATACTCTCGTCAGGAGTGCTCGACTAGGAAAGAGACGAACAGACGAACAGTCATACATGACCAGCTTATTGACCTGATCCAGAATATATATAGGCCTTAAGGGGTTGGATACGCCTCCTGCAGCCTGTTAAATTTGCACGAAACTATCATACCCTTCATACCCATTTTCAATGGACGCAGGGTATTTAAATATATACATATCTAGAAATAGAATTTGCAAAACCATGCCGGAGAGTTTTGGGGCTGGGGCTAGTGTTGCCTGCGTGGCGCGCAGGGGGTGTGGTATGCGAAAAGAGAAGGAAGAAAAAAATGGCAGTGGCCTTCTAATTCAGTCGATAGCCATTCATTGGAAATTCTTGATTGATGCTCTGCCCTTGTCTGCAGCGCGTTGATAAGCTGGCAAAGACTGTGCGGACCACCCGCCCATACCGCCCACACCCCACCGCCAACTGCCTACCCCCGAAGCCAGCTCAGTTGGCAGCACATTTTTACAACTGCTGCGTTGTCAGTTAGTTTTTCAATTTTTCATTTTACATATTTCAAGGATTAGATGAGGCCAACAACAACAAAAAACGGGCATTTCCCAGCTACATGTCGCAGGTTGAGGGCGCAGGGGCAAAAGTGAAATGTGGTTATCGGAAGTGCAATAAATATATTCATATAAACCCGACTTTGACACACACTCATTTTTCCACGCCAGCTCGCCTGTCCTTTTTGTACGGAGCTCTGGTCTGTTCCCGGAGTCCTGCGTACTCGGGATTCACTTAGTCGTTGCAGAGATTTCCAAGAAGTATGTGATAAACTAGAAGATAGATCACATTCAGCTCTTAGATATTACAAGTTAACCTCACTTTTGGTATTCTGTTATAGTACTTGCCTATGCTCATAAAGTGTGTGGTCGGGCGTGCTCGGCTGGCAGATACCCTTTACCCAGCGCGGAATGCCGCCACATCCGCGAGTAATTAGCTATACACCCAAGAAGCTAGTCGGATGTGTCCGGTTGGCAGATACCCTTCGCTCAGCTCTCAGCCGTAAGCTACGAACTGTGCTGCTTTCTCTCCCAGTCCCACACTACAGGAAATGTGTTCTTGATTAGTTTCGGTGTTTATAGTCCGAGCCCTATGCAATTTTCAGTGCTTGAGTATGGCATACGAAAGTGACTGCATATCAAAAAACAAGAATATACCTTTAAAGTGAAGTGAAATGATATATTCTGAATGGCTAATACTTTTTCTGGCCGAATATAATGTCAACAGCTCTCAAAGTCTTCGATGCTGACCAAGAATATTTGTGTATACCTTCGAAGATGCCTCCTATAAAATGGCTTCAAAGTCTAATTGGAGCAGCTATAAAAAGGGTATAAAAAGAAGAAAACTGTTCAGAGTCTATTGTTGATGAAAAGTTTTTTATTTTATTCAAGCAGTTTTTTACCGCGAAAATACCTGCGCTCGATATTTATTAAAAATTTGTACAGGAAGTTCTTACTTGAGCTCGAAATTGTTACCGGGCATGCTGAGAACTCCACAATCGAACGTACAGCTAGAGCACGGAAAGTGTTTTCCTTCTTAGACCTAGACAGGTTCTTGCTAAATTTACATTGTTAACTTTCCAATTTCCAATCAAAAGCCGCGATTGACGTCCGTTAAAAATTAAATAGAATCGTCTGGGCAAATGATTATATATATACATATATATGTATATATATATAAATATTTATATATCTTAGAGCATGTTTCATTGCTTGCGTTTGCATCGATCATCCAATTCCTTAAAATACTTAACCGCAATGTCCCGAGCGGAGTGCGGTTTCTTTGAGTCGGTTATCGCGACAGATCGTGGACTTCCATTTTTGATTCCAGTTCTGTTATTACTTTTATTAATATTGTTATTATTGTTATTAATATTGGTATTAATAATATTCGTTGGTGTCGTCTTGCGTTCGTTGGTCGACTCCGTTTTATAGGGAAAATCGCTGGTGAATGGCTCCTTCCTGGCCTTTTTGGCGCGCATTCCTCTGGAGGCGATAGAATTTATTGATCGAGCATCAAACTTAATCGGTCTGACGGGCTTGCTGCCGAATTCGGACACCGTATGAATCGATTCATCGGATGACTTCGACGTTCCAAGGCCTCGCATGCTCTTGCGTATCTCCCTGTGGCGATCGAGTATCTCGCATACCTTGTCCTCGATCAGCTGGTCCAGTTTGTCCAGCTTGAGATTCCGCAGCTTCTGCTCCAGCAGCACATTCACCGTATTGTTGATCGTCTCGTACATGTCCTTGACCTCCATTAGGCTCGAATCTTGCGACTTTGTATCCGGGTGCAGCATCTCCAAGGCATCCTCGGTGATAAGCGCGAACCGCAACTTTGGAAATCTTTTAGCACTATTTGCCATGGCTGAAAACTAGTTCAATTATATTTCCAAATAGGTGCAAATATGAAAAACAGAAGACTATGAAAATACAATTTGGAAAACTAGTAAAAAGTGAACTTAAAATTTAAAAGAATTTTTTTTTTGCTTTTGCCCTGAAAAATTTGTGTTCTTATTCGATAAACAACAACTATTGTTCTGAGACTCCAGAAATAACTGATGTTACAGAGCGGCTGACCCAGTCGAAAGGTTTCTCAGGGCCTACTCCAAGCGGTTGTCAAAAAGAGCTGAAGCACTGCCCCGAACTCTCATTCTTCTCCCCCGTCTCTCTCTCTCTCCCTCCCTCCTTCCTCTTTCTCTCTCTCTCTCTCTCTGATTGCCTTTGACTCGAGCACTTCCTTTGGGTCTATTGTTTTGGTGACATGTGACAGGCCGTACTTCCCAATATTGGCACGCAGCGCATTGTCCTCAGACTTTTGAGTCGGGGCTGGATAAAAACAATGCTCAAAGCGTGGGGTGAGACCAGTCGTAGAGGAAGGAATGTGGTAAAGCGGCAGTTCCAGAAGTTCGCTTCAAAATCATGTCCGATGACAACTAACAAAAGCTCTTCGAACAAGTCACGTTTTCTGCGCTCAATTAATAAAAACAAGCAGCATTAGCCAATCCAAACACACCGAAGTGTGTATACACTTTGTAAAAGAATTATTTTTTGAAATTATTAATATGTATTATACATATTATACACGAATTCTATATAAAGACCTCAAGTTTTGTGCTCATATCTCACACATTAATACCATTTGCAAAAATCTACCTTATTTAACTGAATTGCACATAAATAATATCGAAAATGACAGAATCGTATCTTTCAAAATTAAAATTAAAATTTTTTTTAAACTATATACAAAGAAACAAAAAGGTTAAGAATGAAATCTCGCAGCAGTTGGTATTGTTCCGTGCTATGCACAGGTTTTTTTTTGCTCGAGAGCTTCCGATCTTGCTTCATTTTATAAAAAATTTAAAAATGAATCTAAATAAATGAAAAAGTTTAAGTATCACACATTATTGTCTTGTAAAATATTATTCTCCTCTAAAACCAAAGCGCGTAAATTCCCTAAAGCGCATTATTATTCATTCTTTATTTTATTTTTTTAACAATATATCATTAAAGAACTCAAAAAATACTATTAAGCATGCCAAGTAATTAAAATTCAAGCGTGGAATGTAAACATATTACTTTGAGAATTCTTAAAGAACATTATAAATATGACATTTACTCACATATATCATAGTCTTAAGTCTGAAAGATGAACTGAAGAAAATTATACGTAAATCAATTCTCAGAAAATCTAGAAAAAACTGGTGTACTTATTTTCTGTGTTTCTTAGTTGGTTTTTATATTATTTTGTATTTATATGGTTGAACCATAAGCGATCTTTGCCCTGGTGTTAACTTATAATTATGTTTTCTTTCGTAACGCCCAACTTACCCAGAATATTCCAAAATAGTACCCAACTAATATGATCTAATTACATGGCCAAGTGCTTAGCTTAATGACCAGGCATAGTTCCCGACATAGTTGTCTTGTCCTTAGCACTGTCTTGAATGGATAACCCGGTCGAGTCTTCGGCTCTGACATGTTCACCTTTACTTCTGGCACTGCTTTTGTCATTGGTTCTGCGGCTGTGCCCCTTGAGTGTAACTTGCATTTTCATTTCCATTTCCTATGCGCGGTGACATTTCGGGGTTATTGTTTGCGATCTCCGGGTCGCCCCTGGTCGCGTCTTTTGACGACTTGTCACAGGCACTTCAGAAAGCCAGGCAGCGATCGCAGCGCAAGACGGCGGCGGCGAGGCCTTCCAGAGCGGAACCTCAGCGACCCATGCCCAATCCCAAAAGAGCCCAAATGCGAAAAAAATCAAAAACAAAAAAAAATAAAAATGAATAATGATAATTTTCATTGACGCAATTATTAACGTTGTGTGCGTGTGTGTGTATGTGTGAGTTGTGGCTGTTACCTGGCAGGGGATCGGCATATGCATTGCGTTTACGGGATTAACTCGATTTACGAAAGGGTTACGCATGCATCCCGCGAACGTCCCAATAACAAAATATGCCAAAGTGTTTAATGTGCAGTACCCGTTCCCATTTTCATTTCCATTTCCAGTTCCCATTTCCAAAATTTGAGTCAATGCCAGGTAGTCGCCAGGTCTCTGTCCTGGTTGGGCATGTGAATAACGCGCAATGAGCGTGCACAAAAGCCGAGCTCCTTTGCCTGCCTAATTCGCGACGTCGAGAGGGCACCGAGCAGCGCGCAGCGAGCACCGAGCAACGGCGAAGGGGGTAGCCGAAGTACTTACAAATTGCGCTAAAAGTGAATTAACCCCGGCGACATCTCCCATCTCCCGTCCCGACCATAGGCAAATGTGTGCTGTCACGATCGCGGAGCAAAGACCAAATTTCTCGAGCACATATGCCGCAGAGATCGAACGTCTGTCAGCTCAACGGGCTATGTTTTTGCGCGTGTGTGTGCATGTGTGCGTGTGTGTGTGCGTGTGTGTGCTCTCTCTAATCAGGACTCGTCAATTATCACTCGCAGGCGCTGCGTTATCGATTGGACCCATCTCTTGTCTGCGCTTTTCGCAGCTACTCCTCGAGAGCGTTTTACGGCCGAACAGCTCCGATAATCTTGATCGGACGATCCGATCAAGTCAAGTGGCCGCCACAAAGTACCATCAATTAGCCAATTTGGCATTGTTAGCTGCAGGCTTTTTCTCGACTGCGCCTTTTTCTGTCGATCAGCTGCCGAGATATAGCCTTGACAAAGGTTTTCGTTTTAAGCAAATGGCGCCCAACGTGAGTCGACCATAGAAAGTGAGCAAAAGTGTTTGATTGGAAATTGTCGATAGTTTTTGTATCTATAATGATAATGGCTTGACATGTAGGAAGTGATAACGTTAAGACCTTATCATTTCTTTTAGACATCTCCCTCGTCTTGCATAATACTAATCTTAATAATAATAATTCTTCAGCATAACTCGACAGCCATTTGCACCAAACGTGGTATGCAGGCGCTTGTGAAGTATATACAAATTAAAATCATTTCAGTTTTTGAATATATTTTCTAGATTGCCCCAAAAATGGCAAACACCTATTTTTGATAACTAAGAAGTCTGAACTTTGGTATAGCGCCATATTTAAGCTCTGAAAATATCATATAGATCAGACTCTGAACAATAGAGTTAATAAAGAATGTATATCTTAGCCATAGTGTGGGGTAAATAAAAGAGGAAGCACAGGCGCTGCATGTGTTTGTATGTGTTTGTATGTATATGAGATAGCTTGACTGTTTGCAAGTACAGCTTGTTGCAGGGTATCTTGTAGCAAAACCTTCCCAACTAGAGCACTCGAAACTCAAATTGAAGATTTGCGAATGAGTTCTATGTTAGCTGAGAGGAATACCAGATCTTCTGCTGTGTATTTTTTCCACCTATAATTGCTCTATAAAATATTTATCTAAGTTAAACTAGATAATACTAGATACTAGACTGAGCTATGCCAACTCTGTCTAAATGTTTCAAATTGAAGATTTTCGTTTATTCGCAGGTTTGTCAAGGTGATTCAACAGCTGTAAAACCTTTTTTATTTCTTTAAAAGGGGACGCACATACATGCTGATTATGGGCAATTTATACAGTGTTCAATTGACAGAGTTGCAGAAAGTTTTCAAGGGGAACTGCTTGGGAAAGGCAGGCGGAAAAACTTGCTGTCAAAGACCATTCGAGGAATTCAATTGTATTCCTTTGGTCTGGGTATTTGTTTAATAATATGGCGAATGTGTTTTGTCTGTCTGTTTGTGTGTTTGATATCGGAGCGCAACATTTATAAATGTAATTGTATAAATGGGCTGCTTATGCCCACACCCCCGCCCACTCAAGAAAAGGGACTGTAAAATGTGCGGTGTGGGTTGGCACAGAGGCCGAGACTTGGGCTTGGGCTTGGGCTTTTGCCCATAGGGTTGCAAGCAATGGCCGTTCGTTCGGCTGCCCGGTCTGCGCTGTCCGTTAGCCATTAGGGGTGGACTACGGATTCGGATACGATTCGAATCGCAATAAAAATATGGCCAGACCCGGGCTGTGCAAGCGAGACAACTGCGATGCGACAACAGGCAAACAACAAATGTGTACAATTTGAAAGCACTTCAAACGGTCGGCCCACAGTCACGCAGGCGACTCCCACCACCACCAGGCAGGAGCACCACTGCCACCACTTTGCCCGCCGCCACCACCAACATCATCTGTGGCAACTCTTCGCCGCGTCGCGAGTCCGGCAGCCACTTCAGGACCTTTACTCCAGTGCCGTCCATCAGCTACGCTAACGAGCTGGCTGCCAGCTCAGACTCAATGGGTACAATCGCGTCGAGGACAACGGCCGGGAGTGAGGGTGGTTAGCTGCCCATTTGCCAACAGCTCAGCTATTGTCCCGGCCACTGTCCGATTTCCCGCTCCAAACAAAAGGGTCAATGCGTACAGCAGAGCTTTTTGGTCTGTGAGGAATCTGTCCTGATCTGGTCTGGTCTCTGGCTGTACACGTTCAACCCCTCGGACAGATTGACTTTTCGCTTGCTCTCTCCTTTTCTCTCTCTCTCTCTCTCTCTCTCTCTGATGCTTGGTCTGTGTCCGTGTTTGTTTGTGTATGTCCACTACGCAATTCCCGTTACCCACCCCGCCAGGTGGCCATTTTGAATTTGGCCAGTGCCCAAGTTACACCTTCCGTGGCTTCACAATTGATTTTAATAACCGCGTTCAGCCATTTGACCAGGTTCAGCTGCCGTTTGCCTTGAATACACGCTGACAACATCATCAGCCATGTGTTTCCATGGGTCTCAGAATGCAAATATTGCGCACAGATACTTTGCATTGAAATCTTTTTCTATTATCGTTTTTTCGCAAGTTTCCAACTTGACTGTGGATCCATTGTAGTCGCAACTTTGTCCGAGACTTGTGCGCTTGCAAAGTACATCATACTTAAATGATTTTCCATATAAGCTCATTTCGCAATTGCAGCATAGTTACCTTTCAGTTATTCCTCGACGCGTGGCATCCTGTAAAGTCTTTCAGCTGACATTTTATTTAGAGTCTGCACATTTACCACAACAAGACTTTTACAAGCGCCATGGCAAGACCTGCTCAAGAGAACCAGCTAAAAAATAGTTTTCAATTTAATTGTGAGTGTGCGAAACCCACTTTACTGGCTCTGCTCTGCTCTGGTCTGGAGTAATCCGCTTAAGGAGTACTTGCTGTAAGCTCCATTAACACGCATTATAAATCGATTTCTTGATGCAAGCTCTACTTGAGCCATTGGAGTATGTTCCTTAAAGGAATGCCAAACTAGATCCAATAAAGAAATTATGACTCGCTTCTTATTTTGATAAGACTTTATATGAGGAGTTTCTAAACTCAAGGAGTATCCAAATATATAAAAATTACAGATAAATTGTGTTTTATTTGGAGTACAAACAATCCGGGAACGGGAGCCGGACAAACCCAAACTAAAGCATAGCTTCTTTTTAGTTTGAATTTGGGGCTAAAATCTTTTTAAGCCTTTCAAATATTCTTATATTATTATTCATGCCATTCATTTTTATTTTCACGTCTGCTCCGCGCTTGCAAGAGCATTTAATTTTCGGCACTTTGTAGTTGGATTAGTTCCGTGTGATAAGAATGGATCTTATGGATGGCCATCTATCAATTGTAAATTTGTCGCCAAGGCGAAAGGTCAATTCCATCTGACAAGTCCACACATCTTGCTTAATGTCAGCGTCTGGCACAAAATCCAAAAATTAGCTACTCATGCCCGCAGATCCGGCTTTACCTGCATCCGTTCGGCTGGCCACATACATGTGTAGCTCTAATAAGCCGCCATAAGCCGGTGTCCAAGTGCCTCCTCGTCCTCCCAGTCTACCGTCCACCGTCTACCGTATTGCCCGTCTAGCGTGCCACGCCCAAGACCATTACACGCCCCAATTGCTGGCACACATGCTGTTCCATATGTGCATGCGACTATATGCTCTCTCCAGCCTATGCTCAATCCGGACAATCCTCCTGCCCCCGCCATTGTCCCCGTCCCTGCGGCTCAGCCAACCCCTTTGGCGTATTAAGACAAAAGGTTAAATTTAAATTTGAAACGCAAATGGAGATGGGACATCACGTACGTACTTCTCCGTGAGCCGTTCTCTTGAATGCGTGTGCGCGCCTTGGTCATACATTGCAATGTGGCTGGCCGAAAGCCCCCCTCCCCCCCTCCCAACTCCTCTGATCCAATGCCCTCTCTTAAAGTGCGCCTCCAAGCATATTGTTGGCTCGGAATTGGATTGTTAGGCGTAAGGTGTAGCAGATGGTGTGGATTTTCTATGTGTGTGTGTGCGTGTGCCTTGGTTGTTGAGGAGCGTCCGTGTAAGGCAAGGGTTTAGCCCGTAACCCGAGCGATGCGGACTCAATTTTAGTCCAGGGTGGTTGCTCTCAGTTTGTGTGTGTGTGGCAGGAATAAAAGAAACTGCTGCAAAGGCCAGAGACGTGGCCAGGAGGAGCTATACGTATGCTAATGGACATTCGAGATTTTGGTTTTGGTATTTTAAGCAGCTCAGAGCCGCTCAGTTCGCTTCAGTTTAGCAGGTGGGCTAGCAAGGGCAGGTGGCAGGTGGAAAGCTGATAAGTACGTTTGATGCCGCCTCTCGAATGCTACGTATGCCTGACTGGCTGGCTGGCTGGCTGACTGACTGACTGAGTGGGCCATGGCCATAGCTTCGATAGCTTCAGTAAGCTGAAGCTGCGGGGAAAGGGGAAGAGTGGGGAGAGGGGGTGCGGGTTGGGGGTAAATGCCATGATACTCATTTTGTGATTGTGTGATGATGGATGGGACATGTGCCGTGGGGACTTTTGCAGCAGCTTAGATGCTTCAAATGCCGATAGCTGTCGAAAGGCCGAGCCGCAACTTGAAGGAGCGGGACGTGAACCTTAGGCCAGTTGCAATCCTTGTCCTTGTGCAAAGCCCAAGACCTGGTCGTTCGCTCAACTGTGTCGGGCAAAAGGATTCGAACGATTTAGCATTCGAAATAAGTTTGCCCGTTGTCCTGTGCCCTCATATCCTGTGTGTTGTGTGTGTGTGTGTGTCTGTTCGGGTCCGTTGTCTGCTTTGTTTGTTTGCGCACTATTCATACCTGATACCTACGACCATTAAATTCATAAAATATGCATGTGGATAAACATAATTCCGGGGCATGCGAGTAAATACTTTTGTCAAGATTTGACCATGATTGAGTGTTTGCACAGCCTTTTCTCCTACACCCCTCACCGTCAATCGTGCTGTCTAACTGGCCATAATTTATACGGTCGATTGGTTTACACACTTTACGGATTAGTTACGGGGCAGCGACCACTCGACCCATTTCCAATAGGTCAATGTTCAGGTGTCAAACTTGATCAAAAGTTCCTTTGTCAAGCTAAGATTGGCACTAGGCACACATATATATATTCGTATATATATATTATATTTACACTTGGGCTTCAGCTGTTGGAATATGTAAATACTGCATTTGCGCCAATATATTCGACTGGGTAATACAAAAAATTGGAGGCTCCTTGGGAAGTAATTTGCGCCTGTTGTGCACATTTGAATCCTTGCATTTAAATTTGAAATTCAAATCCTGGTTTATATTTAATAGCCCTAACGTTCGTGACAATATCGAGGACTTTAAGAGCGAGCTCTATGTTCTAAAAAAATTTCTTATATACATTTTTTGGTTGAAAAAGTTATATCTAAAACTTTAAGCATAAAAGAGTATTGAGCAGCAGGTTGTCTGCACTTGCAATGGGTGGGTCTTAAATGGTATAATGAAAAAACGTATCCGACGAATACTTTCTATTTATTATCTGAATGTTATATTGCAGGGTATTCGAGTAGATTTCTAAACTGTTTGCATTGCGACAAGCTGCACTGAGTGCACTTGCAATGGTTTTAAGTTAAGCATCGATGTACTAAACACATACACACACATATGCACGGAACGAGTATTCATAAATGGGCTGACACCACCCACTCGGGTGTGCGAATGGATGTACTGCGAGGGGCGCACTCATTAAAAATAAACGTTAACATTTTGCAGACAATTTCAACCTAATTGGCCCACATCGAGCTGTTGCCAGGGCAGCCAATTTTCTGTGGTGGGACGCTTGAAAAGAGGGCGTGGGGGCGGGAAGGCGGTTGGATGGAAAGAGAGAGGCGGGGTCGGGGGTATCAAATATGAAAATAAGAAGAAGCAAATAATTAATAACAAATAGCTACAGCGAAAGCTGCGAGAGTTAGAGAGTTAGACAGAGAGATAGAGAAAGCGCGAGATAAAGAGAGAAAGTGTGTGTGTGAGAGAGAGAGAGAGAGAGAGAGAGAGAGAGAGAGAGATAAAAAAGAACAAAATAGCTGTGTCATTTCTTATTTTTGAGTGCTATTATTAAGCATTTGAAATATCATACCATGATGCGGGACATGTGTGTGAATGCTTATGAATATGAATATGAATATGAGTGTGTGTGTGCTGTGTGTGTTTGTGTTGCCGCGCTATCCATTAGCTTATATTAAAATCATTTTTTGCAGACTGAATGGCTGCTGTAAAGCCCAGGACCATGCCACACAAAACCACGCCACAGACCCGCTGTCGACAGACAGACACAGCCAACAATCATGCACACTCACCCACAAACTCACCCACACACACTAACACACAGACAGTCACTGGACGGAGGCACGAGATGAATGGGCCGGGCACAAATGTACCGAGTTGGTCGCATTGTTTAATGAAAGTTCTTTCCAAAAACTTTTGCAAGCCGCTTACGGGAATGTGGACTCAGCTCTCGAATGAGTCTATGAGTATGTGTGTGTGTGTGGGTGTGGGTGTGGGTGTGGGTGTGGGTGTGTGTGTGTGTGTGTGTGTGTGTGTGTGTGTGTGTGTGTGTGGGTGTGGGTGTGTGCCCGTCCTGGGACGTTGGCCGCACGTATGCAAATGTGGCTTTGGCTCTAGCATGTGCAGATGGGCGCGTCTCCAAGCGCTTGGTTGCGTGAAGGGCGGGGCAGTCAGCAAGGCGATGCGACGTGTGGTGTCAGACGGCAGTTGACAGCATGTTTATTTGTTTTCCTCTGCTTACAAGCAGAGCGCAGCCCGGCTACACCACCTACTCTTCTCCTAATCCCCTCCCTATCCAGCCCACACCCACCCCATACCCACCCGTCATCCGTCACCCACTCAATCCCATATGCCATCACATAGCCACTGTCAATCTGAGCGTCCAACTTGGGGGCCACATTTCGTATTTCTTACTTCTTGTTCTGGGGCCAGTCGATTATGAGCCTGTACTGTCCAGGCTGTGAATGTGAATAGGTGAATTCATTCACATTTATTCGCAATGATAAACGAAAATGAATATATGCGAATATTTTAATGCATGGTATTCATTTGAGTGTGAATAAATACACTCATTTAATAAATACTCATAAATAATAATTTAAATGAATATTCGCATGTGTGCAAGTGAATAGAATGCGTCTTTATCAATTCATTTAGGGTAACTTGAATATTAAATATTAAGTAACGGTCGTTCAGTTAGTTTTGTACAGCCTATCTGTGAGTATCTTGAATACACTCACAAATAAGTATTTAGACAGTTGCATAATATATAGCTGCAGGTTAGTCCTCCAAATACACTCATTTGTACTATGAATACACTCGTTAATACTTACATATATATTCTATTTTCACTTGATCAGACGCGATAGTCTTTGATTTTCAGTGAATAATTAAATTAAATGTATATGAATATTGCGAATACACTCTTATACTTATGTTTACATTTTATACCTATATTTTAATCGCATTACTACGGGGGCTTGGGCTTAGACTGTAATAGGCGAATGTATATGAATAGTATAAATACACTCATAGTGTATTCTCTTGTTGAGTGTAGATTCCACATTCGATACATGCACACGAGAATACACTCACATGTCCACATTTCTGTCCGCCCGTCCACTCGCTTGTCCGCCATATGTCCGATTGTGGACATGCGCGATATTGCACTCACAGTTATTCACATACACACACTCACACACATGTTGGTTGTGTGTGTTCTGCTTTTATCCTTTGGCTGGATACGTCCGTCCATTTGCCCATCGCCCATCTATTCTCATGTGGATGTGGATATTGTACATATGTGAATGTGAACTCTATGTGTGTGAGTGTGTGTGGGTGTGTGTGTGTATTATTTGTTGTTGTTGTTGTTGTTGTTGTCGCTGTAGAGGACTTTTGGTCCATTTAACATGTCTCATAATAATTGTGATTGGGGTTTATTTCGCATTCATTTGAATATGAATTAGCATCGTTTCGCATTTGGATGTCCAAAATGGGCCGCAAGCCAGCCCAGTGGGGGAGTGGATGGGTGGATGGGTAGCTGGTAACACAGGGTGGTGCTGGGTGGTGCTGGATAGTTTCTGGGGCTGTTGCTGGCGGGGGGAGGGACGACGACAAAAGGACGACATTGCTGAATGGATGAATAGACCAGAATTTTGCCAATTTAGCAAAAAGGGAAACGTTGCGATTGTATCTGCCAGTGGACCACACACATACACGCGCACACACATACACAGACACGTATTTCCTTAAGGATCTAAAGCAGCTGCCCACGTGAGTCAAGCGTTAGCCAAGGACCATCCGTCCGTTCGTCCGCTCGTCCGTCCAACTGGGTGGTTGACTCTCATAAAGACGTAAAAAACTATGCAACATTTTTAACTGTCAGTTTTGTGCAGTCACCAGAAGTTGCTCGCCTGCTGTGTGTGTGCATGTGTGCGAGTGTTTGTGTGTGCTTGCGTGTGTTTGTGTATGTGTCTGTCTACAGGATGCGCAGCACACCCGGAACCACACTCGCTCCACGCTCGTCTGACGCTCGTTTGGGGAATTCGCTCTTATTAATTAGTGCAAAACGGCCCTTGGGGGCCACACAGGACCTCAGCCGGGCTTTCTGCGGGCTTTTGATTAAAGAGTTAAAATGATTGCCGAGTGGTCAACTGTACACGGCAACTGCGTAGTATTCATTGCTTACCACCCATCTGTGGAGAGTTGGGAGCTGCTTCTTGAGAAATGGCTGACTCGCTTTCAAGTCAATTGATTTTCACTGTAACTTGGCTATTTTTATGTGTTTTGATTCGGTACACAAAATTATAGAATGAAAACGATGTTTTGTCTTTTTGCTTAACATTTAAAGTTTATTAAAAAATTGCTTAATTTATCTGATATTTATACCCTGAATCCATTGAAAATGGGTAAAAAAGCTATAATGTATCTGTGCAAATTTAAGTAACAGACAGAAGGAAGCACCTCCGACTTCATAAAGTATATATATTCTTGATCAGCAGCAATAGCCGAGCAGATCTAGGCATGTCCGTCCGTCTGTCTCAAGGATCTCAGAACTTATAGAAGCTAGAGATTTATTTAGATTAGAAGATTGGAATGTAGTTCCTCTAGTGCCTACGCAGTACGAGTTTGCTTCCGATAATCTATAGCTTCCACCGTTTCCTAGCAATCGATAAGAATCGATATTGAAATTCTGTTTATTGAGCAAATCTCTTAGGTCTTAAGAGCTAGAGTTACCGAATTTGAAATGTAGCTTCGAGATCAGTTTATATAGGTCAAGTATATTTTTAAAGGAGGGTTCAAATTATCACCCCAGGTGGGAACTGCTGAGTAGAGCCTCTTAATTGTTTTTTCTGAATATTTGTTTATCTTACTGCAGAGTTTTCAACGTGAACTCGTATCTTAGTCAAGCAATGCTCTTTAGCACTAAAAGAAAACTGAATAACTGTATAAATTTATATGTTAAAAGACCCAAATGAATTTATGATTAATCACATATCTGACATATCAAAAAAGATAGACAAAATATATATTTTCAAATAAATGAACATGACCTTGAAGTCAACGAACAGTATTATTTGTGCTGTGTTAACACACTATCAAATTTTTCATATATTTAATATTGTGATTAATAAATAATATAATAATAAATACTATCTTTTATTTATATTGTCCTTATCATATGGAAAATGGAACTGAAAATTCGGAGCCTGTAAAAATTTGTTTCCTGTCATTTCTTACCCTGTCAATATATGATCTGTTGTTGTTTCTTCCTTTAATATTTTTCACATTCTAAGCAAACTATGTTATTTTTATTGACTCGCGTTTGCTTTTGTTTGGCTTGACAGTTGACCCTTGCACTAGTTCCATACCCCAATCGGGTTTTCCATACCCATTCCCATTGCCATTTTCAGCTCTAATTGTTGCTGTTTTTGTTTTTCTTTGCTGTGGTAAACGCCTAACAAACGTTACTTTTTTTTTGCCCATCGCCCACTGTTAGGATGCGCCAGGATGCGACACGAAGCGCATAAATTGTGTCAGAAATGCAGTTGTGTGCGTGCGAGGACAACGGGATATCAATCCGCAGAAACATGCCCTTTCACACCGCGTTATCAGCGCCCTTCAGCGTCCCGCCAGAGGTCCTGCTGTCGTCCTCGTCATTGCCAGCACACTAGATAATAAATAAAATTAGAGCAGCGCCTCTGCTGTCCATTACGCGCGTCCTATCAGATACGCCTGGTGTGCAAATGTATCTGTAGCCGTTGCTATCTATGGCTGTGTATGGGTTGTGTAATATTGATTAAATTGGTGAAACTCTTTTTGCTTCTTCTTCATTCTTTTTAAAATTACTGTAAAATTTCGCACACTCACCCAGTGGTAGCTGCCTCATCCTGCTGCCGCTGCTGCTGTCCGTGTCCGTTTCACCCTTTTGCCATTATCCGTTCGATTGCTGCTGCTGCTGCTGCTAATAATATTGACACAAAGGATACTCTTTGGTCCTGCACTTCATACAAAAGGTATGAAAAAGAGGATGAAATACAACAACAGCAGCAACAGCAGTAGCAATGGCTTTGATCGGTGAAGTCAATTGTAACACATCGAATTGTTCGCATTGATAGATTTTGATTTATTTGCAGTTATTTATAGGCCTTCAACTGGCACCAGCCAGTTGTGTGCGTGTGTGTGTGTGTGTGTGTGTGTGTGTGTGTGTGTGTGTGTGTGTGTGTGTGTATATGTGTAGTCGATGACTCGACGCCTCATTGAGTGACGGCCGATGCGGCAATGGGACTAACTTTACCTACTTCACAGCGACATTAGATTATCCGTTCTTATCCTCGATTTTTGGTTTTTACCCTTTTAGTTGCCTGCCACAGCAAAAGATTCGCACACACAGACACCAAAACAAACACACGCACGCACACATGCATATACATTTGCACACATGCAGACAGGCATGCAAAAGGACGCAAGAACTTGCCACGTGATGCACATGGCCTACATGACATTGCATCTGCTTAAAAGTATCTGCATGCCACACACAGCCTCTGGCATGGAAAAAAAGTACAAATCAATCTGAGCCTGTTCCGGATTTTGATTTCGATAGCATTTACCAAAAATACAAAAATCAAAACTCAGGTTTCACTTAGGTGTGCTGGCCCGAAGCTGGCCAGTTTAAATAGACGAACCGTATTCGCAGTTGCCGGAAAATATTTCAATATTTCAAAAATTAGCTGATTACTACAGTGATTACTCAGTTTATAGTCCGTGCAGTCGGTAAAGAATATTACGATTTGTGTTGCATTTAAGTTGTTTTCTGTTTATTGCTTGAAGAGCTGCAGTTGCACTAATTGCACGAATGCGGCAAAGTATCTGTGAGATACATTTGTCAGTTGTTGCCACAGTTGTTGCTGCTGCTTCTTACTCTGCTGCGTCATCTTTTTTGCAGCTACAGTCCGATTGTCCAAATGTCCGACTGTCTGTGGCCGCCAACCACAGCCCATGGCCACGGGGTGGTTCAGATAACTCCACAAGATCCAGCCATATGTGTGTGTGTGTGTGTGTGTGCTTATTGCATATCCTTAAGGTAATCACATTCACAATATAATAAAACCATGCGGTGACGTTCCTTTTGCGCTTCAACTGCCGCTGGCCAAGCGACTGTTTGAGCCAACGTTGCGGCCACATCGACTGCTGAATGCGCTGCACACCACATGTGTGTGTGTGTGTGTGTGTGTGTGTGTGTGTAAGTGTGGCTGAGCATAGCGCACTTGGTCGTGTGGTTAGAGCCGGGACATAAACAGCATAAGAAAACGGTTGCCTTCATCTTTCGCCCCCTCTCCCTCTCGCTCTCTGTGTGTGCGTGTGCATGTGTGTGTGTGTGTGGTGTTTTTTTTTTTTTTGTAGCGTCTTCTTTTCGTTTATTTTGAAAAGTTTGTTGGTATCCGGCTACAAGTCCCTTGGGCAGCATTTGCCACCCCATTCACAGGCAGCTGTGAGAAGACAACGCTACTCACACCCACACACCCACACACACACACACACACACACACACACACACACACACACACACACACACACACACACACACACACACACACACACACACACACACATACACCTTTGAAATTCTTCAAGTTAATGTTGTTGTTGCCGTTTTCTTTTCTTTTTTTCGGTAACTGTTGTTTTTTCCTTTTCCAAAATGGACATATGGCCATTGGCATGACCGAACCCCTCTCCCGCCACACACACACACACACACACACACCGTATCCACATTTATCAGTGCATATGTGTTCGTGTGTGTGGTTATCTCCATGTGGGTTTTAAAACCTTAAACAATTTCGGCAACGGCTTGCGAATAGACTGTAAATTGGGAAATTAATGGCCCTGTTATGGCTCGTGTATTGTTTTTTAAAGGGTTTTCCTTTATTTTTTTTTTTTTTTGGGTTTTTTTGTCCAACCCCCCGCTACTCCCGCCCATCACATGTTTTCTTTTATATTTTTCTAGCCTGACTGAAAGATAGAAGGCGTTGGCCGCCCGCGGGGTGGTTGTCTGTGGCGTCTATGCATCACGAATGGACCTGAACTCTGCATTCTTGTGGCTTTCCAATTCGAGTTGGATTTATGAATTTTTGTTATGGGGAATCAAGAGCTCTCCACGGCAAAGGCTGTGTATTTTTAAGTATATACAAGTATACAAAACAGTTTGTTTTAGCAGACCGAGTGATGGGTGATCATCCAAATCACAGGAGCTGAGAACCTAAAATTTGTACTTAAATCTCTATTTTGCTCAAAGTGAAAAATTCGACAGTTAAGTAGAGGCAAATGGTTGACAACATAGTACAGGCAAGCCATACAAGTGTGCTTTGCTTAGGTCACTAAGCGTGGGACCCATACGCGTGAGGTTGCCGGTTCAAACCCAGGACAGAACATTATTTTTTGTAGCTGCTCATCTAGTTTGTTATTATTCACAATCAAAAGCTAGAATATTTTTGATGAAATAACTGTCATAGGTTCAATTTTGTGTGTTTATGACTGCTGATATTCGAAAACGTACTTTATCAATATTTTATCCACCTGCCCACTAATGCAGATCTTTCCCAGCTCTTTCACTCCTCGAGTGGGCAGCTTACCCACAATCTGCTCTATGTAGCAGCTAGAAAAGCGAATCTCTGAGTCAAGTAATTATTACAACTATTTTTGATAATATTCTGATAGTAATAGTTAATATTTATTATAATTAAAATGTAAGGAACTTTGTCATTCTATTCTTTTCACTTGTAAACTAGTCTGCAAATTAAGAGACTCTCTTTAATCAGGGTATCTCCCAGTCTTACTTTTTTTTTTTCTTCCTTTTTGTTTGTAATATGTAAGTTTTCTAGAGCTTGAGTTTCAGCCCGTTTAGTTCTACGAATAATTTGAACTATGTAATTTGTCGCATGCTTAAAAGTCGAATAAATTGAATGCGAACTAATTGAATGCTGGGCAAAAGGATAAGTGAGCGGAAGAAACGTCGAGAAAACTGAGAAAACAACTAGATGTGTATTTGTGTAATATCAAGGCAGAACAGAGACCAAATTGGTAACTGAAGTGGACCCAAAAACAAACAGAAATAATAAGAGAGAAGCAGCCAAGGGAAAGAGGTGGGAGGTAGAGGCAAGTGGCGGAGGGAGAAGCATATGCAAAAAATTTAAAATAATAACAGCCCAAGGAAAAACAACATTTGCAGATATTTTGTCGTTGTTTGTGGCGGAATGGTTTGAACGGTGGTGGGGGGGTGGAGGGGATGTGGCGGGTTGGCCAAACGGACCGGTCAGGATATGTGCACACACACACACACACACACATACACACACACACAAGCACACAGTTGGGGGACTATAGATCGAATGGAATGATACACATTCGAGTTGGCGAAACGCGCGCCACGCTGCTCGGACTTTTGGGGGGTGGCTGTCTGAGTGTGTGTGTGTGTATTGTGTGTGTGTTGTGTGGGTATGGTATGGAAGGGCACAGGACAGCGCAGGACCTTTTGTATTTACATGTCTTAAAATTTTAAAAAGGACCACAGCAGCGACTAGAAAGGACCTTGGCAGCTGTTTTGCATATATGTGTGTGTGTGTGCTTGTGTGTCTGCGTGTGTGTGTGCTTTTGGGTGTAGTTTTGACAACGAGCATCGGGCCACAAAGTTTGCTCTTTGTATATACACATATGCAGATGTTTGTGTAGGAGTGTGTGTGTATTTTGTGGTCCTTTTGGGTGGCAGAAGGTCCAGAAGCTTGTTCGGCTGCCCGGTTCCGTTTCATTAGTTGGACTGTCGTTTCGCTTACCTTGCTCTTGGGGGCCTTGAAGGGGGAGGGGGGGGGGGGGGCTGGAGGGCAGGCGATATATACACATGCACATATACAAACGTACATGAATATGCTTGCGGGTGGTTGTGTGTGTGTGTTTTGTGGCTCCGCCGAATGCCGAATTGGATTTATACGTGTATAATAAAAGTACTTGACGGGAGGGCCAAAACACTAAATGACTATAAAAAGCACTTTGAAGAGGGTCAAATGGAGATAAATTTGTGTGTGTGTGTGTGTGTGTGCTGCCCTCGTGCGCGCGTGTGTGTGTGGTCACAAGGACTTGCGGGACGCTGTGTTAAGGATATTTGCTTGTGTCTAATGTGTTTTTATTTTCCAGCTCGTTTTCGTCTTACGTTTTACGATTTCGACGGTCACTTTTGTGGACGTGGCTTGGCGCAACATGGCCGGGCGTCAAATGTCCTTCGTCCTGCGTAAAAGGGCTATTTGCATGCATGCATGTGTGTGCCTGTGTGTGCGCGTATGTGTGTGTCTTGGGGGTTACGCCTTAGGGAAGGGGTTGGGCTTGTGTATTTTATGGCCACACACACGCACACACACACCCGCACACTCGCACACCCGCACAGCATTTCTTTTTGCGCCTTTTGACATCGGTCGTTCGGTCGGTTGGACCAGCCGACATCTCGCCCCGTCATTTGAATTGTACCCATCCATACGTTAGGAAAACCCTAAAAAATAAGCCCCAGCTCCTCCACCAACTGCTTAACTTTCCCAATTTCCCATACCAATTTCAGATAACATATAGAATGTAGTTGGGGACAAGAGAGTTGTGGTTTCTATGAGACTAACAAATGCCCTGCTTTGACTTCAAGTTATACGAAATAGTTAGAAACAGTTAGTCTTAAGTTGCGAGAGTTCCTTCCATGAAAACAATCGTATATTTTATATTATATATTAATATATAGTATATTGAATCTTGATATTCCAAAAACATTCGAGCTGTATTCTTTTTGAATGTTGAGCTGCATTTTGTGGCAGAGCTTTGATATATAAATATATTATATTATTCCCATCTTTAAATAATTTTCTCTATATTTTCAACTTTTAAGTATTTATTGAAATAAGTATAAGTATATTGAAAGTTTTCTAGTGCTGAGAGTAAACATGCGCTGTATGTCAAGTCTTAAGACTTTTCTATATTCTTTCCATTACTATGCTCCCTATGCAAATTTAAGAAATGCTCTTTGGCTTAACTTTTTCTCTCCAATTCTATATGTACTCTAAACATTTTTATAATATTATTTGGCCGATCTCTGTAACTCCTTTGCCAGTTCTCTGCGCAGTTACATAAATCAAAAAAACCTTTCAAAAGGTCGCCTTTGGCTTGTATCACACATTCCTGAAGTACGGAAGGTGGAAATAAGGGCCCTTACTTTGTGGTAATATAATACTTTTCGGGGTTGATCTGTGACTGGACGTTTGCATCCATTTCTAATTGCAAACTGTCAATTATATTGAGCAGGAGAGAGTTATGGCCCAAGGTTGGCCCCGACGGAATACCCAATGCACTAGCCTAGGCATATGTTGGATATGCCATATATGCGGACGTCAATTGGCCCATCTGGCAAATGGACAGCGGCCCGAATTTGCAATTTTTATGGCTTATAAAAAACCAATAACAACAAACACAACATCGACAACGTGGAGGAGGAGCTGGAGTTGGAGAAGGTGAGCAAGGACTCGGGATGACTAGTTCCTGCGTCCGGTGCTGTAATTCGATACTCGATACTCGATGCCGTTGCCGTTGCCAGTTTGTGGCCCCTTCCCCCTGCCCCTCTGTGCTAACCCTTTGCAAGGTCGCGTTCAAGTTTTGACGCATAAAACATGATTAATTTTTGTCGGCATTTTTATGCACTTTCAGAGTAGTTGTGCGACGCACTTTGAAGGCAGAAGCAAGACACACACAAAAAAACAAATCAATCATTTTGCAGATTTTTCTCGAGGGGGTTTTCCATGAAAAGCCAAAACATGCCGCCTAATTGGGGTGCCTGCCATTTGGCCTGACCGCACTTCACGTCCAAGTCGCAGGACATTTGACCATTGGCCAAGGTCCATCTGCGAGTGCATTGACACACGGGAAACGGGTTTGTCGAGGAGCTTGTCTTCGGGGTTGCCGCCAGGCAAAGATCTTGGACAGCTGAACAACTGGACAACAACTGCTCTTTGTCCAGCTTCGGCCCTCGTTCACCTCTTGATGTTCATCTTGAGACACGCGTCACAGCTCGGCACCAAAGTTCAAATTGATTAGACCGTTGAATCATTACGAATGCATTTTCGGTTTTGGATGGTCAAGACATTTGACACATTTTTTATATGGCAATGTTTTTCTTATTCAAAGTTGACGTTTTTAGGTTGTGTGGAAAATCTTTTTGTTTTGGATTCAATAAACGAATCTTCTCACCTGCTGGCAATTAATTACATAATTGTAAATTACATTTGCCCATAATTGCTTATATGCGTACTTCATCATTTGTTGAAATCGTCAGATTTTGACTTCTCTGAAAGACATTAAAAATGTACTTTTGAAATAATCCCAAGATTGCTTTTGTTCTGTTTAAACTTTAACTATTTTTCTTGTTATTTGAAGTAAATATTTATTTATTCATATTATATATTTGTATACCCTGAACCCATTGAAAATATGTGAAGTATAAGTATAAAGAGACTTGAAATGTCTTGAGCGTAGTTTGTTGCCGATAATCGATAGCTTGCACCGTTTCCAATCGATCCTGTTTTTTGAGGAAATCTTTAAGGTTTTAAGACCTAGAGTCACCAACCCTGACATATAGCTTCTAGAGTAGTATATATAGATGAAGCATCTTTACAGAAGAGGGTTCAGGGTATCCTCTAGTCCGGAATTTTTGACTAAAGCCAATCCTAACTTTTGGCTCAAAAAGTAAACTAGCTAACTAATCTTTATATATAGCACACACGTAATATTAGCCAGGTTAGGCTTTTAAATTTTCCTTTGTTTAACCGGTCCAACCATATTTAACGAAATCTAATTTGTTACAAGCACTGTCCCCTAAATTATTTGTTGTAAGGATTATTTATTGCCTTCTTTTATTCTGTTCCTTAGGAAATTCCAAATGTTATGGAGCTTAATTTAGTTGTATTCTTATCACTTTGTACATTCATATGCCCTGAATATAAGCTAATTTTCCTCATGTGATATATGTACATAACATAATTCCTTTTTTTCCAAATAAAATGTTCTAAATGTTAAACCTAAACACTTAACAGTGAGTTAACATTCTGCTTAATAGTAATCATGTTAAGTCGTGAATATTTGAGAATTCTTGCAAATAGGCTACTCCGAATTTGTTGATTGGAATAAAATGTATTAAACGTGATTTAAATTAGATTCGGTTGTTTATTATTTGCAAAAAGTTTTTATTTAGATTTAATAGATTTATTTCGATTATTAAATAGAAGTTATCTATGCAAGTTCTTGTACAAGCCTCACTTGTGATAGTTTGCAGCCGCGATCAAAATAAAATAATTGCTATTTAGCCAAGAGGATCTCAACAACTGACGACTTTTCTGCAGCGACTCTTGTTCCCTAGGCTATGTGCTACAGTGGCGTCCGAAATATTGATCCAACCGGCACTGCAAAAGGTCAAACCGTAGGCACCTCCCCGATCTGATTGGAATCATATTTTACCCAATCGCGAGTTTTTTTTTATTGTTAGGGGTAGTTGCTGATCTCGGCTATGAAGCAACCCCTAATAAACAAATGTTGCGGATATATTTGGCATGGGCCCGAAAGGGATGGAAAGTGGAGAGAAGAGCGAAAGGAAAAAAGTGAGATAGAGAAAATAGTTTTTTTTTTTTTTTTTTTTTTTTTTTACTAATTATATTTTGTTTATTAAGAAATCTGGTATCCTGTTACTCTATGTTAGCAACTTTTATCAGAGTGACATAATTACTTAGCTTAGCGATGATTGTGGTTTTACAATTAGTTTTACAATTAGGTTAACAGATTACAGAAACATATTTTGATGTAATTAACGAAGCTTGTCACCTATACATAACGATCGATTAGGTCGGTTGGGTAGGTCCTCTTCAGTCGCCTTCTTCTTCGCCTCCTTAGCAGGCTCCTCGCCAGGATGTTTGGATGGTTGTGGAGCTTTGTTGAGTAGCTCGCTGCTTGCCTGTTGACTACGTCGCCCACCATTGGAACCTTGAGGTCCTTGGCGATGTCGCGTGTGCGAATATACCATTCGGCTCCAGTTATTTTGCGCAGGGTTTTGGCCTGAATGATGCGAATTTTGTTCAGGTGTGTTTTTGCAGCTATACCGTAAACTTGAAGCCCGTAACGCCACACTGGGGCAAGGATTATCTTGTAGATTAGGACCTAGTTTCGGAGCGAGAGTTTGTTTTTGGAGTTGAGGAGCCAGCTCATTCGCCTTATCTTAGATTTGATGTTGCTCGTTACTGCAGAGACGTGCTTACTAAATGTAAGTCGTCTGTCGAGAGTGACACCTAGGTACTTGTGTTGACGATATTGCTCTAGAAGCTCACCATGAAGAAAAAGTCCGGGGCATGAGTCCTTGCGTAGAGTGTGGGTAACCGTGGCGCATTTTCCAGGGTTCACTGCGATGTTCCATCTACAAGCCCAGTTTTCAAATCGCTTGAGGTATTCCTGCAAGAGGTCAGTTGCCACGTACACACATTTGTTTTTTGCAAGGATTGCCGTGTCGTCAGCAAACGTGGCCACCAGAAGGTCCTGCCGATCATTCCGTCTGCTTGCATTTGCTGTGGGCATGTCATGTGTAAACAGGCTATATAGCGTGGGATCCAAGACGCTGCCTTGTGGAACGCCCGCTTTTATGCGTTTGGTTTGAGAGGCTACTCCATCCTGCACCACTTGAAAGGTTCTCTCAGTTAGGAAGCTCGCAATGGTGCTAAATAGCTGCGGATTCAATTTGTCCTTTATCTTGGAGAGGAGTCCTGCGTGCCACACCCGGTCGAAGGCTTCTTGGATGTCGAGGTATGCTGCCACCACATACTCTTTCCTGTGAAAGCCGTCCAAAATATAATTTGTGACCCGATGTAGTTGTTCAGGGGTACCGTGTTTGAGTCGAAACCCAAACTGGAACTTCGGGATCAAGCGTTTTATTTCCGGGGTATCCAGGACCCTTCTGAGGATGCACCTTTCCAGAATCTTACCAAAGGCAGGCAGGAGGCTGATGGGGCGATAGGATCCCAGTTGATTAGGGGGCTTTCCGCTCTTGTGCAACATGATTATATGTGCCTTCTTCCAAGCCACTGGAAAGTAACCTAGCCGAAGAGCTGCATTAAAAATGGCGACGAGAAAAAGCACCGCCTTGTATGGCAGTAGCTTGATTGTCTGGTTGTCCAACCGATCTTCCCCAGGGGCTTTGCTGCTTTTTAAACTCTTCATCTCCTGCTCTACTTCTTGGAAGGTGATTGGCGATACAGGGAGTGACATTTGGAGTGGCGCCTCCAGGATTTGCGCGACTCGCTGTATCCTTCCATGCGATGCGGTCTCAAACGGCTTGAAGTGCTCCTCCAGGTTGCAGGCAAAGGCTTCGGCTCTGTCCATTGGTGATCTGGCCCAGGTGTCATCGGGAAGTCGAACGGGGAACTTTGGCGCAGCTTGCCGCTTGTATCGACTGCTAAGTTTCCACAGCGCGAATTTGGAGCTCTCGTCTGCCGTTGCTTCCTCCAGCATGGTGTCTGTGGCATTTCTTTTCGAGATAATCAGCTCCTTCCTGACCCTGTTAGCAATACGACGATAGATCCTGTCAATCGTGGGGTCCTGGGTACGGACATACTCCCTCCTCAGTCGCTTTTTTAGGGCGAGAAGACCTTCCAAGATGGGGGAAAACGTCCTTGGCCGCTGGCTTGTAGGGGCTGAGAGATATGTGCGGGCGCAGCGTTGGCGGCTGCGGCATGTACTTGGTCCAACAGGGTTTGTACTGCAGCGTCGACGTCCTCAACTGACAGAATCTGCGTGTTTAGGTTGATCAAGCTATTTAGTTCGGCCTTAAATCGTTGGATGTTCGACCCAGGGAGGACAAGCCTGCGCTTTTTTGGGATCCTTTGTGCAGCCGTGTTGATCGTTGTGAGGAGTGGCAGATGGTCGGAAGATAGATCGTACTCTTCGCGAACCGATAGTACGCTGTTGGGGATGCCCTTGAATATAAAAAAGTCGATACAGGAAGGCGTACTTTGCCGGTTGTACGGAAAGTGGGTAGGTCTACCGGTGGCCAGTACCTGGGCTGAGCAGGGAGTGAGCGCCTCATGGAGCGCAGTGCCTCTGCTGTCAGCTCTGTAGTTTCCCCACAGTCTGTGCTTAGCGTTGAAGTCGCCTCCAACGATGAATTTGGGGCCAAGCTGGCCAAACAGAGAATCAAATTCCGCTCGGTTCCAGGGGATGTTTGGTGGTAGGTATGCTGCCGCAACGAGGATTTCGCCCAAGGGAGTCTCCACCATGATAGCAGCCAGCTGTGTGTCGCTGGAGGTCACTGTGTGTAGATGGTAGTGTGCTAAATCCTGCTTTGCCAGCACTACAGCACCACCTCTGGCTCGTCCTGTAGGGTGATCCGCACGGTAGCAGACGTACCCCTCCATTGTTAGGTACAAGTTTGTGTGCAGATGTGTTTCTGAGATGAGCATGATGTCTACATCATGCTTTTTCAGAAAAAGCTTGAGCTCGTTAGCATTTTGGAGGATGCCACGAGCGTTCCACGATCCGAGACGTAACTGGGTAGCCATTATTTGCGGCTTTTTGGGAATCTAAGCTGCGGGGAACCTTGCGCATCCTTTAGCTCTTTAATGCTAACCAGAATGGTTGCAACTGCGGCATTCAGTGCTGCAATGGACTGCTGGAGGTTTTGAAGGATGCCTCCAAGGGAAGCGTCTTGCTCCTGAGGTCCTTGCAGTGGTTGTTGGAGCTGCATTGGATTGACGGTGGGCTGAAGAGTGCGCGCTGGGGGTTGGCGGACTTGTACATGATGGCCTGGCCGTAGCGCATCAGCATACGACAGGCCCTGTTGCACAATTCGGGAAGGTACGAACTGCTGAGTGGTTCTTCGTGTATTTTGAGGATGGCTATATCGTGTAGGAAGAAAATAGTTTTAAAACAGTTAACAACTACCTGAGTAGGGTATTTGCATAGCTCAGGTTTCCATTCTTACCTAAGCAAAAGCTTAAGAGTGAGTCATTAATTAAATTTTCAAAATCTGGAGGCTTTCCATTAATGCTTAACTCAGAGCTCTTAGATCGTATTAACGATATGTCGGAATATTCTTTACCTACTTAGGTTATTATAAATATATATTTTTCAATAAATTGTTTGGCTAACTTATTTTGTTTTATTTTAATTATTTTAATTTCAAAAGTTTTGTTTTATGTGAAATATTATTTAAAAAAGAGCTGAAGGGGAATTTTTTAAGAAGTTCTAGTCACCTAACATAATTATCTTATTATTAAATTATGATTTTGTTATGCAATGTGTAACGCATATATATATGTTCTAGATCAGCATTAACACCCGAGTTGATAGAACCATGTCTGTCTTTTCGTCTGTCCGTCCGTATGTCTGTCCGTATGTCTGTCCGTCCGTCTGTCTGTCTGTTTATATACAAACTAGTCAATCGGATTTGAAGCAATCGTCTTAAAACTATGCCTATGTCTGTCTTTCTAGGAACGATAGGAGCGATCAGTTGAAAATTAAGTACTTGTAGGGAAAACTTTTTTGTTTATCAAGATATCTTTCCTAATCTCGTCATTTATAAGTTTCACTATGCACCCTACATAGTTGCAAAATCCTATCAACATCGGACCACTATATAATATAGCTGCTACAGGAAAGATCGGTGGAATCGCACTATCTAATAAGGCAAAATATTCTGTTTTCAAAGATATTTTCAACAAACTCTGCACTTGCGAGCTGCACAATTCTCACATACCAGTATTTGTCATCAAAGGTATTAGTCTTCGGAGTGCTGAATATATCCTTACCTTCTCGTAATTAATATTATTATTATAAAAAGCATGCAGTCATTGTTTTATTATTAATAAGATGAACTAGAAGAGTATTTGTACCCAGGGTGGAGGTTACAGAATAATGATAATCAATAATGTGACTTAATTCTTTTAATTTCCATATACTTTTTACTATATACACCTTTCAAAAAGAAAACTCTCTTCATTTATGTAACAACACATCTATTTTTAGATATCGTATTCACGGAAAAAGAATCCCACACGTTTTTCATTCGGGTTAAACAATTTCATAGTCTACTTCTTGGGGACACGGGTCCCTTAGTAATTCCCAAATGTGTTGCTGGAATGTTGATCATAAGCAAATTATTTGCCTGACGAATGCGGAATGTGTGTAGTTTTTGCTGGGGCTGAAGGGGGGATGGGCGGCAGGGGATGGTAGGGTATGGATTTTGAGTTTGGGCTTGGTTGAGGGTTCGGCTCTGCTCTTGGGTGGGCTTGTCAAGACGCCTTGTCTAGACCTAAAAACAATGAATGTCGAATATCTGTTTGTGATTTGTTTGAAATACTTTTCAAAGGTATATCCACACGCACACATACACACACACACACGCACACACACATGCTGAAAGACGCGCATTTAAATATCTTTCGAGTGGTCTCAAATTAATTTACACCCAATACACACGCACACACCCGCACACACACATGTGGCACACACGTGAGCTTGGCAACTGGGCGGCGGCATCGAGTGACAACAACGACGACTACATGAAGGACGACCAGAAGTGGAAGGGGAACAATTAGAAGCCAAAAAACCGAAGCCAAGTCGCCAACGAGCACAAAAGGCCCCCAGCGTCGGCTCAGAGTTGTATATATGTATTTACACACACACATTTATATGTATGTGTGTGTGTGCGCGCGGGTGTGTACACACATGTGTGTAGCATTAGGTTGTGTGTGTGTGTACTTTTTTACGACATGGCTGCAGCTCCACATGGCTGATTCGCAATGCTCTCAATTCCCAGCTGAAGTCAGCCTCAGCCCAAGCCCCAAAGCCCCCGTTCCCGTACCGGCTCCCGTTCCCGTTGCCGTTCTGGTTCTTGTTCTCACGTTTTTGTTGAGAACAAAAGGTTAAATTCGCTTTCAAATGGTCAGAATTATTTAATGAGATGGGTTTTTAGGTGGCGGGCCGATGGCGATGGCGGACAGGCAGGCGCACTGCGTCCGACATGGCGCGTGTGGGCGAGCACCAACACAAAGCCAACACAGTGTTTGTGTGTGCGAGTGTGCAAGTGTGTGTGTGTGTGTGAAAAAGGGTTATTGCTGCCGGCAAGCAAACACCACCGGCTACCCATTGCGGACTGCGGACCGTGTGGACATCGGACATCGGACAGCCGACTGTCGACTGTCGACGGCCTTTGGCTGCCAACCGACCATCCAGCCGTAAATCCACCCGCTGCCGCCATTACGATGCGCATCCATTGCCGTTGCCGTCTAACTGTATTTCTCTCTCTCTGCGTGTGTGTGTGTGTGAGGGTCTGCGCTTGTATTGGTGTGCATATTCAATGGTTGCCGCAACGGCTGCCCACTGTTATTTGCATTAGTTTCAAGTTGTCCAGCCTTGAAAGTTTCTCACTCACAATTAGCAGAAACACGTAAAAGTGGAAAAGTGCCCCAAATGTAATTCAACTCCATGGAAATTGCGCAGATTTAAGCAGATGAAAAGCGTACAAATACCGAAATATTTGACAATTCAATTTGAACATACCAATATCAAGAGCACAAAATAATGTTTACAGCAAACTACATTTATTCACATCAGCCCTGAGACAGGACACGTTTTAGACATACAAATGACCATTTCCGATTGTTTTTATATAACACATTATTGGAACCTGATATATAACAGTCCAATATGAAAAGGCTAGTTTTAGGTTGTATAAGAAACACCTTAAATTTCCAGATAGTCTACATTGTTCCTAGTGGAGCTATATGAAACAATTATTTATTATTCTTCTTATTACATTTGTTATTAATATCAATATTAATATTATTTTATTTTATGATTATAAGACCCACACACTATTATATGGTTATTATAATAATAATAATAATAATAATAATTAATTAGTTTATTATTATTATTATTAGTATTTTTATTTAAAACTATTATTTAAGAACCTACTGTGAACTCACCTCTTGCGCATATTGTGCCTTCAGTTCTTCATTAAGCTGGCTTGTTCCCTGCTTAAGACCAAATATAACGGCCGAACAGGAGCATAAGAAGAGGCTTCTTGCCAGAAATTCAGTAATATATGAAGAAAAACTCATGTCAGGTTATCACAGGCTTTCGAGCACATTACAGACTGTGTAAGTAAAAGCTCCTAATTCTGCAGGTTTACATATGCAGATTCTGCATTTAGAGTGAAAAAACTCCGGAACACATTATAGAGAAGCAAATTATAGAGTCTACCTATGAGCAAGCTGAGTTCCTCTCTGTATTTGGAAGACTGGACAAAGAGTTATTGGTTTCGTTGTCCAATGTGGAGCACAATTGACTTCACCAATTAATAACAGCTATATCTAGCTATATCTTTTAGAAGTCTGATGCTTGTAGCATAAAAAAGTCCTAACAGGTAGGCTTGTTTAAGTCAACCAAAGGATTCTTGCAAATCTAATCGCGTTTGACCCTTAGTAGATACACGTTTAAGGGCTACAATTTGGGCGACTCTGAGATATATACTTACTTAACGTAAATAGGGCTACCTTTCAGGCTCAAACAAGATTTGGCAATTTTAAATTTATTTAGTTTTTGCTAGTATCTAAAAACCTTCTTTAACCTGGCGTATTGTAAAAATGTAATTGATTCAAATGAAATGCGTATAATTCGCTTTTTTATTCGTGAAAAGACATTTCTTTCATTTATGATGTTGAAATTGTCAAAAAAAAAAAATTGAAGCTGATTTCGCAAATGTCCACAGCTTAAAAGCCAGAAAAATCTTGATCATGAATAAAATGACATTTCGCATGAAATATTTGACCATTTAATGGGATAAATAGGGATCAATATCAAGGAGATGATATATTAAAGGACGTATGGAATTTAGATGCAGAAACAATTAAAGGAAATAAACTGAGCGTGTAGTTGTCAAAGCTATGGATGTGACTAGTTAAGCTAGACCCTTCAGCGTATGCCACGGACTCTGATATCAATTGAAACTTAAATACGTTACATGAAGGATGTCATTAAAATAAGTAGTGTGATAAAACTGTCCTTTGAAGTTGGCATGGACTGTGTGGGTAACTAGTACATGCTATTAGGTACGAAAATATTCAATTCTAATTCTAAAAGTACATAAGTTTCAATTATGTGTGTGCATCTGTGTGTGCGTGTGTGTGTGCCTGTGTGTATCCTTTGAGGGTTGATTGCTAAACTTTATAATGAGAGCAAGGAACACACGCGTGCCTCAAAATATTTACACACAATGGGCCGAGGCCTAGGCCCGGGGGAAACGGACAGGCACTGGCCGTTGGTCGGCCGGTCAGCAACGGCTTTGGCCTTTGGTAATTTGTTGAGCTTCAAATGCGGGACGTGGCGCATGCAGATGTGTGTATGTGTGTGTGTGTGTGTACGTGTGTGCGTTTGTGTGGCTGTCGCTTTTCAACCCTTGCTAAACTTGTATGTGGAAATGGTAACGGGAGACGCAGCCATTGCATCTGGTCTGGCAACTGAAATTGGGAACTGGATGTTGGGAAGTAGAAATTTGGCAGAACGGCAGACGGCAAGAACAACAAAAGTAGGAATCGAAACAGAAATGGGCACTAAAATATAGGCATAGGAACAGGAACAGGCACATTGAGCCAGTTGGACAGGCACGCACGTAGAGAGATTAAAGGTTAGCACTCGCGACCTTGTCGGGGCCCGGTTGAGGCACTGACTCGACGGCGCTCGACAGCTTGGCAAAGCAGCTTGTGGCATGTACGTGCTCGTTGTTGCCCGCCCTTCCGCCCTGCCGTCCTGCCGCTCGCTGCCAATGTAAGCCGCCGGCCAAGCAGCCCATTAAAGCGAATCGTAAATCAAATGAGTTGCATAAATGCCTACAAAATGTTTAAATGTTTTCGAATTTTGCGGCCTACGCCAAATATCCGCAAGTAGGCAATAAACATTTGTACACCCACTTTTCCAGCCTAAGGATCTGTGGGCCGCGCGCCGAGTCATGTGGGATTGGGGGGCTGTGGGGCGGTTGGCCAAAAGTTGGTGTTGATATTTAGATTTGCTGATTTCGAAAGCATTTAGCAGTCATCAGCTGGTTTTGACGGTATTATTTAGCAACTGACTGTTATACAGCGTTTTGCAACACTTAACTTGCTGTAAAGCCAGTTGCATAAATTGACGGTAAGCTTAGGGAATATTAAAGCATCAGAAATTTATATTTAGATTTGCTAATTGAGAGAGCAATTGACAGTTTACAGCTTGTTTCAGAAGTTTAATTAAGCAACAAGATGCTGCAAAGCATTTTACAACACTTCACTTGCTGAAGAATCAGTCAATCAGTACACCAAATCCGAAAGCCTCGAGTAGTATTAAGCTTTATTATTTGGCAAATATATTTTGAAAAGCGTTTTGCAACACTTCACTTGCTGAAAACCTAGTTGGACATTTCGGCGAAAGGCTTAGAGAATATTGAATCATCGGAAATTTATATTCAGATTTTAAAATTGAGCTCCCGACTAGGGGATACCCTGAACCCTCTTCTTCCAATATCAAATGCATATATATATTCTATTTTAGAAGCTATATGTCAAGTTTGGTGACTCTAGCTCTTATTATTTACCAAAATTGCCCAAAAAACAGGATATCGATATCGATTATTATCGATTGCTTGGAAACGGAGTAAGTTTTCGATTATCGGAAACAAACTCGATCTGCGCGGGAACTAGGAGCATCTATATCTAAAATTTGAAGCTCCTATAGGTTCTGAGATCCTTGCGTTCATACATACGGACGGACGGACGGACATGGCTAGATCGACTCGGCTATTGATGCTGATCAAGAATATATATACTTTATGGGGTCGGAGATGCTTCCTTCTGCCTGTTACATACATTTGGCTTTCGCACAAATACAATATACCCTTATACCCATTTTTAATGGGTTCAGGGCATAATAATTTCTATATTCAAAAGTTGAAGCTCTAACGATTTTATTTGTGAACTTAACTTTAATGCAGTGTTTTACAACACTTTAAAGTTTTAGTTGTAGTTGCAGTTCAGGCTATTTTAAGTCAGATAATGGTAGTCCGAAAGATTTCGTAAGTTGCTGTTGATAAGCGAGTTTCTTTCAGCTTTTATCATCTTTCTTTCGGCAAGTGTCTTTAAACGCTTCGCAACACTCTAATTTTATAGTAGGATAGAAGCCCTGCAGTAAGTGCAATTTTTTTGTATTTAGATTTATTTGTCTAGATCTTTGTAAGCTATCGAAAACTTGTCTGCAGCATTTTACAACACTGCAATTCATGTGCAATGTGACCGTTTTTCCAAATTTGCATTTTCGTTCTTTTTGAAATATCTTTAACTTTCATTTGAGTATTCAATCCTTGCTTTTCCTTCGCGCTCCCTCCCCTTGCCTATCACTCTGTTTGTATGCTTTTGGTCGCGTGCAGGCTTTTTTGGGGCGTTAAAGGGGATGGGAAAGGGGCAGAGGAGAGGGCGGTGGTCGGTATTGGGCTGCTGCGCTAACCTAGTCAAATAAAACACTTTCTAAAATTTGACTTTGGGCAGAAACCGCATTCATTACTCTTAGCCGAAGGATGTGTAACCCTTGCAGGAATTTGCCGTTTTTAATCTCATTTCAAAAGTCTTTTCCAGGCGCGGCACACTCACACACACACACATACGTTATAGATGTGCTTGTGTGTGTGTGTGCATATGGTGTAAATATGAGTATTGGTCCAACTTGGCTAGTGTCAGATGGAAAAATAAGTTCTGGTCGAGGGCTTTTTGGGGTTCGCCGAACGCTCCGAACGGGCACTCTCGACGGGCGGGGCGGTGCGAACGAGCTGGAGGATTGAAAATGATGGTCCGACAGATTTTGAAAATTGCCAGCCGCCAGTCCTGGACGACGCATGGGACAGACAGCCGCCAGGCAGTCGTTGCAAGTGACTTCGGGCTAAGGGTATGGATGTGGAGGGGCAGTGGGCGGGGGCGGGAGGCAGGTTAGGGCAGACGCTTGAATGCGATGGCGTCGCCTGCGGCCTGTCTGGCCAAGAGGGCGGGGCAGCGTGCAGTAGGACTCGAGGCGACCACAGACCTGAGCCTTGAGCTGGGTAAATATTTGTGGTTTCCGAAAGGATACTTTTAGCTATGCGTAAATTCAAAAAGGCAAATTGGCAACTTCTGAGCACAGTCCCCAACCCCGCCCCTTGCCCCCAGCCGCATGCGGCCAGAACTCATTTGCTGGCCGCTGCGACCTCGCTTGTTACTTGAGGGTTTCGCCAGGGCGGGGGAGCAGCTGTTGGGTGTGTGTGTGTGTGCGAAGATACATACCTGCTGGCGTTGCGTCAGCCGCATCAACAAATACAAACACACGCAAACACACACACACACACACACACACACACATGAGGCTGCTGCGCCTGCGGCCCTGTTGAAGTTGGGGGTCTGCCAGCTGGGGCTTTGGGTTTGGGCTTGGGTTTGGGCTTGGAGTTGGGGTCTTGGCTGGGGCGTTGGTGATTTCATTAGGACGGTGACCAAATAGATTTATTAATCCTAAGGCTAATAAATAGTGTGCGACATTAAAGCACACACACTTACACACATAATATATATATATATATATATATATATATATAAATATGCACACGAGCAGAGCGAACCGCAGCGCAGCTTCCCGCATGGAACCGGTTGATACGGCGACCCCGCCGGCTCGGCCCAGCTCTGTCAGGGGTTGCTGCTGTTTATTTTCGGGCATAAAAGGGCAAATTTCGCAGCCCGTTTTGCCCAGCATCAGTGAGATCACACCCCAGTCGGACCCTCCCCCCCTCCGCCCCTTCTCTATGCGTGACCCTGCGGCGGTCCATTGGTCAGTTTTTGGTCGGCAAATGAGGCTGGGGAAGAGACAATTAACCTTTGCCGGATCTGCTGATCTCTCTATCTCGTGTTTTGGGATGCTTTGCAGCAGCTTTAATAAATATAAAAAACATGTTTCTTTTTTTATATGATTATTTTCGAGGGATTTTTTTGTAGCTTGTTGACCCGCTGACCTCTTGTGGGAGTCGGCAGCTAATTATCGCAGTTAATCAGTAATTAGAGCTTGTCGAGGAATTTAATTAAAGACAAGCGTAGAGCAGGAATTCGACAATTCGTCTCAGTTGGGCTGTAAGCAGTTACACTGACATCTTGGCCAATCTCAAGTAAACGTGTAACAATGCTACATGCCACATGCCGCATGCCGCATATCGCATGTCGCAATCTTCAACTCTTTGACGAGCCGTTAAAATGTCAACATGTGCGCACTCACCTGGCAACTAACTGAGCCTGCAAACTAAACTGGCAGCTGGGGACGGCTCACGTCTGGGCTGTGTTGGATTCGGACCTGGCTGCTGTCCGAGCAATGAGCACGCGTCTCATAAATTTGCGCAGAGCTCATTTAAATGGGCGGCACTGCGATTTGACATTTTTAATTAAATCACACCAGGTCGGGCAGGTGCTATTCGTGCAGAGCTCTCGGAAACTTGTTTTTTGCTCTATGTACTATTTTATGTATACCAAATATCATATTTTCTGTAATCGTTTACATATATGTATATCTACGTTAAGCAGTTTTTACTGACTGACTGATTGATTTCCTGAGTGACAGACTGAATGACTGAATTACTGACTGACTAACTGACCGACCGACTGACTGATTGATTGACTGGCCGACTAATTGACTGATAGACTAACTAACTTACTGATTAATTGATTGACTTGCTGAGTGTCAAACTGAATGACTGACTTACTGATTGACTAGCTGACTGATTGATTGACTGACTGATTGATTGAGTGATTTGCTGAGTGTTAGACTGATTGACTGATAAGTTAATTGAATCGGTTCACGGTTCAAGTCAATATCTCTTTTCCATCAAACCTTGGTTCATCAACAAATCATGCTTTGAAAAGAAACTGTTTCAAGCTGGTTAAAGTTAAGGTTCGGTTGTGGGTAAACAAGAAATTGGAGTTCCGGGCCAGAACGGGATCGCTTTAAGGCCGGAATATCGGGTGGGAAGTATTTAAATAGTTATGCTGCCAAGCTGCGAGCAGCAATCCGGCTGCGAATACAACAAAGCCAAAACCAAAGCCATATCCAGATGAAGATTTCATTGTTGTTGCACTTTTAGTGGCAACCGCCGCTCGAGCAGCTCAATGTGCAGGTCATTAAAGATGCCAACGACAGTTCAGGATGCGTTCAATGGTCGCAGCTGTAGCTGCCCCACAGCACAGCCAATGCACCCCCAATGCGTTGCCCGGTCGCAATTGTGCAACAAAACGTGGCGAGCGGTGCAGGCGAGCAGGCAACAAAGCAAAAGACCGTCTCACATTTAGCGGCAGGTGGCGCGGTGGCAAGCGGACTCCTTGAGGCAAGGTGGACAAATGGATTTTCCAAATAAACGAAAAGTGGGCGGCGGGTTGCCTGGGGGTGTGGCCAAAGCCAAAGCCAAGTCACAATTGCATTCGCATTCGCATTTGTTTGAAAGAGTCGAAAGAACAACAAAAACACAGCCAACACGCACACACACACACGCACACTCTATGTGGCAGCTAGAAGAAGAATGCACAAAAACCCAGTGAAAAGTTAGAGAAGTCATTGAATGTCAGCCATGCAGCAAGCGCGGGAGGGAGGGCGGTCGGTTTGGTGGGCATGGTTGCCTGGTAGCCGCAGCCCCGCACCCCCCTCACCCTACAGCTGCAGTCGTCGTCCTCGTGGTAGTAGCCTGTATATCCGTGCATCCTTGCAACGCCGTCGCACACACATTCGCCGGCTTAATGATTCTTTTATTCATTATTTTCCCTTCTCTGTTTTTTTTTTCTCTTTTTTTCAGACAAACTTTCCACATATCGTGCTTTGGACAGCGGCGCGCATTTAGCCAGAAACCCAGCGAGGGAGTTGGACTTGGGGTTGGCTGCAAGGGGTCGGTGGTGGGGGCTAGCTGGTGGCAGGTAGCCATGGCTAACGTGCAACTTGCCGTTGCACATGGCACAAACGCTGCGAGGCCGCACCGCCCGCCGGCTGCGGCGTCTGTGAGTGGGGCTGGTGGGGTCGGGGGTTGCTCCTTGGGGGCTCTTATTAACGAGCCAGCGAGCGCGCGAGCGAGCGTACCATGTCCTGCCCCGTGTGTCCTGCTTCACCTACCCAGCCCCTACCTAGCCAGGCAATAGACCACTCTCTATCCTTTCTATGTATGTGTCCCTCTTCTCCGCCATTGCAAGCAGAATACAATGTAAGGACAGTGCACTCCACACGCTATTTTCAAACATGCACACACACACACTCGCACATGGTCGCTGGGCAGACGAACAACAACACGAATTTTGTGCGCGCCAAAAAGGATGCACTGAAAGGACGCGCGCCGACCGCTCTCTGTATCTGCGTCACAGCCTCCCCCCCTCCCCCCTCTATCCTTCTATCTTTCTCTTGACACTCCGCTCTACAGCCAAAGCGCTACAAAGGTTCATGGACAGCATGAGAGTCCTTAGCCGGGCACAAAAGAAAGGCTTAAGTTTCCATTTGGTCTCTAGAGCACGATATTCACCCACACACACCCACAAACACACACACAAACATGCACACTGCACACCCACAAACACACAAAATGGAGCCAGAGCTGGAGCTGGCGCCGGGTCGCTTTGCTCCGCTCCGGCTTGACTTGGTTTAGCTGGGTTTGGTTCAGTTTCTTTGGGTGCCTTGCGGTGTCAATGCGCAAATGCATCCCTTCAGCTTCAATACCCTGCAACCAAATGGATATAGGGTATAAATGGAGCTATTTTTCAGAGTTAATCGATTGAGCTAGAAGTATTATTATAGAACTAGTTAAATAATTTTAATTATACTAACGACTTTATAATTTAAAGTAGCTACACATTTCTTTTAAGAAGTTTTCAGTTCACATTTCCGACATATTTTCCGTTTAAATTTTGCATTCCCAATACTGTCCGATTCATTATTCTTTCGGAACCCACCTTGCACATACATGTACTACAGGGTATTTCACAGTTGTGCAACTATTCATACAGTTCTTAAGGAATTACCTAAGTATATATTATTATTATATGTTTGAGGTACCAAAATTCAATCAAGAATGTTTAAAAAATAGTTCTTATTCTTAATGGGTATCTTACAATCGCGCACTTTGATTTTACGTTCTTTTAGCTTTCCGGGAATCTGTTAAGGTTTGTAATTAAACATTTTACAGGGTGTTTAATAGTCTTGCTCTTTAACTGGTTATCAATACTTCATTCACTTCTTAGAAAACCAGTGTATGCCTTTTAAAATTCTTTCAGAGTTTCTAATTACAGGGTATTTTATGCGTCTCCTCTGTTTAAAAAGTTCAAAATTATCTTTGATTAGCTTTAATGCCGAATGATGCTGATTTTTAAGACAAGTCTCTTATTATTAAGTCTAGATAACTAATGGAATTTAATTGTCATTTGTTACAGGGTATTCTTCAGTTTTCAGCCACTTTTTAGCTGTACGCACTTTGTAAACTTTTTGTTTTCCCTTTATTCCCATCATGAGCATCAAAAAGCGAAATTACGCATTTTACAGGGTATTTTGCTGTCGGCTAGGCTCTATTTCGCGCCATTCTTTTTGCCCCCACGAATGTTTTGTGTGGCCTTCTGGATACTGGGGCAGACGGTGCGGAGCCTCAGACATTTGTTCTTTGACTTTCTGTGCTTTCCGGTTTGCCATGCCCCCACCCCCCCTCTCCAACTGTTCTTCCTCCCCCCTCAGCCACACGAAAACCACCCATTCGAATTCTCATGTGTGTGGGTGTAAAACTTTGCGCTTCCATGAAAATGGCCAGGACCAAATGCGATTCAAAGTTTTGAATTCGGTTTTGGCCATTTTCTATTTGCCTTTGCACAAACTCTTTTTCCTCGGCCAGTCCGGGCGCGCGTCTCTGGCAGTGGCCAGCACCCGAATCCCTTGGAGCCACCATGCCCCAAGTCCACAAACACATACGCACTCACGCACAACACAACCCTCTGGCTGCGCTGGGAATTCGCGCTGTGCGTTCTGTAATCAACGCATGTCCTTCGGATGGGACGCTTGCCGCCATGTTTGGCCATAACTGACTGTCCGGGCGGGTGGTCGGTTGGGTGGCTGGGTGGTCGTACTGTCCTGTCCTGCCCTGCTGTCCTTGTCACATTTGGTCCGCCATGCTGGCGATGCTTTCAATTAAAACATCACCCGGCGCACTCGGCTCTGGGGCCACCCGCCACTTTTCGAAATTATTCAAGTGGTCAGATGGTGTTGTTCATTATTTCTATAGTTGTTGTAGTCTTCGTCGTTGTTTTTGTCGTTGTTGTTGCTGTAATTGCTTACACACTTGCGAAAGGGTTGAAACACACACACACACATACATTTCGCGCTTGAGTCTCGCATTTGTTTCTGCATCCAAAAGTTGAGGCAGTTCACACGCACATATCTGTGTGTGCCTGTGTGTGTGCGTGTGTGCACATTTACATGATTCTGAGTCCTGGCCTGGCAATGGCTGTTACATCCGCTCACATTAACAGCATTGGCTCGCTCTCGTCCTCGTCCTCGGCCTCGGCCTCCGTCTCGGGCTCGGGCTCGGTCTCTGACTCCGGTTTCTCGTTCTGGCTGCGAGTGCTTCAATTCGAACATAATAAATTAATTTATCATCAGAAAAGAATCTCTGTAAGCAAGCAGTAAAAGTTTCACCCTTATGGCCACACACACACACATACGCAGGCTCACACTCGTGTAGGCTACCCATGATATACGAGTATCAGGCACACACACTTGAATTGCTCGCTCCCCTCCGTACCCCCAAATCTGTCCAAGCCCAGTTCCCCAATCTCTTACCAGGTCGCCAAGGCAGTCGTAGTCCTCCACATTAGCTGCATCTAGGCGGTGGGGCAGGCGAAGTCACCTAAGACGGTTGCGGGCAATTGCCAGCGCAATCTGTCTGCCTTGCCTGGATGCCTTGCTAATGGATTCCCTTGAAGAGCTGCTATTAATTGCACCCTGACCATTTGATTGGCTCCGAATAATCTGTTCTCCTCAGTTTTGATGCCTTTATTTATTTATATATTTATCTTCTCTAAGTGGAATATCTAATCGAATTGCTTAACTAATATCGTTAGGCTGCTCCTCCTTTGGCCTAGGCCAATTCTTCTTTTATAAGTCTTTGATTTTCATTTTGATTCCTTTAAGTTTTTCATTAATTTTTGTGTATTTCCTATTAAGCCATATTATATGTTCATATCGTAATAACTAGATTTCATATGAGTGTTAAGTAATCAACTATCAACTATTTATTCATCTATATTTGATACTCCTATCTTTATCCTCCGTGCATTAGGCAATCTACATCGGACAGTTCTTCAATTGGACCCCATATTTTCATACCCTGAACCCATTAAAAATGGGTATAAGGGTATATTGTATTTGTGCAAAATCCAAATGTATGTAACAGGCAGAAGGAAGCTTCTCCGACCCCATAAAGTATATATATTCTTGATCAGCATCAATAGCCGAGTCGATCTAGCCATGTCCGTTTGTCTGTCCGTCCGTCCGTCCGTATGTATGAACGCAAGGATCTCAGAACCTATAAGAGCTAAAGACCTAACATCCGAAAATCGATAACTTACTCCGTTCCAAGAAATCGATAAAAATCGATATCGATATCCTGTTTTTTGGGCAATTTTGGTAAATAATAAGAGCTAGAGTCACCAAACTTGACATATAGCTTATAAAATAGAATATATATATATGCATTTGATGTTAGAAGAAGGGAAGGGAGCTCCCGACTAGAACCTCTTACTTGTTTAATATTATGTTCATGCAAATGGCTTGGGTATGCAAAGTAAGTATATTGAGTTAGATAAAGCTACCTATTTATATGGCTTGAAAAAATCCAGTGGAGAGAGCTCGATTGGGACAGTACTTCGTTTAGCATAATTAAATGATTCTCACTTGAGATGCTCCAAAAAAGGTGGACTTTGCAAGCGAAACGTTTTTTGGTCAACAACTTTATCCAACCAATCAATTTTTAATTTCTTTGAATGCCATATGATAGTAGGGATCCGTACGAATTCAAAAAGGTATAATATTTATAACCAAGATTTTCAATAAAATATTCAAAAAAGTTTTGATATTCGAACCTACCCCGGGTAATAGCTATCGGGTAATAGCTCTCGGGTAATAGCTCTCGGGTAATAGCTCTCGTGTAATAGCTCCGCGCGAAGATATGATGTTCCAAAACGACATAACTCCGCGCGGAGATATGACGTTCCAAAACGACATAACTCCAAGCGGAGATATGACGTTCCAAAACGACATAACTCCGCGCGGAGATATGACGTTCCAAAACGACATAACTCCAAGCGGAGATATGACGTTCCAAAACGACATAACTCTAAGCGGAGATATGACGTTCCAAAACGACATAACTCCAAGCGGAGATATGACGTTCCAAAACGACATAACTCCAATCGGAGATATGACGTTCCAAAACGACATAACTCCGCGCGGAGATATGACGTTCCAAAACGACATAACTCCGCGCGGAAATATGACGTTCCAAAACGACATAACACTCAACTCGAAACAGACCGAAGGAAGCGAACATGTTCGACGCTCCGTTGTGCGAACAAGTTCGAGCCGGCCACAAGCTACTCGCTGCCTTGGGCATGGGCGGGTGGTTGACTACGCTAGCTTGGGCAGCGACGTTAGCAGCGCTGCGGGCGTTGGCGCCAGCTTTGACTTTGCGTTGGCTTTTGGCTGGCTCACACATGCGCCGGCCACATGTGTTCGAGCGTCTAGCAGTCGTTAGATTCCAATTCGAATTGAAGTTTCCGCCCTGCCAATTGGGCGGCCAGTTATGTTGGATTGGTCACTGTTGGTCGAGCTAAGAGCGATGTGTGACTCTGGAGGGAATGTGGCGGCATGGGTCCGGCTACGGGCGTTTGTATGGCCAGCGGCCAATGGGGGCCCACTGGGCAGCGGCAGTACATGTATGGACACACGCTCTCTCTTGCTCGCTCGCTTACTCGTTCGCTCTCACCAAGCACGCATATGTGGGTAGGCGACATGTGTGAAGTGTCTTTGCCTGTGTATTTGTGTGTGTGTGTGCGGGATTTGCATTTCGTGCGCTTGCTTCGGCTCGCACGCGTGGCGACATCTGTCGGCTAACAGCGCGCGCTGCAAACTATGCAACAAATGTTGTTTATGGTAATTCGCGATCGTTTAATAATTTTATGTTGCCTACCTTTGTGCGCTGCCATAAATTTTATAGCACGCGATCATTGGGTAAATACAAAAATGCTGAGTTTTATTTTTTTTACAATTTTTGTAATTTGTATGTATTTTTGTATTTGTATTTTGTAACACAGACAACTATTTTTAATTATTAATTTACGCTTTGTATTTATTATTGTTTATGTTCAAAAAATTACACACACTTGAAAAATATTTTGTTTTTTTGTTGTTTTTTTTTTTTGCTTGAAATTTTACTTATCAATTTTTTTAGTTGCACATTTTACGCATTTGTCGTTTCTTTGAGTTTTAAAGTGTATTTCTTGTGCTTCGCTTTGTTATTATTTTTAGTATAAATTTCTTGAGTTTTCATTTTTGTTTAAATAGCTACAATTAAATTTTCTAATGTGTTATGATAGGTTTTTAGTTTGCTGGGCTGTTTTTTTTTATATATATATATATGCAGCGGTTTTTTTTTTCTTGTGAAGTTCGTTTTCACTTTCTTGTTGCTCCGTTTGTGTTGCTGTTAAATAAAAAACAAATAATAAAAATAATAGGATAATAAATCAAATAGGGTTTAATCAGTTGAGTTTAAATAAAACATAAATGTTGTATGATTTTTATAGTATTTGCTTTTTTATTCAGTTTTTCTTGATTTTATATATATTAACTATATATAGGTATATAGATGTATATATACTATCTATATATATATATATATGTATGTCTTGTCTGAAACACAATGCATTTTGCTCAGTTTTAAGAATTTCATTTCAAAAACCTTTTCTTACTACGCTCTCTCTCTCTCTCTCTCCCGCTCTCGCTCTCGCTAGCTTTTTCCTTTCTCGCTCTCTCAAATAAATTATGCACGATAAACTTCATAGTTGGCTTTACATACAAAATTGTTTGTATTATTGCAGCAGCCACTGTTGTTGGGTGAGGGGGTGTTTATTTTAGCGGTGTGTGTGTATGTATGAATGTATGTATGTGTATGTGTGTGTGTATGTGTGTGTGTGTGTGTGTGTGTGTGTGTGTGTGGGCTGCAATAGTAGAAGCAATTCTTAACTTTTTTTTTGGTAAATTAGAAACCAGAACTAAACAAAAAACAAAGAAAAGAAAAAAAAAAACAAAGTTAACTAATTTTTTTTTCTTTTTTCTGCTTTTTCAACTTCAATTTGAATTTTGCTCGCCAAAAAAATTTGTACTAAAAACAATTATTAAATATTAATCAAAATGGAGTTTTTTTTTTGTTTTTCAAAAGTTTTTCTTTTTATCAATCAAATAACGAAAATCAACAGCAAAAACATTTAGGCAAAAAAAATTGGTTCATTTCTCGTATTGGGTACCCTCCCTCTTCCCCTGTGTCTCTCTCCCCCTCTCTCTCTTCCACTATCTCACTCTCAATACGCATCGTTCTTTTGTCTTTTTTATAGGCAAAGAAAATAAATACAAATACGTTAGTTCCTCAGTCTTCTAAATCTAGTTATTTGTTTGTTGTTTTTGTTGTTTCGGTTGTTGTTTTTTTGTTTTTGTTTCTATAATTGTTAATTGCTTTTCGCTTGAAGTTTTACGTACAAATTTCATGACTTTTCACCCCTCTTTTCATATGTTGCCTGCCTTTTCTAATGCTCAACTGCTGCCAAATTTGCTGCTCTACAATTTTTGTTTTTCTCTTTCTTTTTTTTTAATTTGCATTTTCTTCAATTCTTAAGCTAATTGTTAAAAAAAAATTGTGTTTACATTTATAGATTTATTTATGTATGTAAGTAAAAAATTTGATTACTTTCGGTTTTGTTTTTTGTTGTTTTTTCATTTTTTTTTTAATTACATTTAATAATAGAATTATTTTCTATGCAAAAAATGTCTCGAAATGATATAAAAAAAAGATATATATATATATATTATATATATGCATATATATATATATATATATATAAATATATATTGATATATGCATACATATAATATATGGTAATATATATTAATTATAGTTGATAAGTTTTCTTTTATACAAGTTTTGCGCTTTAGTGCCTAAATGTCTAGATTTACTAAAATGTACATCGATGTTTAACAAATACGCGATCTTAAAAAACACACAAAAAAGAGGAGATATATCTGTACTATATATATACATATATATGTATATATATATGGATCATACACATGTGCAAATGTGTGTTAAACTTTAGCGCAGAGTTTGCTTTTTATATATATATTTTTTTATATTTACTTTTAGTTGGTTTTGTAGTATTTTTTTTTAGGTTTTCTTTTATAGTATTTTTTGTAGTTGTTAGTTTTGCCTTTTTACAAAGTATTATTAACTCTTATCCGCTAGAAATACACTGGAAATTGTGTCACTGGCGCAGCTGTGGCTGCGGCTCCTGCCAAGCATTGTTTACATTTCTAATATATATATATATATATATATTATAAGTATATACATATATATATACTTAATGTTTTTTCTTTTGTGCTTCGTATAAACTATTTTAAAAATATTAAAAAAAATATGCATAATTGTGAAAAATCATTTTAAATACAACACGTATGATATATGTTATGTATATATATATATCTTATTAAAAAAAAAAAAAAAAAATTGGAAAAAAAATTGTTTAAAATTATATTACATAACGGTTATTGCTTTGGTATTAAATGCCTCTGGTCGTGTTTAAGTCGCCTTCAAGGAGCAGCTGATGTCGGGGGGCGGGGGCGGGGGTGTGGCTGTGGCTGGGAGAGGCAACAACTGCTGCAGAAGTTCGCGGCGCAATCTTTTAGAAAGTTGCTGTGAGGGTAGTAGACGGGCGGGGGGCGGGTGTCGGGTGTCGGGTGGCTGTATCATAACCGTGCGATAACTGATATATACACAGGGACGAGGGGCGTGGGGGTTTGGCATCTTTAGAAGATGCGCGACATGAGGCGGCTGCGGCTGCTGGCGGCCAACTGCGAATGCGAATGATGATGCGGATGTCCAGGCGGTGGCAGCAGCGCGTGTGGATGCGGCTGCAGCACATGTGGAACGGGGGGCGGCAGACCATGTGTCGCTGCCGGCGGCGGCGGTTGGGCGCTGCTGCTCCAGCTGCTAAAAAGTCATGCCTCCTCCTTGAGCGAAATGGAGTGCGCGGGTAGGCTGGAGGATGCATTCGAATCGTTATCGCCGCTCACGCTGCCCGCCAGCGACAGATTGTGGCCGCCGGCGACGCCGAACTGCGGTGGAAAGCCCACAGCCACGCCCATGGGGCAAGGTGGCGACAATTGCGATTGCGTGGGCAACTGTTGCTGCTGCTGCTGCTGTTGCTGTTGCTGCTGCTGCTGCTGGTGTTGGGCTTGGGCGGCCGCCGCCTGGAGCTGCTGGGCCGCGGCGGCGGCCTGGGCAGCGGCTACGGCATTGGCCGCGTTGGCGGCAGCGGCTGCCGCTTTGCCCTGATTGACCACACACTTGCGCATATGCTTCTCGAGGGTGGAGGGCACGCTGAAGGGCATGTCGCAGAAGCGACAGCGATAGACATCCTTGCCGGTGCGGCCGTGCGTCTTCATGTGGCGGGTTAGCTTGGAGCTCTGGGCGCAGGCGTAGGAGCACAGCTCGCACTTGTACGGCTTCTCGCCGGTGTGGCTGCGCCGATGCACGGTCAGGTTGGAGCAGTTCTTGAACACCTTGCCGCAGAACTCGCAGGTGTCGTTGCGCTGTCGCGATTCCTTCTTCAGCAGCGGCCCCTGCAGCAGCGAGTTGGCGCCGCCTAGGCCCAGCGGCTTCAGCTTCAGGTTCTCGAAGAGTGCCTCGTTGCGATGGAGCGCGGACATGCCCCACCAGTCGCCGCCGTCCATTTTCATGCGCTTGGACAGCTCGAAGGGATTGGGAAACGGATTGAAGAGGGGCACCTGGCCGGCCCCATCCTGCGGCTGCGGCTGGAACATGTTGCAGTTCTTGGCAAACTCGTCGCGCAGACGCAGCGCCGCCACCGGCAAGCCGTTCAGCTTGTCCGCGCCGGCGGGGCCAGCGCCACCAGGGCCCCCGGGTCCACCAGCACCAGATCCGGCTCCGACTCCGGCTCCGGGTCCAGAGGAGCCGCGATTGTTGTTGTCGACGGCTGCGGCAGCTGCAGCGGCAGCGGCGACAGCGGCGGCCTCCTTGCGTCCGGACTCCTGCAGGGCCTGCTTGTAGGCCTCCGAGTATTGGGCTATGTTGGAGAGCCCGAATTTGTCCATCAGCTCGCCCACCAGCGAGGTGGCGCCGGAGCTAGTCGTCTTGGGGCTTTGGCTCTTGCCATCGATGCGATTGTTGACACTGAGATCCTCGGCCTCGTAGTCGACGTCCTCACAGTCCTCCAGCTCATCCTCATCATCGTCCTCGCCCTCACCATCACCATCGGCATCCGCATCGACGTCCTCCTCGTTGAGCTCGTCGTCGGACTCATCCGGATTGGGATCATCGTCGTTGTCCGCCTCGTTTGTCTCTAACGAATCGGCATTACTGCCGCCGTCGTGGCCATCCTGATTGTTGTCGCCGCCATTGCTGCTGCTGCCGCCGTCGTGGCCCTCGGCGGGGCTGCGATGGACGCGCATGTGCTTCATCAGCTTCTGGATGTGGGAGCACTCGAAGTCACAGGCGGTGCACTTGTACGGCTTCTCGCCGGTGTGCGTCCGCTGGTGGATGATCAGATTGTTCTCGAACCGGAACTTCTTGTCGCAGTAGCCGCACGCGAAGCAGCTGCTCGCCAGCTCCATTGCCTCCGCTTCGTTGCGCTCCGAGTCCGCGGCTGGGGCATGCTGCTTGCTCGGCGGCGTGCTGGCCGAGCGTGGGGTGCTGGGCATCTGCTGGCCGTGCTGGCTGTGCTGCTGCTGGCCGCCATTCTCGGTGCTCCGCTCGGGCGGCGTCAGGGAATGGGGACGCGGCGTTGCAGCCAGCTGCACGCTGGCCGCGGAGCTGGGCGAGGGGCTCGCAAAGCGCGGCGATTGCTTCTGTCGTGGACTCGGCGAGCTCGAGTTAACAATGTTGCCAGCTCCAGGGCTTGTTGTGCCCGCAAGCTGACGCAATCGCTGCGAGTAAAAATCCATCTGCTGCGGTTCCAGATTCAATGCGGCTCCCGCTGGACTCACTGCAGCAGCCTGTTGCTGCTGCTGCTGTTGCTGCTGCTGCTGTTGTTGCTGCTGTTGCTGCTGTGAGCTGAGCGAAGGCGGCGGCAACGCGGCGGGCGGCACAGAGCCGCGCTGGCTGCTGTTGCTCGAGGGCGGCCGCTGCTCGATGCCGCTAGGAACGTTGACAGCAACGCCAGGGATCGGTTGCTGCTGCTGCTGTTGCTGCTGCTGGGTGTTGGCATTGAACTGGGCCTGGGCGGCGGCAGCGGCGGCGGCCAGATTGAAGCCATGATGCCGGAACTGCTCGCTCACCAGCTGCTCCATGCGATAGTGATCGGCGGGCGTGGGTCTGCCGAAAAGCGGCGCCACGCTAGGAACTACATTGCCCTGGGCCAGCGCGGGCGGCAGCGGCATGCGCAGCAGCTGGAACGGATTCGCGTGCATTGCCTCCGGAGGTGCCAGCAGCGGATGATGACGCATGCCCGCTGCCATGGCCGTGGCCATATTCTGTTGCTGCTGTTGCTGTTGTTGCTGTTGTTGTTGCTGCTGCTGCTGCTGTTGCTGCTGTGCGCGCTGCTGCAACAGTTGTTGCGTCGGCGAATTGCCGCTGCTCGCATTGCTGCTGCTGCTCGTATTGGCTGAAGCAGCTCCTCCTGCTGCTGCGGCAGCGGCGGCGCTGCTGTTGCTGCTGCTGCGCTTTGGCGCCGGCGACTGCGACTGCGAGGCGACGGCCTGCGCCATCAGCGCGTGCAACGGCAGCGGCACACCAACAGCTGCTGCTGCTGCTGCGGCCGCTGCTGCCGCTGCCGCGGCTGCTGATGGACTGAGGCTGCGATTGGGGCTGACGCTGGCGTTCGCTGCCGCTGCCGATGCGGCTGCATTGAGGGCGGCGGGCGTGGCCACAGTCAAGGTGGCGCCACCGCCGCCCGACTCCACGTAGATCTTGACGCCGTGCGAGTGCTGCACGTGCTGGATGAGCCGCCAGGCGGATGTGTAGCGGGTCTTGCAGGTCGAACAGGTGTAATTGCTGGGCTCTGCAATAAGAGGGAGAAACAGAGAGAGAGACGAGGGGAGATGAGTTTCGTGTTTAGCTATGTTGTCAGTCAAATATGTCAATTGGCAGGAAATGGGGCTACCAGCAATTTGGCTTATTAATTATTAATAAATACCAGGCCAGAGCCCCAAAGCGGGAGAGGGAGAGTTATGCTGCAGATATTTGCTGCTGCAAATTTGCGGCGGCGAATTTATTTATTTATTGATTTTGTGTGCAACACACACACATACACACACACACACACACACACACACACACACACACACACAAATGTGATGTTGCTAGCGTGCTTTGCATACAAATGGGCGTGCACGGCAGCAACATCAGCCGCAACAGCTGCAGGTGCCTCAAACAGACAGCTGCCCCTTACAGCAGGATATTGCCAAAATGATACACAAACTCATCCTCACACACGCACATCCACACACCCACACACACACGCACACGCGTCGTCCTGTATCGTAATAGTTTTCGTTTTTTATTTTGTACTTTTTTCTTGTGATATTTTCCGTGCGGTTTGTCGCGACGTTTGTTAATTTGCCACGGAAACCAAAAACCAAAAACCGAAAACCGTAAACCGAAAATGAAAATCAAAAACCACCCAAACCACCCACATGTCCTGCGGCGGAAATTACAAGCGGGCGCACATGTGGCCATAACTATCGACGACTGCGGCAGGAGGGTTCGCTTGGGGCGCTGATTGGCCGGGGTGGGGCCGGGGTCGGGCCCGGCCGGGCCGGGGACAACGCAACAGATGCGATTTTTAAAATGAAAAATGTGAAAATGTGAAAATTTGCTACGGCACGAAAATAAAAACGAAATGAAGACAACCACAAAAAAAAAGACTACAATAATAATAAAATATGTGTTAAAGGCAAAGAGCAGAGTGAAAAACGACTTGAGAATACACTCTCTGCCGAGAAGGGGCTGCGGGACGAGGAGGAACTTTAATATGAAATATAATAATAACAAAAATAAATTAAAATGCAAGATTGAGCTAATCGAGCACACAAAAGTAGGCTATGAAAATGTGCGACAGCAGAGTGTGAAAGATTGAAGGCAGGCTGAAAAAAGCTGGGCAAATATTTGAATAAACTTTAAAAAAACATCTATTCCTGATATTTCGCTAGACCTTTGATTAACTATTGACTGCACCGCATCTAATGCTGCTGCAGACAAAGTCTCTAAGGTCTAGCCAAAGCGGAGGCAACTGGCAAGCGGCTCGGCAGAGGTAGAGTATTAACACGTAGATAGCAGACGTGGTCCAGGGCTAATCGAAGCGCAAAGAAAAGCTGCTGCACAGGTCAACACATGTCACCACGCTGGCGCTGGCCATGCGGGCAACAAGGTGTTAATGCCACTATTAGAAGCCAACTACCCTCAGCGACAACAACAACAACGAGAAAGAGAACAACAGCAATGAAAAGCAGCAGAGGAAAAACTGTGGAAAAACTGGCAGCTCGAGCAACGCACTTTGCATTTAAATGACGCTTTAAAAAAAGGCAAGAGCAAAAAAAAAAAAAGGAATTGAAAATGAAAATGAAAATGGAAAAGAAAAGTAAAATGAAAATGCGTTTGGAGTCGAAGCTGGAGTTGGAATTGACAAAAAGGATGTTGAGGAAAACGCATGTCGCGCACGAGCCCGTCAGTTAAAGCAGGAGTTACACACACACACACACACACACACACACACACACACACACACACACACACACACACACACTCGCACACACACACACTCGCAAGTAACTACACTTTTGCTTTCTCTTTTGTTTACTTTTTCGTATATTTTTCCAGCTATTTTTTTTATATATATATTTTTTAATTTTATGACGTTCCGCGCGGCTGCAGCCTCGCTGCTTCTTCTTCGCGACTTCCTGCCGAAAGGTGAGAGCGTGCTGAACATGATTTGGCCACGACCCCGGCGCAAGGACAATGCCGATCAATGCCAGGGCAACGTTGAAATCCTTGCGCCATGCGGGCCGCAGGAAATGCAAATGAATCTGACAGATACATAATTTGTGTACATCAAAAGGGTTCAGCGGGTCTCGCTCCTTACTAGTTAGGGGTTAGGGGCTAGGGGTTAAGGGGTTGCAAAGGGTTTAACACGTCGGGCTGCTGCCTCTGCCGACAGCAGTTGCTGCTGCTCCTGTTGTTGCTGTTGTTGTTGTTCGGGATCATGGATCATTATCATTTTGGGCACATCGCGCTTGTCATAAAAAACGAGGCAAAAGTTGTCGAAAAACGTGCGGCATTTGCCAACTGCTCGAAGAGGTTGCTTCCATTTAATTCGGGTTCGTTTTTTGTGTGCACAGACGCGCGTTGCGCACGCGCCAAGCTCGCATCCTTTATGTCCTGGCAGCAGGAGAGGAGTATCTTCTAGCTGCCTGTCTGTCTGTCTGTCTGCCGGTCTGTCGGTCTGTCTTTGGCCTGCGCCTGGCACGCTCTGAACTTGGCAGCCTCTTTCAGCTGCTCGCATGCTGGCATTGTCCTGCGGGAGTCAGGACACCAGGTCCAGCTCCTGCTCCAGCTCCGTCTCAATCTCGAGTGACTGCATTCAGAGCAGCTCAGACGGAAGCGAGCGCAAAACAAAACAAAACAAAGCAAAGCTGAGACAAGTCGCCAGGAAATGGCAAATTGACCGCCTGCTGCAAAGTGGAGCCAGGAAGTGCGCCAGGACAACGACGCGTATGAGCAATGCCATTCAACAAGGGGGCGGGGGGAACGGGGGTCAGCGGGTGGGCAGCCAACACACACACAAGAAAAGGGTTGCACAGTAATGGGATAATTGTTGCAGCTTTTTGCCGCATGTTGCCAACTCAGCGGCAGCGGCAGCCGTTGTCGAGTGTCCTGCGGGCTCCTGCGGCGATTTGCATGGCTCGACCTTTGCTTAAGCCTTTGCTAGTGTATCCTTTTTTTCTATTCTTTCTTTCTTTTTATCCTGCTGCTACTGCTGCTCCTGCCACAAAGCAAGGCGCGCGCGTAATCCTTTTTGTGGGTGGACGTGAAATTGCATGCGCCGAGCGCATTAGCCATTGATTTGGATATTGAAACGCTCGTCCAGGTGGCTGTGCGAGGGAGAGGGGGAGGGAAATGGGGGGAAGGGGTGTGACACTCTTCTTTTACCATTTTTAAAAAGGGGCCAGAACGTTAATGCCTGGCTTAGTGCCAGCATGAGTCAATAATTGAATGCGAGTGCGGTGAATACTGAATGAATGAATGAATGAATATGTGGCTGTGTGTATTGATAAAATGGGTTCAAGCGCTGTTGTCCTTTTGGCTGACCTCAGACCTCAGGCCCGCGCTCCTCCCCACCCTCTGCAAGCAACCCACTCAGCTGACTCGTGATGGTTTTTCATTGTTGCTGCGGTCGCGACACGCTGCGCATTTGAAAGTGCGCCAGCAAATTGATAATTAACATGAGGCACACACTCACACACACACAGGCTGACAGGCAACAGCGTAAAAAGCGTGTACCAAAAATAAAAAAAAAGTCGTGACATCGCGCGCATCGCAACAAATATTTTCATTTTCCCCAATTTGTTGACAGTTTTTCACAGTCAGGTGTGTGTGTGTGTGTGTGTGTGTGTGTGGGGTAGCCATGGCAGCAGTCGCTACATATTTATAATTACCAAATGGACAACAATTGGATGCGAGGACAACAGCAGCAGCAGCAACGGCAGCAACAGCAACAACAACTTTCAAATGCGAGCAAGAAAAAAGTGCGCAAAAGAGTAGCAAAAAATTGTAAAACAATGCGTAATTAACGCGACAGATACAGATATGTATACAGATACAGATACAGATACAGATACAAATGTATCTGCAGCTGTGTAGCTGTATCTGTGCATCCACTGCCGTATCCGTTTCTGTATCTGTATCTGTATTTGTATATGTATCTGTATCTGCGGCTGCCGCCGTTGAAGTGCTGACAGTTTTGCATTGTCAGGAGTCAAACAACTTTGTTGTCGGTGACTTTTGTTGTTGCTGTCGCTTTTGTTGCTCGTGTCAAAAGCGCAAAGTTCAAGGGTTAAATTGCGACAATGTATGTGCGTGCTTGCGTGTGTGTGTGTGTGTGTGTGTGTGTGTGTGTGTGTGTGTGTGTGTGTGTGTGTGATAGCATTCAAATGCGACTGACACGCATCATGCGTCAAGCTTTGATTGACTGATTAACTGACTGAGTCACTGAGCGAGTGCAGCAGGTGAATATGCTATGTCAGCTGAAAGCTGTGAGTGCATTAATGAGTATACTCACGAGTGTATTGTAACAATGCTAGCAAGCGCCAGCAAGAATGTAATAATAGATTCCGTTCATAGCTGCACTCACGAGTGTATTCATGATTGTATTCATGTAAATACAGGAGGAGTTTCATAAGTGAAACTAGCTAGCAAACGCTAGCAATAAGGTATACAATTTTGGGTACCTATCAGTGTATTTAAAACTATTCATGAGTGTATTCACAAGTATTCATGAGTGTTTTCATAAGCTATTATTATAAGTTAATTTCTTTTCTATTTATGATTGTATTGCATGTGCTGCATTCGCTTTGTTTATGCAAATGATTGCCACTTAACACGCGCACCTGCTCGCACTCATTCAAACACTCACTCAATCAGTTTGGTCAACTCGAACGCCGCCTGTCAATTGCCGCCGTCAATAGCTGCCACGCGCTGTTCACCGCACCTCACCTTTGACCTTGTGCCGTGGCACGTGGCTGCTGCTGTGCTGGTCAACTCGTCAGCCAACTGACCGCCTCAATGGTCAACTTACCCCGAAACCCTTTCTACCTCTTATGCCTAACCTTTTGCCCTTGCCCCTTTTGTCTTTTATTCTCAAGCTTTTTCCGTTAACGTTCTCTTTTGTGCGTGTGTCAAGTCCAGTTCGCATTCACATTCACATTCGCATTCGCATTCATATTCATATTCGAGTGTCCTGTGCGCTTTGTCCACTCAAGTGGTTTGTACCTCTCCGCCTCTCCCCTCTGCCGCTGCCACCCTGCCCCTCGTGCGCACATTCCTTTGCTTCCGCCTTTGAAATTACCCTCGAGGGCAGCTCGACTTCAGCTTCAGATACATCTACAGCCTTTGTTTTGTTCTGCGTCCTGTTGGGTTTACCCTTTACCCTTTCGCCCCGCTACCCATCCTGTCCGCTTGCTCCTTGCTATTGTTTTTATTGCTGTCTTTTCGCTTTCGCTTTGGCTTTGGCTTTGGCTTTTCATCAGCTTCATCGTCCACATTTGCATTGAAAAATGTCAAAGTCAAAGGACAACGCCGCGTGACAATCGAAGCTTCTGCTCTACCTCGCTCGCCCCCTACCCCCCTCCCTTCCGATCCCTGCTGCTGTTGTCCGAGTGTCCTTTTTGGTCCTGCTGCACTTCAGTTTTATCAGCCGTTTGCGCTTTGATGTCGCCCACGTTCCCATATTTTGCTGCATGTCCTGCCACATTTGCCCTGCTTTTGCTTCTGCTTCTGCTTCTGCGTTTCTGTTTTTTTATGCACAACAAAGCGCTGGTCAAAAGGGGCGGGGCGCGGTGGGCGGGTGTGTTAATGCAGCTGCAGCTTATCGCGCGCTCAGCTGCCCCGCGGCCCGATCAGCGGCGACTTATGGACAGCAGCCGCGAGTGCATATCCTTTGACAAACACACATACACACACACACATACACGCACATCAAACACATTGTTTGCGCACATTTTTGCCGCCTCGTTTGATCTTTGGACTTTCCTTTTTTTTCCTGTTTTAAGCGCTGGTCACTTAAGCGGGCGCGCTTTTGGGGGAGTTGGAGGGGAGTGTGGGTGGCCATTTGGATTCTGGCTTTTAATTTTCATTACTCAAATATGCGCACAATAAAAAATACGCAAACGAGGGAGAGGGACACGATGGGGGAAGGGTACGGCTGCTCACCTGTATGCACTGTGTTGGCCTCGGCATCGACGAGCTCCATTTTGGGCCGCTTGGCCAGCGGCTGTTGGCACTCGTCCGCCGTGGACAGCAGCTGGGCATCCAGCTGGGATTGCTCCTCCTGTTGGTGGTGGTGCTGCTGCTGCTCCAAGTCGGGCTGCTGTTCGTCAACGTCTTGGGGCAGCTCGTCATCGGCATAGGGCTCCTGCTTGACCTTTGGCTTGTCATCGTCGAGCGTGCAGTCCTCAGCAAGATGCGGCTCGGGTGGCTGCTCCGACTTGGACTGTGCGCGGCTGGGACTGTGCGCCTCCAGGGGCGTGCCGCTGGCTGTGGTCAGCGCATCGCTGTCCGCCTTGGGCGTCGTATTGTCGTTCTCTGTGGAAGACAGACCGCGTGTTAGCCACAGCCGGAAAGGGCGGACAGGGAGGGGGAAGGCAGAGTCTACTCACCATCCACCAGGCGCTTGGGCGTGCTGCTGGCGCCATCGGCCAGCAGATCCGCTGGACTTGGCGGCGGTGTGTGTATGCGTGAGCCGCTCGCTGCGCTGCTGGCCACAGCGGCCGCCGCAGCAGCAGCTGTTGCCGCTGCCGTTGCCGCCGCCGCTGCCGCTGCAGCCGCAGCAGCCGTGGCGCTGGGCGGAGCCGCCGCAACTGGGGCCGATTTGCGGCCTGTGATGGGCGCCGATATTGAGGGACGGCGATTGACCAGGCTCAGTGGGCGGCCCTCGTCGGCATCGCGATCCATGCTGGGCGCCTGTGTGGTGCACTGGCCATAGTTCTCCTTGTTGCACTGCAGCACCTTGTGCTGTATGAACCGGACGATGTCCGACAGCGCGAAGGTCTTCTGGCACGCGCCGCACGTCAGTATGTCCTGCGCGGCGACCGCATCGTTCTCTGTCGAGTCGGAATCTGCAAAGGCAAATTTCAGTTTTTTGGCAATCGTTAGAATTGTGTCTCTGACTCAAACATTTATTAGCTAGACCCAACCCCCAACCGCGGACCACGGCCCGCACCGCCCGCTGACTGATGGCACTTTTGCACTTGCAGTTCATAAATTTGCTCGGCAGTTGCCGCTTTTATGGCCATCGAATGCCGGCCATCAATTTTGGCTTAATGCGCCGCCAACTTAACCACATGAACTCCATTTGGGTGGTGCACAGTGGTTCACTTTGTCTAATTTACTTCAGCTTCTCCTTGTTGCTGTTGTTGTTGTTGTTGTTGTTGTCACTTTTATGGCAGCAATTGGCGGCCGACAGTCATGAATAATTCTGTGGCATGCCCTGCAAATACAGCAGGGACTGGCTGAAGGCGACTGCACGACTATCAAGCTATCGATACATTTATCGATTAATCAATTTCAAGCTACAGTAAGGGCTGGCTACTGCTGAGCTCTCGTTAGCTTATCGATGACATCTATTGCTGATTCAGGGGGGCATCGAGCGTTACACAACTAAAAGCAGTGTCTGCTAAAATATGTCGATACATTTATCGATAAGCAAATCACTGATTTTGTTGTAATTCGCCCAACACAAATGCCAATTGGCATTTGGCGTGGCATTCATTAAGCGAGCTTAACTAAATAGCCAAACACACACCCACACAAACACACACACACACAGGGAGTGAGTATCAGAATTGATTAGCAACAACAATTTACGCTGGGTTTTTCCGCTAAAAGAATTGTTGGCAGCAGCCATGACCAAATGGCAGCCCTGCGCGCAATCTCTTCCAGCTCTGCCGCTGCTCGCTGGCATTCACATATTTACATATGGGCATTGCTCTGGGCGCTGATAAGAGGGCGTGAAATGCAGGAACAGGGGTTCGGGTTTTGGTTTGGGTTCTGTGTTCTGGGTTCTGGGTGGGGTGTATTACGCGGATCGATTCGCCTGCACTTTAATTTATGTATTTGCGCGCGCCCAACAGCAACAACAACAGCACCACCAAAAAACCACACACACCATCGAGTGTAATCTGAGCCCACACCCTCAAACCCCACCCCGCTAACTATTTGCATGTGTGTGTAGACGGAGTTAAATGTGTACATAAATTCCAGTAGCTAGCGAAAAATTTGCGAGGCGCCTGCAATTAATTCGAGTCGCAATGAACTGCCGCAAAAATTGCGGCCAATTGTTTGTAGCACGGCGTATCAAGTGGAAGAAGAAGCAGCCCCCGAGGCTATGCAACTTTTGGCAATTTATTGATGAATTTTGATTGACCAAGAAACCAAATCAACGGCCCGCTTTTGGCCCCCTCCAAACAATGGAATACCAAACATAACCTCAACAACAATGTGAAGAAGAAGATGTGGAAGCAGCAGAAGAAGAAGAGGTGGAGCAAGAAGCAGCAGCAAATTAGCCGCCAGGCACATGCACGCACCAAGGGATAGCTCTTTTATATGCTGCAGGAGAGCAGCAAAAAAAACCTTGATTGAAATGTTATCAAATTGCCAAAGTTTTCTCTTTTCGGGCCGCCCGCCCCTCCGTCCGTCACATTTTGGTCAATCAAAAATGACCTAATTTTGATTGATCAATCAACCGAGGCCTAATCAAAAGTTGTGCGTGCATTGTTTTTTTGGCATTTTATTATTGAAGTTTCTTTTTGGAGTAAATAAATTTATGGGCATATTTTTTTTTCAGTTTATTTGTGAAATTTTGTACTCTAATTTTGTGTTTTTATTTTTTAAATTATTTGTCAAGAGTGTTGTGCATATGTTTATCATTTTTTCTGATGAAAAACAGTTTTTGAATTGTCTATTAAATTTTGGACGCTTTTTTCTGCTTAAGTTCTGCGAATGCTTTGGCCTTTGGGCCTTAGATGTAGAACCTTACTTTCTTTTCTTAACTAAATTTTTTATTTTTTAATTATATCTATGGAAATTGTTTGCTTTAATATTTCTAATTATATTTAGTTTTACGTTTCTTTAGTATATTTTGTACATGTATATATTTTTATTTGTATTTGTTTCTTCTCTGTTTTGGCCAGTTCCTTGGCCTCTAAGCTAATTGCTCATCTTTTATTACACACACTAAGTAACTGGCCCCACCTCCCGCCCGCTGCTCAATGACACATCCTCCCCCAGTACACGCCCCCCGCCCTTTTCTGCGCTGACTTTGTCAATTAGCTGTCGTAACAGCCATAAAAAAAAAGTCAGCTAGCAAAAAAAAAAATTATTGACGCGCTGTCGGCTGCCACTTGTCAAGTTTGTTGTTGTTGTTCTTGTTGTTGCTGTTGTTGTTTTGGGCAGTTTTAACAATTTGCGGTTGCCCGCACACACACACACACACACACACACAACAACTAATGCGCCCCGAAGCGTTGCTCAACTTTTCTTATATATTTTTTTGGGCCACGTCCTTTGTCCGTTTTTTGCGTGCGACCAACCGCCCGTCCGCCCGTCCGACCGCCCCTTCCCCGGCCCGTCCGCCCGCTCGTTTGCTGTTTTTTTTATATATTTTTTTATCAATTGATTGTCCTGCTACGGGGTGACAACAAGCTCCTCACACACATGCTTTTATTTATCTCATATTATTATTACACACATATATATCTCTTTTTTTTTGGGTAATTTTTTTGATTGTTTGGGCGTTTTGGTTTCTGTTTCAATAACAATAAAAAAAATATGTTTTCGCTTATATTTTTTTGTCGCTTTCCCCTCGTTGCCCTATTGACTTTTTTACTTATTTTTTTTCTTCTGTTGGGTATTTTATTTATTGATTGGGCGATCATTGGCGTGAAATCGACGCAGGACGCAATTAGCCGCCTGTCTGACTCCATGAATTAAACATGTGTTGTTGCAAGTTGTTGCTGCTGTTGCTGGTAGCGGCTGCTGCTGCTGCGCGATTGGCCAGTGGACAGCTAGCGGGCAGGTAAAACAGACTTTTTACCTGCGTTTTATTTTGTAGGCGTTGCCCCGCAGCGGAATGTGGTCGAATAAGAGTGCAAGAGAGTGAGAGTGAGAGTGTGAGAGTGCGTGTGCGTGTGTGTGTGTGTGTGACTAGGGTTAACGTGGCGGGGGCGAGGGCGTAGCCAGCTATTTAACTAAGCGATTAGATTAGATGTGTGTGCGTGTGCGTGTGTGTACTGAGAGATTAACGCGCGCGTCTGGCAAAAACTTAGTAAATATAAATAATATACAAAAACTTATTGACAGCTCCAAAAAGTCTGCTGCAATATGACGCAAAGGCTAAAGAGTGCCAGCGAGAGCGACTGAGACAGAATAAGAGAGAAAGAGAGAGTTGCAGTAGCAGCAGCAGCAGCAGCAGGCAGCGACAGGGCTGGGTACGGGGGCAGCAGCAGCTGCTGGCCAAAAGGTGTATTTCGAAAGGGTGTTCAAAGTGCCCGAAACTGTCAAATGTCAGACAGACGCTGACAGTCGCCTGACAAGTGTCAACAGAAGGTAGCTCTGTGTGCGTGTGCGTGTGTGTGAGAGAGAGTTCACGTGTATTTGGCGCATATTTCATAAAGTCAGCTCATAAATTGAATTATCTGCACAAAAGGGCAAAAAGGACACGGCCAAAAGGGTTCAATACACAAAAGCGCAGCCAACAATTTAAGCAGCCAGAACCAATGCGCTAACAATTCGCCCAGAGAGGGAGAGGGAGGGGGAAGCGACAGCAAGAGAGAGAGAAAGAGAGAGAGAGAGAGCTATACCCGCCGCCTCTGCTCCTTTGAGGACCTCAGCTGACCAGCTGCGCTGAAATTGGTCGCCAAAATCTGTGGAAAGGCGTTTCGAAAACCGACAAAAATGTTTGTGATGTCATCGCATATGTGTAATTAATTCAGCTAACCCCGCCCCCCAGTTCTCAGCCAACACACACACGCAGGGACAATAAATAAATTGAAGTGCGTCGATTTGTAAACCGCGCAGCTTAAGATTTATTTACGAGCTGCCTCCCTGCCTCCCTGGCAAAAACTATCCTGCGGCTATTAATATGCGCCTAACTGTGTGTGCGTGTATCTGTGTGTGTGCACTGGCAAAGTAGGACAATTAAGAATTAACATATTAATAGGACTTTTGCGCAAATTATCAAGACGCACAAATATGAAACTCAAGCAGGACTCAGATACAGATACACACTTCTAGATACAGATACATCTGCTGCGTGCATGTGTCTATGTCTGTGCGTGTGTGTGTGTGTGTGTCTGCTCAGCTCGTATTTTCGTTATTTATAACATTTTCATGTTATTGACTGCACGCTGCGGCAGCTGCCCCACCACCCCCCACCACCAGCTCCAGCAGGCTGCCCACCAACCACCTCCCGTTTCTACCACCACATTCAGGGTTCTAGCTCCCCCCTCCACATCCAGTTGCTGCGGCTGCTGTCGGAGGCGTGGCACAGGCAGAAAACAATACGTTGATTGTGCTAATTTATGCCCCCTCCACACACACACACGCTCCCCGACACTACAACACACACACACACACACACACATGTGGTCCAAAGGACACGCTTTATGGCCGAAAAGGTTATGGGCCAGCCGAGCCTGGCTGTGCATGTGGTTGGGTGGTTCGCTGGTTAGTTGGGGCCAGGCTGGCCATAAAAACCAGGCGAGCGCCACACGGTCGACTGTTTTTAGGTGCCCACACACACACACATACACGGAGACAAATGAAAAATGGCGGCTGAAAAATAGCGAAAAATTGTTACGTGGAGAAACTGTGCAGCAAATGTGCCAGCTGCAGCTTTGATGTGCGCCCAGTGGAAGGTCAGCTAAAATGCAGCAGCACACAACAAAACACACGCCCACACACACACACACACACACACACACACACATATGCAATTGAACTTAAAGATACTTTAGCAAAACTTAAGCTGGCAATGCCTGCTGAATGTCGAGCTAAGAGGCAAGGCTGTCTTTAAGTCTTCCTTGTTTATAAAGAGAGAACATTGACTAAAGTCTAGAAAAACTAACCGAAGTGCAAAGTCAGACTGGAATTATGGATTATATCTTAGTTAACTATGTAAATGTTCTGCAAGAAGAAACTCTTTTTCTCTTTGAATATCATGATTTTGTAACTTATTTGAGAAACTGTTTTCATTTTAAAGGAATATCTCCTTCATGTTTAAAGTTAAAACTTTCTCAAGCCTGAAATCTAAAAAAGCTTCATTAAATATAAACTTAAGAATCTGCAGGAATGCAAGCAAACCTCCCAAAAACCAGGTGTTTATATATTAAGATATTTTTTAAATATAATTGAGCTACTTTTTAAATATAATCTAATTGGCGCTTTAAAGAATCATCAGAAATTTACTAAAATGAATAATAAATATGTTAGACAATACTCAACATATGGCAGCTATGCTCAGATGTTTTCATCAAATTTGGTGGCTTTTGAAATAGAAGAAGAAATTCAAGAAGAAGAAGAAGAAGAAGAAGAAGCACAGCCAGGCATTATTATGACACCAAGTGCTCCACTTCGTTGTCTATAGACAAATAAATTATGTACTGAAAAACAAGTTGTTGTTGTTGAAAAGAAATGCTGTGTAAATATTTAAAAATGCTGAGCCATATTTTGTTTGTTGTCTTATTGTTGCTTTTTATTGTTATTGTTGCCATTGTTGTTCTTGTTGTTGTTGTTGCTGTTTTTTTTTTGGCCAACGGGGCTGCCTTTTGAGCTCATTTAAAAAGTTAACTAAAAAACAAAAAGAAAAAACTGACAACGGCGGGAAAAAAGGTTAAACAAATTCGAAATTTTTCGTTGCTGGCACGATAACACACACACGCACACACACACATACGCCCCCACAAAGGTGAGTGTGTGTGTGTGTGTCCACTACCAATACACACCCATACACACACACACACACACACACACAGCTTGACAGTGACAAAGCGACGTCAGGCAGCTGAAAAGTCAGCCCGCGCCGTGTGGAGTGGGGTGGGGCCGGTTGGGGAGGGGAGGTGTGGGGAGCAGCAAGCGGTCGCCGTAATTTGTTTAAACAAATTACGTGGATAACCAGCAGGCAGCAGCAGCAGTCAGCAGGCAGCAGGCAGAGCAGCTAAAGGTGTTTCTTTTATTTCTTTTTTTTTTGGAGCAGCTGAAACTACAACAAACACACACACACACACACACACATGACAGCTCCTCGGCCCACTTCGCGCCGCTTCCTCTAGCCATTTGTGTGTGGGTGTCTTATCAACAGGCTGGCGGCCAGCGACGCGTCGTCGTCGTCGTCGCAAAGTGTTTTAGCATACAAATTTGGTTTTATTTGCCTGCCTTGTTTTTACCTGGCACTAAGCAAGCACCCTCACCCTCACTCCCCCCGCTGCCACCCACAACGTCCCTGGAGCGCTGCTGCTGCTGCTGGTGGCCAGGTGCCCCTGGCATAGTCCAAGGGCAACGCAAGGGGGGGCAAGGGGCGGACAGCGGCAGCGGTTAGCCAAAAGCCAAGCGCTGACTGCTGATAACACCCGCATGTGCCGCCCGCCTTCAAACAACACCCTGCGCCCCAGCCCTAACCCCAACAGCAGTGCAGCAGTTAGTGTGTGTGCGTGTGTGCATATGTGTGTGTGTGTGTTTGTATCTGGACAAACAAACAGTCCGCCAGGTTGAGGTTGAGTGAATGAGCCATATGCAAATATAGGCGGCCTGGAAGCGAGCATTAAATGTGGTCACACACACACTATATTATGTGCTCTATATGCCTAGCAACAACAACAAATTGAACAATGTGTGTGCGTATGTGTGTGTGTGTGTCGTTCGAGGCAAAACCGAAAAATGCCGCCGTGTCAAGCCGAAAGCTGGACACACACAACGTGTGAGGACTGTGGTCTATATAGATATATATATACATATATGATATATAGTATGGTAAGGTAGGAAGTGGTACGGGAGGGTAATCGGGGGCAACGGTTGACAACGCCAACTGTGCTGATAAGTAGAAAGGAAATGAGCACAAGGCAGCGAGAGGCCAGAGAAATTTATTTCAGTTACATTTGAAATGCAAGCAAAAGGCCAATTATCGATAAATATATATATATATCGATCAGAAGCAGGCTGGTCAAATCGAAAGAAAAAACGATTTAAATAAAAGGGAAACATAGATTAAAAATATTTAATCCACGTGGAATTAAGGGAAAAATCTTACTTTATAGCCACAAAGGCTTTTGCTTTATATCGATAATAATCGATAAGCGAAGTTGAAGACGGCAAAGACTATCGAAAATACCGATAAATGCTTATCGAGCTAAAGCTTTTAACTGAGGGCTTATACATTGCTTTGGTTAATCGGAGACTAACAAACGCCTACCAACGATAGCTTTTCGATAACTTTATCGATAACAGCTATATAAGTGATAACTGCAGCATTTCTTTGACCTGCTGCAGTGCCTTTGGTGGGCACCCTACTTGCCGGTGGGCGTGGCAGCGCGATCCGATGACGGCTTTCTGCCAACTGTCGGCGGCCAAGTCCAAAAGGCAGGCCCGCTGTTTGCCTAGTGGCATGAAGCGTAGCTATTGTAGGTGATAAGACAAAGTTGTTGTTGTTGTTGTTGCTGTTTGCGACAATGTTGTAATGTGAAGTTTTACTTTTTATTTTTCAGGTCGCTAAAATATTTGTATTTGTATTTGTGTTTGCATTTTGTGGTGAGACGCACGCGGCGCGCAGTTGCTTTATATTCACCCGAAAAGTCAACGACAACAACAACAACATGCAGAAGAAGAAGAAGAAGAGCGACGGCAACTACGGACATGGCATATGTAAATAGGCGCGATCTATATATGTAGGTGCCCCATAGATATAGTATAGGGTAGGTAGATAGGTTGGGTCTCTGCCATATAAGACCTGGGCACACATAAATGTATCTCAGATTGTGTGGGTGCGGGCGTGCTTGTTCTTCTTCTTGCTGTTATTGTTGTTGTTGTGCTGTTCTGGGTAACAGGCGCTTATCAAAAAAAAAAAAAAAACTAAGAAAGAAAAAAATTAAAAGAGGGCAGCTTGGCACACACACACACACACGAACAATTTCCCTTTATTGTTGCTGTGCCGTGTCTCCCAATGTGGAGGAGACGGCGAATGATTAAAGCGACAACAGGCAGAAGAAGCCGAACAACCGGAAAGGTGAAGAATTCTCAGAAATGCTGCAAACTATCTTTCAAGATCGTCTATCTCCCGCCCCAACATTGCGACATTAATAAGCGACACCCCCACCACGCCCACCCACTGTCAACAGGCGTCTTTTTTTTTTTTTGGTGGGTTTTCGACTCCAAACTTTTGTACACTTACGGCTCAGCGAACGGAATCCATGATCCTCACTGATCGACAGCATTTTGTTGTACATTTTGTATATGTTTTTTTTTTTTACTTTTCACTTGGGCATTTAAAAAAAATAGTTTTTGAGCTGTTTTGTTTTCTTTTCTTTTAGCACATCACAAAGTTGTTTTTTGTTGCAAAAAAAAAAAATGTTTAAAAAACTAGAATTATTTATTTATAGTTCCTAGCAAGGCACCGCGTAGCACACACGATCGTAGGTAATCCAATTGTCCTGCGCTGTGTGCGGGGTCCTCGACAAAAATAACAGAAGAAAAAAATAAGTGTTCTTTTATTTTTCAAAGAAACTCTCGCACTTTTTGCTTGGGCACGCGTGTAACGGTTAAGTTTTTCGAATTGGGTTTGATTTCGTTTTTTGTTGGATTTTCGTAAATTTGTTCGTTCGTTCGTTTAGCCACACAGGATCTTGAGCGCGTCCTGGTCTGTATGGGCAGAGCGCGTGTGTTGTTGACCCCACAGAGACTTCACGTGGACTGACAATCGAAAGTCTTCCTGTGACGGTCGTTGCCGGTCGCCGGTCGTCTACGGTCCTGCCCCTGCCTCTCTTTCTCTCTCTCTCTCTGCCTGTCTCCCTGTCTCTCTGTCTCGCCAGCTCGCTCTCAGTGTGCGTGTCTGGGCTGAGGCTGTGCAGTCGCCGCTGACGCCGACTGCGCTGCACGAGTGTGCGTGTGTGTGCGGCCGGCGGTTGCCCTCGGTCCGTGTGCGGGACAGCAGCGCAGCACACACGAGAAAAAAAAACAACAACAACAGAAGAAAAAAACGTGTGTGCACACACACACATGCGGGGTAGTTGCTGCTTGCCTCTCGCTCGCACTACTCACACGCATGTGTGTGTGCGTGTGTGACTGTGCGTGTGTGTGTGTGCGAGTGGACGTCGACTAAGAAAAAGGGGGATGAAAACATCTTTGGACTCTGCGGCTCTGCAGCCTTGGCCAGCGCTGCCGCTGCCAACATTCGCTGCCGGCGCTCGCTGCCAACGTCGCTCGCATTGTTTGGCGCTCCTTCCGCGCAACCCCCCACCCCCCTCGCCAGTCCTGCAAATTGAGTTGTTACAACAACAACCAGAAGCTGCAAGCAGCTAATGATAACCAGGCAGGGCCAGGAGCAGGGGCAGAAGCAGGAGCAGCAGCAGGAGCAGGGGCAGGAGATCTACAGGCAACAGGCTGAGAGCTGTTTCCCAGATCTGCCCAATATTTCCTGAATGTAAGCTATAGGAATATCTGTTAACTGTTAACTCCAGAGTCCCATTACTCAAAAGGTTTGCCAGTGCTGTGTGGTTAAGTTAGATACTTAACCTACTTAACAAGAGAACCTTTTCGAATATTTCAAAACGCTTTCGAACCGAACCGGCTCGAAGACGAAATATAATTTGGTTTTTTACACCAAGCCGAACCCTAAATCAAACGAGATGCTTTTTTATGCAGCCGAGTCATGAGCCGAACCGAATTTCGGAAATGGTTTTGGTTCGCTTTAAAATTTGGGTGGAGTTCAGGTTGAGGGCGCATCTGATCAAAGTTTAAGCTAGAATTTAGCCAAAAGCTGGCAGGAAGCTGGTTCGAACCGCGATACGAATCACCAATTGTTCAGAATTGGGACGAACTTAATAACCATTTCCCATTTCTGCATTATTTTAGGCTTTCCCAATTTGTAGCCCCTTTAAAGCAATGCTATATTTAAAACCCTAGCTTAGATTCTTATGAAGCTTGGTATCCGACAGCATTTGGTCATAATCCAACTAACTAGCACGCCTAAGCCATGTGATCTATGATAATCCTTTAGTTATCCAGCTGTAACTCAAGACCCAGCATGCTGTCTCAGAGTCTGTCTTCATCTTCTTCTTTTTATTGTTGTTGTTGTCCGGAGTAATACACTCCTTTGACATAATCGTAGCCCCATTCCAGTGCGCGTTCCACTTGGCTGGAAACATCTTTGTTATAGCTGGAATCCTTGCATTGCGCATCCAACGAAGTTTGTTGCCCTCTGCGCAGTGTGCGAGGCATGTGCGCAGCTCAGCAAGAGAGAGTGAGAGAACAACAGAGAGAGCGAAAGAGAGATAGTGAGAGAGTGAGAGAGATTTTGCGCTTGGTCCATGTGGAAGCTGCGCAATAAGCGTGGCGGCCAGCCCCGAAATATACGTAGCCCCGTTAGCCCCGACTCCTTGGCACAGAATGGGATCTAGGTCTAATAATAGATGATGCCCGGCGAGGCTTGAGAGTGCGAGCGGGATGCACAGCTGGCGCGGACAGCGGATGCCGTAATACTTTTCCATTGAATTCAGCTAACAGTTGTTGCTGCTGCTGTGCGAGTGTGCGTGTGTGTTGTTTTTGTTTTTTTTTTACTATAGTTTAATCCTTTTCGGGGGGTAAGATATTTTTTTTTGCGCGCGCATTTCTTGCAATCGCCTTGGCCCAGAAGACGGCTGCGCAGGCGCCGAGCGCTTGGCTAGGGGTAGGCCACGGTCACGTCTTGCGTGTAAAAGGATGCTGCTAATGTCCTCGCAATATAACACAAAAAACACACACACACACAGGCACAGGCACAAAAAACGTGTCCCTGCTTTGTGCGCTTAATCAAACGCCATTCAACGGAATGCGAAATGGAAATGGGAAATGGCCAGGGGCCGGGGGCAAGGGAAATGGGTCTAGGGTAAGTTTTAAGCTACGTGGGCTATGTGCCATGGGCAAGGGGCAGGGGCAGGGGCACGCTGCCTGCAGTCTTGCAATTTTTTATGCAATTTGCTGATCGACGCCTGGGTTTTTTTCCTTTAATTTTTCTTTTGCCGTTTTCCTTGAAGATTTTTTGCGCGCAGATTTGCAACCCTGCGATAATATCGTGTGTGTGTGTGTGTGTGCCCCGAGGGTGCCGCTTGTGGATCGACGTTTACTATTTTGTTGTTTTTTTCTTCATCTTCTTCTTCTTCTTGCTGCCTTGCCAATTGCTTTGTGCCGCCGTGTGTCCTGCCCAGGTAGGCCCAGGCCCTGTGCCCCAACCCTCTGATGTCCTGCTTACCCAGCGTCTTGTGTGTGCGTGTGTGCGTGTGTAACGGCATTTTTTTTCTATGCAAATTTTTTTTATATTAATTTTTTATGCCCTGCGTGCCTGCGTGTGTGTGTGTGTTTTTTTTTATGCTCCGTGAGCTGCTTCTTATTGTTTTTTTTCTGGGTTTTTTTTGTGACTGTCAGTCGCTGGGTTCCTTGGGTGGTGGCCAAGATTTTCCCAAGATATGAAATATGCAGGGGAATGAGGCAGGGCGCAGGGGTGGGGGGAGGGGCAGGGTGGGTAGCCGTTGTCACATGTGAGGCAGACAAGGTTTTGCATTTGATTTAGGCAGGACGACCCAGCAGCCGAATCAGGACCCTCGCCGGCTGTGCGCGACTTGTCCCTGCGCATTGATTACCGTCGCTTTTTTAATTCAATTCAACAATGATAAAAACAAGCAGCAAAAGAAGCTGCTGCCTGGGTGCAAAGCGCGATAAAGAACAGCAAAAAAAACTCATACACATACGCACATCCTGACAGGCGCAGAGTCGGGCACAATGCGTCCCGGGCCAGCAGCCAAGACAAGGGCAATTGTCGTCTCCGGTTCGTTGTGGCCCTATGTTTTCCCTTTTTCCCTATGCACAACTCATTTTTTCCTTACGGGCTGATATTCAATTTTTATTTCGAACAGTTTTCGTTTAAATGAGCAAATCCCGAGTTTAACGTACCAAAAAAATGCATTCGTTTTTAACGGAAAATTTATGACGACTCGAAACGGGTTATCCAAAAGGATGTGTGTGCCCTAGCAGCTCCTAGCTCTTCCTTTCTTTCCTCTATTTTTTCACAGGATTTTTTTCTTAGTTTTTTGCATAATTTCTGGGTTGGTTTACCGTTGCGTGTTGTAGATACAAATCCAGAATGCTGCGCATTTTGGCGTTAGCCCAGAAAAAGATCCCAGGAACAGCCACGAATTAGCAACAGGAAAAACTGGGTGAATATCTGAATATACACGCAAGAAAATAACGAACAAACAACGGAAATTTGAGATATGCATGACATTAAAAAAAATTAAAAAAAAAAAACAGGTCCATAAAAAATAAATATTTGAAAATGTAACGGTTCTTGTGCAGGAACTCGAAAGATCAGCGAAAAAAAGAGAAAGTCTCATGCGTAAAAATCTGCTGAAAAAGTTGGAGATATCGAGAACCGTTAATGAAAACATCGCACATTCGGACTTTCATGCTTTCGGGGGTTCGAACTCTAAGCTTCCTGCTCATTTTGCCGTACCATATACCATTACCACAGCCTAGAATCCAGAGATTCTCATGATATGGGTCCATGAGTCCATATGAATCCAACGCATCTGAGAAAGAGTTTCGTATGTTGCATTCCTCCAGTTGCTTTCAATACCGAACATTGTACATTGTTTTCTGTTGGGTCAGCTCTTAGATCTGTCCAGCTTGACCTGTCCAGGACTCAGGAACTAAAGAGCTCGAGTTGCTGTCGTCATAATCGGGCGTATCAATCAGTTTTCCCACATGCACACACATACACACCTACAAATATCTATGTATATAAGTGGTTTTCTCTTCTTGAAGTGCTTGCCGCCTTGCTAATTCGCAGCGACAACAGCAACAATCAATGAGAGGGAGAAAATAAATCATAAACGTGTCATAGTCGTAACTGAGTTTCATGCATAATAACCGGCAGCGAGGGAGTCTCCCATCTCGATCCTCGGTCCTCGATTCTCGTGTCCGAGCTCGAGTTCGAGTCCCTGTCCCCGTCCCTGTCCCTGTCCGAGTCCGAGGCGCATTCAGAGCTCGTCAAATGTGTTTTTGACAATTATTGTTGTAGGTGCTGCGCTCACTTTTTATTTGCGGCACCAAAAAGCAGATCATCATGAGCAGGCGAACCAAGATGATGACGATGATGAAATGTTGTCATTGGACGTGGACACAGGTCAGACACACCGGACAACTGTAGCGCACGTATGGGACCGAAGAAACAAAGAAGCCAGATAGAGAGCTAAAGACGCAGACGAGCTAACAATCAGATACAAAACACGCACCGATACAGCTACAGCTACAGCTAAAGATACAGATACAGATAAAGAGACAGATACAGATGCAGATACAAAGATGCGAGCACACAGATAGCTCGGATGGAGTTGGACGGAGACAAAGTGCCCAAATAGCTGCACGTTGAGCAGCGTCCAGTGTTTTGGACATGCCAAACGATCGCACACCCGCACACACACACATACACACACATAGAGAGAGAGAGATTGGGTTTGGTTGCGTTGGTCTCTTGGGAGCGTCGTCGCTGCTGATGGGATCAAGACGCGACGCATTGACACGCAGATTGTGCAACTGGCCAGGCAAACGGCAACAAAGCCGCAAGCTGCACATGTCCAACATGCACCAGCCATTGCCCCTTGCCCCTCGCCCCCTCCATCTGCACGGCCACTCACCAGAAAAAAAAGTGACACAAAACTTTCTTCAACGCTGCCGCCTTTTGTTGGCGCGCCGCGAGAACGAAAATGAAAATGGAAAAATAAGCTGACCAGAGGGGGGGGGGGGGGGGGGGGGGGCACAACAATTACTCAAGCGACACATCTTCATCTGCATCTGCGGCCTGTGGACGTGCCCTGCGCTGCCGCCTTGCCTAACTCGTTCGGGAATCGGCTTAAAACATATTTTTTATCTTTCTGCCTGTTTTGTTTCTTTTTTTTTTTTTTGGGGCGCGCGTGATACGTGGGCTGCATTTTCGATTAGTTATCGTTCGAGCGCGTTGCAGAACGCCTGGAATGGAACATGCAGAACAACAACAGCGTGTAATGCCGATCGAATCAACTAAATATTTGCCATAAATCTGTTTAGTCGCCGCCTTTACCTGCCCTAATGGGCATCGAATAGGCGAGTCCCTGGGCCTACAAGGATTTACACGCAATAAAAGCAACAACTGGCACAAAGCGACAATAAACAAGGACACACACACATGCAGGACACACGGCCAGGATCAATACCGTGCCCCTTGTGGGCGCAACTTGTCGCTGACCAACGGCCAGAACAACGGCGCTGACATTAAGGACATGCCGGCAAACAATAGCAACGCCCACAACAGTAGCAGCAGGCACCACTGCGAGGGTGAGTGCAGCTAGTCACAACACACACACACCAACACACACAAGCACTCTGTTTTGATGCTGTGCGCGCAATCATAAATTGGGTTCGGGTAAACGACCACAAAAACTGATGCCAATCGAGTGCAGATCGCACAAGTGTCGTCAACAAGTGCCCGCAGCTGTTGGCAATTCGAAGGTGGGCGTGGCAGTAGGTCTACGAGGCAGGCGACACACAACCAAACGGGTCTGGGCCAAGCCATGAAAAGGAAGTTTTAATTAATCGTTGCGATAAAAATTATAGATAAATAATAAATGCGTTTATAAACGATAATTGAAATCGTTTAGAAATCAACAAGGACAGAAACATATGGAACTATCGATTAGTTGGTTAAAAATTTGTGTTTTGTTATCGATAAGTTAGAAATGATTAGAAATCAAGAAGGACAGAAACATATGGAGTTATCGATTAGTTTGGGTAAAGAATTAGTGTCTGCTTATCGATAAGTAATGCATCAATCAGGCAGTTTATCGCTTAGGCAAGCAATCATCAGCATTCTATACATTTACCGACCAACAAAACTAAATTGATAAAAATTATAAGAAAATTACCCAAAAATACGACAGTTGAAATCGATACATCGAAACTAACTGCACTGGAATTATCGATAAGCTTACGCTAGTAATTGATGCACTGCCATCGACAGCTGATTTTGAGGTGCTTAAGCATTTAGCAACCAGTATGTTATCGATACATTTAGCGATTAACAATATAAACGAGATATAAACGGCATACAGCATACTAAAACCTATCGATAAATGTCTATTATCTTACCCTATTGCGACATGAGAATTGAACCAGATTGACAAAAGCCCGAAATTGATCATTAATCAAATTGATTTGGCAACTGTCGATTTATCGAAACGCATCTGCGCAACGAATTCCGCGGCATTTGTGAATGCATTCGTGAATACATGCCGAGTGCATTATATATTATGTCATGGGCTGTTGCGATGCGGGCTGCCAAAGGGTTACATTTCCTTCCATGAATTTAGCTAATTTTATTTTACAATTTAATTAGGTTTTGGATTTCCACATGTCCCGCATTTATGTGGCAACAAGAGCAAGAACAAGAAGACACGCTCTCTCTCTCTCTCTCTTTCTCTCTTGTTTTTTAGCCACGGGCTGCGCATGCGCCTTGAATTGGAAAACAAACGCTTATCAGCTCCCACGAGCGGCACTCGCAAAGGCAGTCGGTTAATTGGGTCAGAACACAGCCAAATTTGGAGTCCAAGGTGGCAACACCAAGCGATATGATTGACTGACTGACTGACTGACTGACTGACTGACTAACTGACTGACTGACTGAATGACTAAACGACTGTCTGTCAAGCTGTTTGCTGATGCGTCAGCCACGCTTCCGGGCAACTTTTTATGTTATATTTTTGGAACTGGGTTAGTTCGGTTTTTATTTGGGTGCCTTTTTTACAGGGCGTGTCGCCTGCTCATATTTCACGCTCGACTGGCAAATGTTTAGCTCGAGTTTTGCTTATAAATATTTCAAATTGTCATCGGCATTGGTCCCATTAATTGCCAGCCCAAGAGCAAATGCTGCTCGCGTTGCCCACGTCCGCTCGTGCAATTGCGGCGCCCGGCTTCAACTCCAGCCTCAGACTCGACTCCAGCTCTAACTGCTGCCGAGGAGGACAATAAAAGTTCGTGAGAACTTGATGCTTATCGCTGGCCAGCAGAACATGGCAGCATTTGCCCCCAGCGAGTGGGCAGTAGGGGCGCGTCGTGTCCAACGAGGAGCCAGGCCCAAGCCTGCCCAGTTGACATTTGGCAATTGATTCTCCTGATTAACATTCGAATGCCACGCAAAAGCCCGACCAGATTGTAAGCTAGTCATTCTCAGGTTTTGGGTCTGACTTAATTGATTCTACGAATGATCTTTATAAATCTCTACAGAGAGGAAGACATTTTATTTGATGCATGTATTTGAATATGCCAAGTATTCCCATATGAGCAATATTATATAGTAATCCGATATGAAATTCATTAGTTGTGGATGTGTTAGCAGAATATTGAAGCTCCTTATAAATGAGTTTGATCACAATATCACGATAAGCAAACAACCTTTTCTTTTTGTCGATCGTTTATACCTATAGAATTATATGATCTAGACAGTCCGATGCAGCCGAGATACTGTTAACACCTAAAAGTGCAAAGTTTGGTCAAGTTATGTCGAAAAGAAAAAAAGGTTTTCATACAAGAAGTCAACTTCTGACCGATCATTACTCTATGATAACTTAGTAGTCCGATCCGGCAAAAGCAAAGTGAACCTATGTCAAGTATTATGAGGATATATTGACTATATATACTCTACATGGTAATAGACGTCTTCTTCTGTGAGTAACACATTTTATGATATACTGATAATACCCTACAAAATACAACACCCTCAGCTACTGTCTGTGTTTTGACTCTAAGTCCACTCTAAGATCAATTCCAGCATATATTTCACACGGGTTTCGCACATATTACTAATATTTCATTAGTTTAGACACACACTAATGCACATGAGTGTGTGCTAACTTCAGCTGCTCCTATCAGACACACACACAGACACGCACACACACCTCTTTCGGATGCGCCTTTGTTAGACACCTAGAGGACAATCTTTAATCCTTTTTCTCACGCACCAAAAAACATTCGCTGGCTATATACAAAAAAAAATTGAAAGAAAAAGAAGAAGCAGAGCTGGGGCAGAAACAGGCTCAGGGGCAGCATCAGCAAAAAGTATGAACCCGAAAAATGTTCTCAAGCATCGAAACTCACGGATGACACGTTGCAAATATGCCAAAGGCATCAGCAGCAGCAGCAGCAGCAAATGCGCATTGTCATTGTCCTGGCAATCGGCGATTTCGCTACAAACTGCCCCCGGCAGGGGCAGAGGCAGAGGCAGAGGCAGCGGCAACACCAGGTAGGCAATTACAAAAACAACAAGAGCAAGAACAACAATCGCCAACTGCATCTGCATCCTCATTCGGGGCCGCAGCGGCAACAATGGCAAATCACGATCAATTCAATTACCGCCCGGGCGAGATGTAGTGCAGCGATTTTCATATGCAGGACATTCAGGATGAGGGGCAGAGCCTGGAGCCAGCAGCTGCACCTGCACAATTTTCCCATGACACCAACAATTTTCCTTCTATGCATGTTTTTTGCGAGCTGTTTTGCGCGTTGGACGCAGAGGCAGCGGTTAATAGGAGAGGAGAGAAGAGGGGAGGAGAGAAATGGAGTAGAGTGGCCAGGCCAGGCGAGGCGGCACCTGTGGCTGCGGGCTGTCCTCGACTCAAGTAGCGCGCACAAGGACAATGTCCTTGCTCGAGGCTCGATCGATTTGCCCAGCAGCGCTTTTGTCTGAGCTCGAGCTGAAACATGAGGCGGACAACAAGTGGCAGGAGACGGAGACGGAGACGGAGATGAAGACGCAGCAGCATCCTCCCGGACCCAGAGCCGGACCCCTCGCGTATCCTGTGCAGCCTTCACAGATGCGCTTGTTGTAATGGGATAAGCAGCGGTACGGCTAGGAGTGGGGGGCACTCGTTTTTGCACACTCACACACACAGCCAGACACACACAAGTGCGCGATAATGAAATTTTAGACTTGTTCCTGCAATGCGACAGCAAAGAGCAACAAATTTTCGGGCATTTTGCTGGAAAATTGTGGGAAAATCTTTGTTAATCTCTGGCTGATCAATTGTTCGTTCGTTTTGCAGGTGTCTACTATACGCAGTGTGGCTTAGATTTATACAATCGACTGATCGCGGCCAATTGTGATCGCCAGGGCTTAGCAAATATGAACATATTGGATATAGCAATGGGATTTCGGCTTAAATATCTATCGGATGTATACCAGTTTAAGCGTAGATCAGGGATCTTTATCTAATATAGTCTTACGATCAATTGGCTGAATATATTATTAATCGAACGATCAATTAGTTAGCGATCTTCTTATAAGAGACAGTTAAAGACAAGAGATCATTAGATCACAAAGTAAAGGCCTAAAGTTCAAATCTAAAGAAGATCATCTTTATAGAAGCAGAAATGGCATCTATCATTTATATTTTAGATGTGAGAGCTCGGCAATAAATGAGCTTCAGTATAAAAAAGTACGCCTTTTCTGCAAATATATTATACTTTTTCAACGATCTTTACAGCTTAAATATCTAACAATTAAAGGCGAAGATCACCATTCACAAAGGAGAGAATCAATAAGATTTGACAAGCTAAAATAATTATAAATCAATCGCTGAAGTAAAGTCCAGTTAGATTAACAAACTGATCACTGATCGTTCCTAAAGCATAATTAACTGCAATTTTATTATTTGCAAAGATCACAAGCTTTTCAACTTGAAGAACGCTTATCATAACAGATCGCTGATCAATCCATTAAGCTTGTTCAAAGATTTTTATATCATTTGATAGGATTACAAAGGGTTTCTCAACTTTGAGAATGATCTTCACTGATCAAGTATTATTCTATCTTTTACATTTTTAGTAAAGATAAAAGCCTATTAAATCGACTGATCACTGATCACATATCATGCTTCAAAGACTTGCTAGCCAAATCTTAGGCTTTTTCCTACCTTTGTTGGAAACTTTTTACCCGTTTTGTAGTGTTTTCTAGTTAATTGCATGTGGTGAGAGTTTAGTTTTAATGCCTGCTCCCAAAACGCACCTTGCGGTGCCGTTAACCGTTAGACTCACCTGCAAAACAAAAGAGAGAGAGAGAGAGAAAGAGAGTGAGATGGAGAGTATAAATTATTAATTAGCGGAGGTAAAAACAAGAGCGGCAAATGCAAATAAATTAGCTAGAGACAAGAGCAAATGGTGAGAACAACCTGACGAATCCGTTGTCGCTGCCGCTGCTGCTGTTGCTGGCCACGTGTTGCACGCGAGAAGGTGCAACGGGAACCGTTCACCAGGTGGCAGCTGCCAGCTGCCAGTGACCAGTAATGACCTCCAGAGGCCCCCAACCAAAAGGGCCAATGCGACCGCTGCTGCCGTTGCAAGTTGCAGTTGCAAGTTGCAGTCATGTGAATGCGCTCGGGAATTTGCACTGTTTACGAGTGCAAAAACAAAAGAAGTGAAGTTCGCATAACTGGAATTAAAGCAGCGCCAAACCACACACCAACAACAGCAACACCAGCAACACCAGCAACAACTGCAACAACTGCAACACCAGCAACTGGCAGACACATTCAAAACGGCGCTCGTGGGTAGCGCGAGTGCTAAATGGGCCACAGAGTGGAGAGGCATGGCCAGCTCACATGCAATCGAAACCGCTGGGCAGTGGGAGCAGCAGCACGGCAGCACGGCAGCAGCAGCAGCGCCTGAGGATGGGCTGGAGTGGACATTGACGTCGTCGGTTTGTCGCCGTCACTCCTCGTCGAGTCACTCACCCCAGCGCCAGGGCAGAGCTGGCCGGGCACGGAGCTGAGCACAGCAGACCAGGCCAGCCCAAAGACAATGGTGGGAATATTCTCATATTAAGAAATCGCGCGATCTGCAGCGCCAGATGTGTGACTCTGTGTGTGTGTGTGTGTGTGTGTGTGTGTTGGTGTGTGCTTATACACATACTTGTATTTGGTGCAACGGCAGGTCAACCCACCGCCCACTGCCCGCCAGCCAAACTGCTGCTGCTGCTGTTGCTGCGCGGCAGGCAGAAGTGGCAACAGCAACAACAACAACAACAACAACAGCAACAACATTCGTGGCAAATTCGCAACGTGTCGTGGTCGTGCCTCCGTTGTCATGTCCGAGAGTGTAACAAAGACCTCGCTGAATAACCTGGTGCGCCCTCCCCACCCCACCGAATGCCCCTGCTGGCTGCTGCCGCAAACGCCCCCGCCAAGTAGCGCAAATAAACATTAAACACAAAAACAACAACAACAACAACAACAAAATGTAGCGGCAACAGCAACGGCAACTGCAACAACAATAATTGCATTACACATAAAAATAAATTGTAATGAACTTAAGGAAGAGACAACAAAGCAGCAGCAGCAGCAGCAGCAACAACTGCAGCAGCAGCAACTGCAGCAGTGGCCAATGTGAAAATCGATGCGGAAGCGGCAACACGAAAGGGCAACAACAACAGCAACAACAGCAACAACGGCAACAACAGCAACAATTCGTCGCTTTCTTCTCGCCATTTCACTGCTCCACTCAGCTAAAACAATCTGAGAATTTTAGCTTTTGCCCAATTGTTTTTGCCCGGCTTCTGCTATTTGCATTTGATTCTCTATCAATATTAACATAATTTGTCTATATTCGTTGCATGTGCAACTGCAACAAGCCTTAGACTGAAATTAACATTAATATCATTTTCATAGTAAATATTTCTGAATTCAAATATCAATCAAAAGTTCGTGAATTTTTATTATTATTGTGATTATATCAATACTTCTTGAAGCTGAGTTAAAGAGTTGCTATAGATCTTTATTTAAGCTAGTTTTGTTTAATAATAATTTACTGCCATCATTTAATAAGAACGAAATATAAGTAAACAGTTGCATTAGCCAGCTGAGCAAATATTAAGAATACGCACTTAACTGTTTTTTAAGCAAATTCTTTTCTTATTAGTTAGCTACTTGCTATTTTTAAGGACTTTTCGTAGAGTATTATTATGCCTAAGACTGAAAATTGTTCTTAAAGATTTGAGTTGAACACAAGGTGAATTTATTTTATTTCTTTAAGAAGAAATTCCATTTAATATTTGGCAAATTAAATGTTTTTTTTTTCGCAACGCGTTTCCATCTTATGCATAAACAATTTATTCTAACAGCCCCTACAAAAAGAAAGGTGTCTGAGGAGATTCGCACTGTTTTTAATAAAAACTCCTCCTCAAAATACACGTTTCTTAATTCAAAGTTAAATTTAACCCGTAATATAAAAAATATAAAAAAAAATTTGTAAGCTTCTTTGAAAATTATGAACGAATTCGCGACAAATTTATATTTTAAGTTTAACTGTTTTATATATAGGAATTTTTGAAAGGAAGAGCAGATTGTTTGTTATGTGCATTTTCAAAAATTGATGTTCTGATTTTTACTTGTTGTACAACATTTGAGACATGTCTGGGACTCGAAACCTAAATGTAAATCTGAACTTATCCAATTTGTTTACTTCGACTCGAAACCAGTTGACAAGTTCGAACTTTTTGCTGGAGTTGCAAATAAAAAGACTTTATTTGAGCTTAGTATAATAAGACCAATATAATATCGCATAATGTTGGTGGAAAGTTGCAAAGCTGAAAGTCGCGTAGCTAAAATTAGTTCAAGTTGCGCTTGGTTAAAGTCCTCAAAGCTGCTGCCTAATTGTCCAGCAATGCGACAGGCACATGCACATGCCTGTGTGTGTGTGTATGTGTGTGTGTGTGTGTCAGTCAGCGAGTCAATTAATTAGCCATGATTCTCACGACCTCAAATTAAGAGAAAAGCCATAACAAATAGAAAATAAAACGGCAGCAACTACGAAACGGAGGCGATTGTTGCTGCTGCTGCTGCTGCTGGCTAGCACAAGCTGCAAATCCCGAAAAGACAAAAAGAAAAAACTATACACAATGGCCCTAACCTGCCCTGGCGTGATCTGTGCCAGCGTTGGCTGCAGAGCTTGGACAATTTTGGCCTTTAGCCGCTGGCCCAAAACTGAAGCTAAAGACTGGCGGCGCTTGGCCTGAAACGATAAAGATTGCAGTGGGCTAACAAACGAGAGCGAGAGAGGGAGGGAGAGAGAGAGAGGTGGGTGGGGGTGGTGTTGGTATGGAGAGGGTTACAGGCAATAGGAATGTCAAGCGGCTTAGTGGGCGGCGTTGGCGTTGGCGTTGGCGTTGACGTCGCCGTCGCCGTCGCCGTCGACGTCGGAGCCCGTGCAGCAGCAGCAACCACTCGCTGGGAGATCTGATTTAAAACGAAATTAGGAATAATGGCAATGGCCTGCACATGACACACACACACACATAATAGAGCATTCACAGTTACACAGAGTAAGAGTCGGGGGCGCTGCTTAGCCAAGTCCAAGCGTTGACAGGCGGCAAATGCGAACAAGACAGTTTTGTACCCACAATAGACCAAAAAAGAAAAAAAATCTATCCAGCGTGCTGCAGTCGGGAGTGCACGACTGCGGGATACCCTGCCTACCATTGCACGCATTCCCGCTTCCTTCCAAGCACATATGTCTTCATATCTTCAGCTTTCCACTTTGTAAGGCAAATGTGTTTTTGCTTAACCTAAATCGGTGCTAAGAGTCCGATCTTTATGAATTTTGTACAGATTGAATATGTTATGCAAAACTGTGTGCATACCAAGGCCTTGAGAAATTCATTTGGAGGGAGATGCGGGCAGGTATTTATGCTCTTCGAGAGCCTGCGTACCCTGATAGACGCATATGACTCTTGCAGTTATCGAGTTATGCCTCATAGACGCAGATCTAGTATGAGAAAAAGTATATTTGATATTGCCGATCAAGAATATATATACAAGCTTTATTAGCTTGCCTGTTAAATGCATTGGCATAAATCCATCATACCCTTTTCAGCCATTTACCATGGGTGCAGGGTATAATAAAAAAGAAGCAGCAGCAGCAGCAAAAGAAATTATCTCACGGATAATCCGAACAACACGTTCAACTCAGTCCGCGACTTGAGTGAGCCAACCGCCCGCCGCCCCTCGCCTAGCCGGGTCCCCACCCCCCTCAGCGGCTGACAACCTTCACCCAATTGTTGGCAGCTCACCCTTTTGGATGCCATTGCCGTTGGCTGCGCTGCCGCGCCGCCGCGATGCTGCGGGGGCGCGCCTGAAAAACAATGGCTAGCTGCAAATGCACCTGACACGGCACCAAGCTGCAGCTCCACTGGCAACTGGCAACGGGAAAGTGTTGGCAAGTTGCAAGTTGCAAGTCCAAGTCGCAGTTCGCAGTCGCGGGCTTTGACTGGCGCTGTGGTTGGTCGCCGTCCCCAGTCTCCAGCTCTGGCTCTTGTGGGCATTGTGTGCTCTGCAGTCGCTTGGCTACCCCAACCACAGCGCCCCTTCCCCCCAGTCGCCCCTCGTCCGCTCCCCGTTTGTAGTTCAGCACAAAAGTTATTTCGTATTTGTTTGGCCAGAGAAAGGGTAACAGATTCCCACAGTCTTGGACGGCAGGCAGTACGGACAAAGCAGGGACGGAGCAGCGCTAGGGCAGGCACGTTGACAACTGCAGCAGAGCCCATTGTGCACCGTGTCGTAGTACAGCCAACTGAGCGAAGTCAGATATGAATAAAATGAATGAGTACTCGCACTCGCACTCGCACTTACACTCACAACTCGCACTCACACTCAGTCGAACCAGTTAAACTGTGTGAACATGAAACATGACGCTCAGCCTTAGCTGATTGATGAATGTCAGGCACAACCACAGCCCAAAATTTACTAAGTGCATGTGTGAGTGTGAGTGTCAGTGTGTGTGTGTGTGTGTGTGTGTGTGTGTGTGTGTGTGTGACCGTTGTCTAACGGCAACTGAGCGAAGCAGGTGTCATGGGAACCCAGCAAATGGGTCGCGGTCACACACTCAGCGCGGCTGCCACTGAAGGTCGCCAATGAAGATCGGCAGCGAGTGGGAGTTGAAAAATTGAATAGACTTTGACTAGGATTATATGATGAAAAGTGTTCACTTGCGGGGGATAGAAAGGGGGAATTGCGGCTAGGTAATAGCTGTGGACGGGGTAGGGGGGGCGGGCAGACCATGGGCAGACAAAGAAAGCTAGTTAAAAAAATTTAATTAGAATTAAAATCGGAATTAGAAAAGCTGAAACCTTTGATACCCGTTTTGCCTGCAGCGTCTCGAATTTGTCAAAAAGTGCGGAAAACTGAAATGTATATATAAAGGAATTCTCTTACGGCAAGTTGGCTTGAAGCATGAGGAAATACACGGGGATTGGAGGAGCATTCCTTGACAATGCGACAGTAGGAAATATACAAATTTGCAGGTAATAAACTCCTATTTTATTCCCCTGATTGCAGCCAGGACTTTCTTGACAGGTATTCACAGGTCATATAAAGAGGATTGAATGAACTGCATTTCTCTATAGGGAGAAAATGTAATTTTGCAGACACTTTTAAGCTGGTTGCCCTCAGTCGAAGTGGCAAATGATTGAGACTTAAGAGACACGAGTTTCACAAGCCGAAAAGTAGAGTTAGTCAAAGCTGGTGCCGAAACGCGCTGCCGCCCAGTGTTGTAAAATCAACTTGGACAGGGTTGTCTCAGCATTTATCGAATTCGGCACACGTTAAGATCCGAGCAGTGCCACACTTCAGAGTGAGTGCAACATGAATGCATGAGCATGATCTCTGCCCCAAAAGCTGCCAATGTCTGTGCGAGTGTGTGTGTGTGTGTGTGTTGTTAGTTATAGTGTTTGCACAGCTCCTGCAGCAAAATGGGGCCGGCCACTTGAAGCCTGCAATGTTGGGCACATTAATTCAATTTCATCATTTGAACGGCAGCCCGTTGAAAATGCGCAAACAAACAACAAAAAAAAAAAAAGAGTAAATAAAATGACAAGTGATGTGCGACCTGTTGGCAGCACCAGCAGGGGGGCGGCCACAGGTGGCCGCAGAGGGGAGCGATAACAACACGGAGGGCGACAACAACGGCAACAAGAAGCGAGCTGGAGGGCAGCCTAACTGTACAATGCCAGCGAGTAACCCAAATAGAGCCAACAAAGCTAAGCGCTAAGACTAAAGTTGAAAGTTGAGAGCCAAACGCTGAGCGCTGAGTCAGGCAAAAGTATCTGCCAGATACTTGAACACAACATCAACAAAAAACAAAAAAAAAAAATAAAAAAAAAGCAAAAAAGATGCGCTGCAACGGGCAGCCTCGCAGTCGCTGCTCTGCGTGATCGACCGACTGTCGAAGTTGCGCCAGCGATGGCCAAAGACGGACCGACCTAAGCTGCCAGGTGCCGCACAGTCAGGCGGAGGGACGGACGGACGAACGGAGAGGGAGACGGACGGCAAGTCAGACATCCATCCATATGTATAAACTGTTTGTATTACGTTTGAAAGTCATGTTGCAGATACTAAGACCTAAAAGTATCTGCATATCTGCGGGCACCTGCACACCTCGCTGCCAACCCCCAGCCACCCCTTGGGACCAGCCGGCCGCCCCCGCACACCACGCCGCCAGCAACACCATCGCCAGTCGCCACTTGCATATCAATGCGGCCAAAATAAAATGTGACGGCTGGGCGCACGATTAAAACTGCGATACATGCGATACAAGTGCAGATGCAACTGCATCCAACAGATACTTTTGGTGCGTCGCCGTCGCCGTCGCCGTTGCAGTCGCTGTGATGCAATTGAAGGCCTCCAAACACAAGCCTACATTATAGAATCAGCAACAACAAACAAACTATTCAAATAATGCAACAGCACTGGGCTGCTCGGGCATGAGATACCCTGTACATTCAAAACCATTCGTGAATGTATCGAATGTTGATGTTCCACGGTATCATTAAAATCATTTGCACTATCGAACAACATTCGACCAATGAAATCATCATCAGCATTCGCTCAGGCAGTGGAATTAACACAAATGTAGCCAGCATTAAATGAAAGTTGATGTTTCCAAAATTTTCATCCACATCATTCGCATTGTCAAAGATATGTACAAATTGATCGATCATCATTTAGAAATGTTTATATCATTCAGAGCTTTTGCCAACTAAACGTTTCATTCGGTTCATTCTGGCAATTTAATTTGAATGTTTCTGTCAATTCGAATGTTAGATATGATAAAAATGTTGACCAGTGTCAGCATACTTATACAAAAGATCCAGGTAAGGGAGTATACCTATCGAACGTGAGATTATAATTAAATCCAGCTTATGATACGAATGAATGGAATGAATGAGTATAAGCTGTAGCCAAGGGGTATATAGCTCAGCTGCAGCGGACGAACTGCATATGAGGGGCTTTATAGGGTATATTAAAAACCGTAAAGCAGCAACAGCAACAATAAGACACACAACATTGAAAGTGCAACATCGAGCGTCGTGTTAGTTTTGGCCCTCGGCCTGCTGTCTGCGGTCGGCAATTGAATTCATTCAATGCGGCCCCAAACCCACCTGCCCCCTACAACCCCACAGCAGCAGCAGGCGAGACAGTCAGAGGGACAGCGACTTGATTTGCTTTTTGGCTTAGTCGACCGCAACAACAGCATCAGCAGCAACAACAGCAACAACAGCAACAACAACAACAACAACTTTGACGAGTCGAGTCTGGGCCCGCGGTCGCGGTTACTTTGCAATTTGTATTAAGGACTTGAACTGAATGGACAAGCGCGGCTGCGGTCGGTACGCGTTTAACTAAAGCCTCCGATTCCCAATTCAATTTTCGGCTGCACATTGACAACATTTGCATTTACACGCACTTGCCGCAGGTCGGACATGCCACAAGCCCACAGATGCCATCGTCTGGCGACAGACCGCCGAAACCCGGACACGCGGGCTTTATGTCCATGTCCCTGTCCGGATATCAATCGAATACCAGCGTTTAGGGCTAGCACAGTGGGGAGCATAAAGGTTTGGTTAACTTAAAAGAAAACTAAGCATCGATAAAGTTGGTTAAGCCACAAGTCGCAAAGCGAAAACAAACTTAACAGATTGTGCAATCGAAATAAATTTATCGCTTACGCTATCGATGAAAGTTTAAAGAAGAGTAATTGTGTCTATTAATCGATACAATTATCGAGATATGTAAGAAAGGAAAAGTGGACTATTTGTTCATTGCTTGCAACCCAACAATAACAATTAATGCTTAAGAGATTAAATAAACAAATTGATTTTGTTATCAAAGAAACCATCGATTTTGTTATCGACTTAAAATTAACAAAGATAATTCATAATAAATTGCATTGCAATGTGTTCTTCACGAGATGAAATCATATTCGATGCCACGACTCTGCCAATTTCTAATAAACTGATCGATAAACTTATCGATAACGTCGCGAAGTCAGTTTTTAATGATTAATCCATCAAGGATTACACATGAAAGCGTGACATTTAGGTAATGGAGATATCCAAGAGTAAATTAAGTGGGAATATCCGTATTAACATTTAAGTACTTCTCACAAAGCGAGGGCCTTGAAAATATCACAAGAAACACCCAATTTGGCCCATGGTGGCTGCTTGAGCTGCCACACGGAAGGAAGTTGCACAAGAAGGCGACTCGGCGGCCAGAGGAGGCAGATAGCTTGCCACGTATTGACACCTTCCAATAATTTCAAGCACGATATGCCCACACCTCTGCCCCACCCACCGCCCCGCCTCTCACACACACACACACACACACAGATACACTCACACTCTCGGCACCTTTTGGGCTGAGGGACTGTGGCATGGCATGCAGTTGCGATTTGTTTCACTCGGTCTTTGTTGTTGTCGTCGTTGGACAATTTGCGTACGTCGTCGTTGGGATTTGAATTGGTTAGACATGCACGCAACATTGCCGCGCATTCGTGTAAGTCAGCCGGCGCTGATGATGAGAATGATGACAAAACAAAACAGCAGCCAGCAGCCTGCAGCCAGAGATGCGAACTGGCCCGGAATAGTCCAGTCGTTTAGTCGGTCGGCGGCATGAGTTGTGTTTAGCTAGTGCAGCGGCTTAGCGGGCGCTTAACAAAGAGATGGCATTGGCAGCAACTTGATTGCCATTTAACATTCAACCGACCAGTCGACCGACTAACCAGCCAACCAGCCATCCAGCCAACAATTCTGGCATCCATCCAGCCAGCCAGCCAGCCAGCCAGCCAGCCATCCATCCATCAGTCAGGCGGCAGTCAAGGTTACTAATTAGGCAAATGTTGCGTCTCGTCTCCTCCGTTGTGGCCCACATGATGCTAATTAAGCGACGTTGCATCAAATGCTTGTTGCAACCGACTGTCGGACAGTCGGACAGTCTGACAGTCAGAAAATTTCTGCGTTCCAATAGCAGCCCCAATACCGTTCCCAAGCAGTTCAGTTTGTGCAGCAATTGACAAGGCAGCTCGGACATTGACAATGCGCCCTCAGAGGTTTGACATGCTAGGCCAAAGCCGCAACTATTGAGATGTCATCGCAGTCCAAGCGAGAGAGAGAGAGCCAGCGAGAGGGATCATGGGCCATTCGAGTGGAGGACGGGTGGGCCATGGGGCATAGGGGCCACGGGGCCAGTGAGTATCAAACATACCGGCCAGGCTAACGAGCTCAGGTCTAAGGATTTGACCGAGAGGGCCTTTGAATATGCTGCTGGCATAATTAAAAGGCCAACATCCAGCAACAAGTTGCGATTACACGCGTTGGCCATGTTATGGGCCATGTACTTAACTTGTTGCAGCGCTCGCTGCAGCCGCGCCAGCCATCTGATTGAAATGCCAGCGACTGGCGGCCATGTGACCGACCCCAAGTCAGAGTCAGAGTCGAAGTCAGAGTCAGGTCTCTTCCTCTACCACTTGCACAGCCTCGATCGCCAATGCAGACGCTGCTACGTCTAGACACAACTCGGGCACTGTATGGGAAATAAGAGCAATGTTCACGACGCTTGTAGAGCAGCAGAAGCTGCTGAAAATCGCTGGGAAATTCGTTTGGATCAGCGGCTAAACCTTGTTGTGGTTTGCCTTTTGTAGTAATGAGGAAGTATTCATCGGGAATTATTTGTGGCCATACACGACTAAGCTGAATTTCAACTGATCCAACATAGAAAATTTCAATTGAAATACGAATTATTACTGTCAAAAGCTTTACCTATACCTAGAACTAGAACTCTTTACGTATTCCTAGACAAATCCCAGCAAGGGTTTACTGCAATCAAAACCTTTACCTTTACCCTCAACTTTGGCAGGGACTTTCTTCTACTGATTTGTAATCAATGGTAAAAATAATCTCCCATTGTCAAATACTAGACTCAACACCAAGAAAATCGTGTCAGGAAGTCAACTTTTACCCATACTAAGTGCGCCCGAGCAGGGACTTTCTTGGATGTCCATTGCAGCTGGTTGGGACTGTGGCAGAACGTTAAGTCTGGATAACTCACCTGCAATGAAAGAAAAAAAAAAAAAAGATAAATGTGTAAATTATTATTAAATTGTAGGTTGGTCTATTGCAAATCCATAAATATGCATTAAAGGCCACTTTTCTGTCATATTTAGCACAACAAGTTCTGGCATTTGGGTTGGGTTCATTGAGATTTAAGGTGTGCGTGTGTGTGTTTGTGTGTGTCAGTCTGTCTGACTGTCTGTCTGTCCGATTGTCTTGCTGTTTTGTCTGTGGTTTCATTAAAATTCTCCCACGCATTGCAGGCTGGTCGCCAATGTCTGGTGACCTAAGCCTGGCCAGAAAGCGAGCTTGGGCGACGAGAGACAAACAAACAAAGGCAATTGAACGATCTGTGACCGGTTCTGTGGTGTTGCTTCGCGCTGTGGTTCTTCTGCCAGTTGCTGTTGTCGCTGTTGCTGTCGCTGTTACTGTTGCTGTTGCTGTTCTTGTTGCAATAAAATGAAACGTAAATGAAATCTATTGTATTCTATATGAATAATGAGACAATTTTAATAATTTATAGACAGCTTTCGGTTAACCGCAATAAGCCAGAGCGATGTGCAGACAATGCATCAACACCAACACCAACAACAACAACAACAACAACAACAACAGCAACAGCAACAGCAACAGCAACAGCAGCATCCCCACCACAAAAAGTTCGATGATCCTATTGCCCATAGTGAGCTGAAAAGTCGGATATGGTTTCACGGCTCTGCAATGTGGCAATCTACCAATCTGCCAACTGCAATCGGCAAGCGGCAATCGGCAATCGGCAGCAGGCAGCAACTGGGCAACGCCACGCCAACGCCAGCTTTGGCAGTCGATAACAAATCGCGATTGGCATCGCTTCCGATTGCCCGACAAAGGTGAGAAAGCTGCTGGGTCCCAGCTCTTTGACTTTCGACTCTTGCCAGCGAGGCAGCCAGCCATTCATTCGCTCACTCATTCATTCATTCATTCATTCATTTCGGTATTCGTTCATTCATTGACCGCAAGGCCCGCTGTTCCGCAGGCCTTTGGGGCAATCGTTTGTAATTGTATCTGTCGCAGCAATAACTCAAAGTTGTCGCCACGTCCATGGCCCGTGGCTGAGTTTCAGTTACACTTTGGGCCACACGATCCGATGCTGTGTTTTTTCTCTCCCTCTTCCCCCCTCCTTTATAGCCGTTTGTCTGTCATCGTTTTATGGCTTGGCTATTAGCTGCAGGAAGAACCAATCTCCCAGACGCACCCAATAGGACAACGCTCAACTGGGAATTAAATGGCTTCGCCGCAGCACAGGTGACGGATGCTGGCATCCAGACCTGCACCGGAATCATAACTATTTATAGATGCCAATGTGGTCGACAGTGCTATGTGGCCGGGTATCTGGACTGTAGCCATTTCTCAGTTTTGGTGAACATTTGTGAATTTAAAGAAAGGCTAATATATTTGGCATCAGGTGTCTAAGTCTGGCCCAGTCCAGCACGACTGACTCAGACAATGATCACATTGGACAAATTTCAATAAACGAAGACTTGAGCTCTTCAGCTGATAAATGGCATGCTGTCCCGAGCAGGGACAATTTGTAGTTCCCAGCTCTTTTTTTTTTTTTTTTGCTAAAAGCTGCCTGTAACTGGCTTCGTCTTCAGTTTGATTCGTTTTCTTCAACAATTTCAGTTCAATTTGTTAACGAACGGGGCGGAGTCATGGGCCGGACCAGGCGCATAGAGGAAATATCACGCATACGTTGACTGACCACAGCACACGCCCATTTGTCCGATGGTCCGTGCCAGCAGCCGAAATTCACATACAGTCCAACCCCAAATAGTATTAACACACACACATGCTCGCACACACACGCACACACACACACAGAGAGAGAGCTCAACGAAGCATCGCAGCCAAAATCAATAGCGCCCCAATGTCGGCTCTGAATCGGAGTATGTGTGTGTGTGTGTGTGTGTGAGTGTTGGGGGCTTGGAGCCGTGTCAGTTGAGCTCATGTGCCATCTCGCTCTGGCCGGGCGCTGGGAGTCCGACCGGATGCGGCACTTAAACGCTGACGACGATGACGTTGCCGGCGCCGAGTCGCAGTCGCAGTCGCTGTCGGAGCTGGAGTTGGAACTCTAGTCGCAATCGGAGTCTGGGGCACAGGCAGAGCCAAATGTGGCCGATGACGTTGATAGTGCACGTACGAGACACACAGACACAGAGAGAGAGGAAGACATGTGTGTGTGTGTGTGTGTGTGTGTGTGTGTGTGTGTCTGTTGCTGCTGCATTTTTCGCCTCGGGTTCACAATAAAAACTTGAAGTCCTGTCGATTCTATTTGCATTGCCACGTTGTTGTTGCCACAGCGTCCTGGCAACTGTTTCGCAACATGAACTTTATGCGGCTGCGGCTGAGTGATTCGTGCTGCTGCTTCTGCTGCTGATGCTGCTGCTGATGCTGGCAACGCAGCCAATGCCAATGGCAGACATCGCCCAGTCCCAGAAATCGTTGCACGCCTCAGCTTTAAATTATGCTCGCCCCAAAATGGACCTTGGACTTTGCCAGCTGCTGCGAGCTGCTGTACAGTGCTCTCTAAAAAGCACGCGCCGTTTTTGCCACTTATTGGGCAGTGTCCCTGCCGATTTCCAGCTAGAAGCAGCCTCGGCCAAATCCGACCCGACAGCGCATTATATATATACATATATATATATATATATATATACTCCTGCTACCGGGCCATGTGCTTATATATAAATATATATATATATATGTATTTGTGTCTCATGTTGTCGAGTCTGACTGCAATTTGGAGAACTTAACCGCAGCAGCAGCAGCAGCTTCCACCGCAGGGCAGGACGCAAATTGCGAACAAATGAAAGTAGCGAAAATGTTGGAGCTGAGCTTCCTCTGCAAGTGTCGTACATGTGTACTCCTTGGCCGGGATTCTGTCTATCCCACAGTCTGTCTGACTGTCCCCCCCCCCCTCCCCCCCACTCCCCTCACTCTCTGTCTGACTGTCGCGTTTTTGTTTTCGCGTCTGCTGCCTTTTTGTGTTTTTTTTTGACGGTTTAACTGCAGGTCAAGAGAATTGCAATGCATCTGTAGCCGAAAATGCTGACGCATACTCCACATCCACATCCGCATCCGTATCCGCATCCGCATCCAGCAGCATTGGGTATCCATGTTCGGGCTGTTGGTCATTGTGCCCATGTGTGGGTGGCTGCCTGGTTGTTGCCGCCTTTAACCGCAGGGCAAACGCGAACGCGAACGCGGCAAAAACCAGCAAATAAAATGCGCAACTTGAAATAATTGAAAAGCGGGCAAAGTTTATGGGCGCAAATAATTTTCGGGTATTGCACTGGGCTGACAGGGCAGCGGCAGTTGCCGGGATCTGGCTAGCTGCTACTTATTATCCCCCCCCCCCCCCCCCCCCCCCCCCCCCCTTCCCCCTCCAGTGTGCTGGGTGTCAGCATTGAAAGCGAATGCATCGAGTCGATATTTTAGAACATTTTCCAAAGCTTGAGCAGAACAGAAGCTATACGGAATGCAGGCAAAAGATGGTAAGACTTTTTAAAAACTATATAATATCAAATTCTGGGCATTCATAGGGCGCAGGGACTTTTTTTTTTAATATTTAGTACCAGTAATTGTCTGATTTAAGTTAAATTAAATGAGTCGAGCCAAGATAACATTCAGGAAAAATAATTGAATGAGGCGAATGTTCAAATTTTACAAGGCGCCCGAGCAGGGATTTCTTTTGGAAATATTAAATAAAACTTGCTTAAAGTTAAATTAAACGAAAACTAATATCTAAAAAGAATAAAGTAGGTACGAAAGTTAAAAGTATTGACTTTTTATAGGGAAAATAATATAAATAATTCGAATGTTACAAATTTACAAAGCGCCCGAGCAGGGACATTTTTTTGGGCATGTTTTATAAAATAACCAAAGGATGTCAATTAACTAGATTCGATTTGATAGTTGGCGAATTTAATGAAAATAATTGTTTAACAATTGATTATATTAATAATTGGAAATGTTTGAGGCGCCCGAGCAGGAACATTGTGCAATATAAATGCCAGCAGAATTTTTTTTGTTTTAAAAAGTATTTTATTAGGCGCATAATTTAACTCGGATTGCGCAGCATTTGTTGTGGCTTATTAGCAAATGGCAAGAGGTTGTGACAGTGCGAGTCAGGCCAGGCGCAACACACACACACACACACACACACATGTTACACACACAGCTTGCATATGCAAATATGCGGTTTGGCACTCTTCAATTTACAACAAATCGTTCAACAGCAACCCAAACAGCAACAGCAACAGCAACAGAAACATAAATCACACGCACACACACACACACACACACACTCAAGCACTCACACACACTCACTCACACTCACTCACACACACGCACACACACAGTTGCGCTTGCATATTTCTTACACACAATTGTCTCTTTTCTTTGGGCCTCGCACAATGCACACAGCTCCCAGTGAGTCGCCCCTTGGCTGGCTCCTGGCCGCGTCGCCTGTGTTGCTCCTCCTTCAGCCGCCCCAGCTGCCACAGCTGCCACAGCCGCCGTCTCGCTGCCTCGCTGCCTTGTCGTTGGCTTTTGTGAATTGGTGTCCAAGCGTTTTATGTTTCAATTATGCGCAACTTGTGCCCAACAATGGCGACGCTTTAGCTGCTCGCTCGCCTGCGCTAAATGATGATGCAAAGTGACTTGGCCCGTGCTCCAAAAGGATCCTGCCACACAGACACCTGCCCCCCACCGCCCACCGCCCACCACCGCTGCTGTGACCCTGCTGCTGCGTGTGTCAGTGTCTGTGCCAGTTGATGCATAAATTCTTTTAACATATGGCACAGCCAGTTCCCGTACACACACTCACACATACATGAGCTAGATTGACACACGCACAGGAGTGTGTGGGTCGGTCTTTACGTGCAACTGCGTTTATTTGCTTGCCACACGCTGTGGCAAGGTGTGCTCAAGTAGCCAACGGTAATTTTGTTGCTATTCCGAGGCCTTTGCACTCTTGCCTTAACTTAAAACCCTTGGCGCACGGCCAGCACAGCCCAAAGGAGAGCTAGTCCCGTTCTCTTTCTTTTTTTGGGTGGGGTTATGGCAGGACTTTTGGCCCAAACTTGGCAGGCCCGAACTCTGGCGAAGCCATTCACAACACGCGTTCGCCTGCACAATGCGAAGCCCAGCGAGCTGTGAATACATTGCGAGTGTATTCAAATGGGATATTCATCTTAAGGCCACAACAAATGCGAATGAGAATTGCCAGCAATGTGTGCTGGCCATCATTGGTGAGCTCTATAATAATTATTTGAGCTATAATAAGTATGTAACGTTTTAGAAGTTGCGTGTAAAGTATGAAACATTTTCTGTTCTTCTTTTTTATCTCTTTCTAGCTAACTTTCACTCTCTGTTTCTCTCTGTATATTTTATGTCATCTTTTTCTCACTGAAGTTTTTTTTGTATTCTTCTTTGTGCTCAATTCGTAAACGTTGCAACATTGAAACATAGCATGAAGCTCCTTCCATATAGAAACATTTTCTGCTTTTCTCTTTTATCTCTTTCTAGCTAACTTTCTCCGTTTCTCTCTTTATATCTTATGTTTTCCCTTTCTCACGAACGTCTTTTTTGTATTCTTCTTTGTGCTCAGTTCGTAAACGTTTTAACATTGATACCGTCAATGCATTTCATGCTTCTTTTCTGTGCTTCTTTGTGTGCTTAAAGGCTTTACTGTTTAAACGGCTACGCTCTTTCGCATATGCGCCCCAACTTTCCTTAAGCTTAAACCGACTTCCCGATATTACTTTAAATTCATAATAGATTTTTTGGAGATCTGGAAGCGATGCTCTCCTTAGCTTTGCACAAGACTTGCTGGACTACCCCTAGAGATAAACTGGAATGGCCTTACTAGCTGGACCTGAAACTCAAACCCCTTCACATTGGCAGCCAATAAATGTCGCAGCTCAAGCTGTGCCCGCACAGCGGCAACTTGCAACTGCCCAAATGTTGCAAGCTACAATGAAAAAAGAAAAAGAAAATCTTTTGACTCTTTCTCCCAGCGACTCGCTCGCACAAAATGGCGGACAATTGATGTGGTATATAAATCGAAGCAGCTCTATATATATATATATATGTATATATAAAGAGATGTGCGTGTGTGTGTGTGTGTGTTGGCAAATGCAAATCTTGCTGTTGCTGTGGGCATGCTGCGCAGGCGCAGTCGCAGTCGCAGCCGTAGATGCCAGGCCCAGTTTTGCTGCTGCTGCTGCTTTTGTCGTTAATGATGATGATCATCATCATGTTGTTGATGATGATGATGATGCCTTGGCCGAGCCCAGAGACGTCGCAGACCAACGCACGCAGCCGTTGGCTGGCTGTTGTTTCTGATTTGGACGCAGCTTTGGGCTTGGCCCGGCCCGGCCTCGGCCTATGTACAGTCGCCGATATCAAGGTCTGGCCAATCAAAAAGCCAACTAAGCGCACACACACACACACACGCACACACTCTATCGAGGCTGGGCAGATTGAATCGTTCGTGTGGTGGCCGCTCGATCGACAACGTTGTCGACAGGTGTGAAGCCCCAGCGCTTGCGGGCAATAACAAACCGTAACACGGCTGCAGATAAGCTCGCTCTACCGTTTACCCGCTCACCCGTTTCCCGCTTACCCGTTTACCTGCTCGTGTACTCTCTCGCTCAGCTAAAAACCTGCTGTCGACTCGCTGACTGCGCTGATATTCATTCAATGCGCTTGGCCACAGCTCGGCCCGTTCTGTGTGGGCTCTCGGGGCCACTCTCTCTCTCTCTCTCTCTCTCTCTCGTGCTCGCTCTCGTTGTCGCTCTCATGCGCTCTCTCGCCTGCACGCTGTCTCGCTCGCACGCACAGAGCAGCCAACCAGTCAGCCAGCCAGCTGGGGCCGGGCCAGGGCCAGGCCAGAGCTGAGAGGCAGCCAACGGCAAGCGAAACGACGCGGCGACGAGGCGACGGACGGCCAAAGCCAAAGCCAAAGCCCCAACCCAAAGTAAATAAGTTATCAGTTGAATTGTAACTGGAAACTACGAAAAATAACAGCAACAAAAATGAGACGAAAAAAAAATGAATGAATATATAAAAGGGGAGGCGTCAACAACGACAACAACAAAACGAATAACAATAAGAAGAAGACGACGACAACAACAGCAAAAACAGCAACAGTAACAGCAACAACAACAACAGCAAAGCAGGCGACGTCGTTGACAAAGATCAGAGCGCGTCTTGGAGACTGGGGAGCCAGCGTATGAGTGTGTTAGTGTGTGCGTGTGTGTGTGTGTGTGTGTGTGTGCGACACATGTGAAACAAGCGCAACGAATGGCGAGCAAGCGATTTATAAGTCGCGCGTGCCCATTCAAATCTGAATGCGTTTCAATTTTTTGCCTCAGCCATGAGCGCAAAGCGGGGCGCAAGAGAGGCGAGAGTTGGCGACAGGGAAGGGGGCCCTGTGTGCGTGTGTTTGCATTTGGGGCAAGCAGGCAATTTGCGAAAGAGTTTTGCAATGTGAAAGACCACGTACAAAGTACAGCAAAGCCAGCTACATGTTGAACAGTTTAAGAAAAAGGTAATAAGAAGTCAAAGCAAGTACATTATGTGTATCCGTAGTTACAGTGAAAACTGGCACATGTGCAAAAAGATGGGAAATAAAGTATTACAGTAAAACAGGATATTTGTGTACTCATTAAGATTTTATTTGTATTACTGTACAAGTATTTATTCATTTATATTCTACACTAAGCTCTAAATTGTATCTAACTGTTTGTTGTAGGCAGTTTTTACTGTATTTGGATAAAATTATTTATTTTAAATGTTCCCAGTTTATTCCCTAAAGCTCAGATAACACTCATTTATAGCTAAATGCATTTGAATACACTCACTAGCAAATACATTGCATAAATACATTCACTTGCTTTTTGAGTATTTCATTGTTCAATGAGTGCACTCAGCTGCTCGACTCTGTTTGAAGTGAGTGCTTCGTGAGTGAATCATTTTGAAAAGTATTCGCACTCACAGCTGGCTGAGAGTATTCAGTGCGTATTCATGCCACAGCGGATCAATCATTGTGGAATGCGGCACCATCAATTGCACCAATTGCACCACCTTGGACCAGCTGGCAACTGGGCATCCTTTGAGGCTCCAGCCAACGGAAGGACGGAGGGACAGAGAGCGGGAGTTAAGGTGTGCAGTGACAAAGGCATCTTAATGATAATAATTACCAAGCCAATGATGATGATGATGATGATGATGCTGGAGGATGGGGATGACGGGGGGTGGGAGCTGAGCTGAAAGCGGGCATGGTGGTGCCATCTTTCGATATTAATCGCCTGGCAAGCGGAAATGGGGAGTGCCGCAGACACAAACTTTTTAGGTGGGCCTCTGGCTGAGGGGTGGAGGGAGGTAGGGGCGACATCTGCGGGCAGCGGCTCCAACAATTGTGGGCCCCGTTGTTGTTGTTGTTGTTGCTGTTGTTGTTGTTGTTTGCCTGCAGCACAAGAGTGCCATGATTGATTTATTTATTTGAGCTGCGGACGCACGCGTCGCCTTGTTGTCAGTTGTTTTTGTTGTTGTTGGGGCATTGGCAACGTCATGCGACGTCTTCGTTTCATTTAAAATCAGTAATCATTGAATTAAATTATGCCAGCTAAGCAACCAACCCAAAAAAAGAAAAAAACCCCAAGCCATCATCATCATCATCATCATCCAACAACCAGCCATCCATCCATCCATCCATCCATCCATCCGGGGCTGGGCTGTGGCCGCACCCACACCTACGAGCAAATCTTCAGAGATAACAGCACGCGTCGTCTTTCAGCTGGTCACATACCCAGACTTAGCGCATTTATTAAGCCGAAGCGTGAATACCCTTGCCACACTTCAATATAACTCAATTGGAATTATTCTTCATTTTCTATAATAGTCTTAAATTTTAAAATAATTTGTTTCTTACCAAATTTAGAAATCAATTGGAATAGGAATAGGAATAGGAATGAGAACAGGAAAGGGAACAGGAAAGGGAACAGGAATGGGAACAGGAATGGGAATAGGAATGGGAATAGGAATATATATGCTAAGAGTTGCAAACAGCTTAGCAATATTGAAGTACCCTAAAGATGCATTAAAGGGCATCAAAAATGCTTATTGGCTGCGAAGTTTTTATCGAATTCATCTGCAGCGGTGACACCCACATGGACATGCCAAGAGCGAGAAGGAGAATAAGTGAGAAAAGAGAAAGAGCGAGAGAGCGAGAGAGAGAGGGAAAGAGAGAGCGAAAGCGACTCTGCAGTGGGGAATACTCCTGCCCAGCTTGAGAGCTGAGGAGTTCAAGCGCCCTGCTGACCATAAGCCACCAGTTCCAGTTCTAGTTCCAGTTCTAGTTTCAGTTCCAGTTCCAGCTCAAGTTCGATCTGTGCTCCGCTCTGGAGATGGGCGCGCCGCGCGTGGGCCGCGTTTTCAATCTGCGCTATTTATAAACAACGCAATGAATGAACGAGTGAGTGTGTGAGTGAGTGAGTGAATGAATGAGTGAATGAATGAACGAACAGACTGTCCGGACGGACAACAAATAATAATTGCGCTGCTCAATTAAAAAAGCCAGCCGAAGGTAGACGCAAAGCCCAAGCCAAACCCAAAAGACAAGCGACCGACCACTGGAAGATGTTGCCACAGCTCAGGAGGAGCACGAGCACGACCACGAGTCGGAGTGGGAGTGGGAGTGCGAGTACGAGTGGGAGCGAGGGGGTGGCTGGGGGGTAGGCTTGATGCTGCTGCACACATTTTGACATTGCGTGGGCGGCCAAGCCTTTTGGGCCCGTTTAATGAATGACTCTTGGCCCTGGCCCTGGCACTGGCACTGGCCCTGACGCTAGCCCTGACGCTGGATCTGACTCTGGCCGCGGCCCTGGAACTAATCAGCTTGAGGCGCGCTGCGGCAGGGGGGAGTGGTCGGTGCGGCAGGCCGGCTGCTTGCTAGGGTCTAATTTATGCGCAAAACCAAAAAAAAAGCAAAGGAATCTTGTTTTAGGCGTATTTTTCGGCAATTCATTTCAACTTTTTTTCTGGCGCATTTCCTGGCCGGAAGCGGCAGCGGTAGCAGCCGTCGCGCTAGGCTCAAGTTGCAACTTGTGGCACGTGCCCGAGGCGCCTGCCAATGCTGTGCCACAGGCACACCGAAAAGTGGGCCCAAATGCTGCAAGGCGCGTGCGCCAAGGGAAGGCCGCCTTTTTTTTCTTTTTCTTTTTATTTTCCTTCTTTTTTTTTTTTGGTGGCATCTTCGCACAAATCACTCAAGTGTTTGGCGAGCCGCGCGAAATACATTTTGCGGTTTGTTTTGCTACGCAAATTTCACGACAGCTGGCGGGGCCAAAGGGCAGCCATGCCCCCAGCCCCTAGCCCCATGCAACAGGCGGGCAACGCAAAGGTGCCAAGTTCTCCTACACACTTTAAATGCAGCCAGTGGGTGGCACTGAGGGTTGGGGTTTGTCTGCGCTGAAAGTGAAAAGTTTGCCAAAGTGCGAAGTGCGCGACGCCGACAGCGAAGCCGACTGCGACGGCGACGGCGACGTCGACGCTGCCATAAAAAAATATGCGCGTCAAAACAAACGCAGCAAAAGATTCATTAAGTTTGCCGCTTGCCTTCATTTTCATTTTCGTTTTCGTTTTTTGGCTTTTCTTTTCATTTCCCAATGCTTTTCTTTATTTTCCTGCGCTTTCGCTGGAGCAGCTGCAGCTGCGGCAGTCGCCGCCGCAGCCGCAGCCTCAGCTGGTCAGCCACAACAAACTGTCGGCCGTTGCGTATACGCCGCGTCTGCCGCAAGCCGAATGCTCGCGCGGCCATCAAATGGTCAAGTTCAGGGCGAAAATTAGTCGGGGCTATGTTTTTTTATTTTTTATTTGAAGATGTCTTAAAGTAGCCCTTGTCTTGTCCAAACAAGTGCCAGGGACATACATGAAGTTGAGAGCTTGTTCTGACGGACTAATTGCTCGGAGGAAGGTTTTTAAAGCTTTGCTTTGGGCCAGAAGTGAGCTTTTGGACGGGTTTTGTACAGCTTTTGTCAAAGTTTGTAAGTCTAAGCCGTTGAAGAGTGGTTTTCAAAGGTTTTTTTCATGAACGTTGAACTAACACGCGAGAGGTCGCTGGTTCTAAAGTGCTTATTCGTTTATTTAACTGCCTAAAAAGTAAGCGATAATAATAGTAGGGCGTATGCGTATTTTACAAGCATTTTTTCATGAGCGTTGAACTAACACGCGAGAGTTCGCTGGTTCAAAATTGCTTGTTCGTCTATTTAACTGCCTAAAAGTAACGGTTAATAATAGTAGGACGTATGCGTGTACGCGTCCTGGCAATTGAGGGGCTTTCCAGCTGCCTGAACAAAGAATGCATTTGCAACATTATTGATTTGACAACGGACTAATTCATGCAGTTTCTTGGGTAATACAATATTTTCTTTATATTAACATACTTAAATGTAAATATTATATTATAAAACTATCGGTTCTCAATCAAAATATGCTTTTCTATTTAATCCAAATACAGCAAGAAACTCTGCTTGTCAATTTGCATAGCATATTTTGGGCATATTTCACAAGGTACTACAGTATAACAGACTTGATTTAAGTTCTTATTTACGGATTTATGGATATTTTCCATTTGTTGCAATCAGATCCATAAAAAGCGAACCAGTTCTTGTGCCTAAAACCTTTTCAATTATAGAAATTTAAGTACTTTAGCAGACCTTGCTTTAAACAAGGCCACATTTAAATGTTGTTTGTGATTTTGCAGCTTCGATTTGAGGAGTTTTTTTCTAAATACTCATATATATGTATATATATTTGAGCTATGCAGTCGATAATAAGAGCTCCTAACTCAGCGAGAATGTTTTTCGTGCAGCTGCCGTGGCAACTTTTTATGCATCCTGTTTTGGGACACTCGGTTGCATATGCAGCTTCCATATCCTATATGTATATATATATATATACATATATTTTTTTTTTTTGGGCATCTGCCCAACACACACACACACACCCAAGACTGTCTCATGGTGTGTGCGAGGACTTTCGTGGGGTTTTTTTTTTCTGTTTTTTTGATTATTATTTTTTTGTTTGTTTTATATTTCAAACTGCGCTGCGCTTTGTTTGCTTCACTTTTTTGTTGCCTCTGCATTTTGCTTGCTGTTTAGTTTTTTTACGATATATATGTTTTTCTTCGTATATTTTCAACGAAAACTTGAAAAGTGGACCGAGCGCGCGAGGGGGCGAGCAGAGTGTGGGACGAAGAGTGCGCGGGAAAGAGTGGAAAACAAAAGGCAAAAGCGTATTTAAAACAAAAGAAAGTGCAAAACAATTCATGCGCCTGGCCGGAATCTGTGAATGCGAATGCGAATGCGAATGTGACTGTGAATGTGAATGTGAATATGACTCGCTCTGTGTGTGAATGTGCACGAATGTGAATCCGCATCCGAGTCGAGAGTCGAGTGTCGAGTGTCGGGAGTCGGGAGTGCCGAATGCGTCAGTCTAAGCAATTGTTGTTGTTGTTGTTGTTGTTGTTGTTGCTGCTGCTGTTTTTGTTGTTGTTGTCTGGGCTTTTTGGTTGGCCGGCCGACTGGCTGCGACCGCCCGCTGGCCTCCGTGTCGAATAAAAAACGGACACGGATGCGACGGACTGCGGATGCACCTAGCGAGTAGGAGACCGCCTCACAACTGCAGCCTTCACGGACTCAAGGGGTTCCCCAGAGGGGGGGGGGGGGGGGGGGGGGGGGGGGGGGGGGTTGGTCTAAAGTCGCCGCAGCGGAAGCAACTTGCTGGGCGCTGTTGTGGCTGATTATGCTGCCAATGGCAGGAGCTGGTGGCACAGTTGCCGTTGGCTTTGACTTCCAGCCGTGTCACATGACGAGCATATCAGCACACACACACATGCACACACACACACACACACACGCTCACCCGCAGCGCCAGCCGCCGTTGCAATTTATTTGGGGCTGCCTTCACAGATGTCCTGCAGGCTCTGGGCTCCAATTTAAATGCCACCAGAACAGTTCCAGTTCCAATTCCCGTTCCAGTTCCAGTTCTAACTGTGGTCCGCCCTCCCCCCTAGCCCACAGTCTGTGTCTGTGCCAGTTTTGCGCTGCCTTCGCGCCGTTTAAGCCGCAGCTGGACAAAAGTTTGACATCCACATGACGACACAAGCGAATTGTGATTGGGGTTGGGATTGGGTTTTGGGGGTCGGGGTACTTGGGGTGCTGCTGTTATTTGTTATAACAATTGCTGTGCCCAGGGCCAAGGCTGGGGTGATGGAAAGGGGGAAGTGACGGGCTGGGCAAGTGCCTGGCAGAGACGTTGCCATGACGCGCTTGGAACAGGAGCTGGATAACAATCGCAAACGGACGCGGACGCGGACGCGGTCGGTCGCTCATTTAATGGACACTGTTTGGTCGATAATCAAATTAAAGCAGAAAAAAACAGAGGCAAAAAAAGAAACAGAAGCAGTTGATGGGCCGCAGCAGGTGGCAGGACATTTCGGCAGGACGAGGCGGGCTGCCCACTTGCCGTGCGAGGCGGACGCAACTATCGATTCAACTAATTCGAGGCCAGCTGCTCGGACCGCGTGTGCCGCTCGATTAGCGTTTGACCGTTGCGAGTGTGTGAGTGTGTGCATGTGAGTGTGAGTGCCTCGAGAGTGAGTCAAGCGAAACGGACGAAGGGATTGCCAAAAAGGCGCTGGGCGAGCAGCTGATTCCAGCTGGCAGGCAGTCAAATGTGTTCAACTTATTGGGTATTCACTGTGCTTGTGCAAACGCAACGTGTTAACATGCAGTCGAAAGGGATTCGTGTCAGACGCCCAACTAGGCAGGAAGCCAGCTCCATGCTGGACACCATTTCCCTGGCACCTTTTGGGCATCTTTCCAAAACTTCCTTCGTGTCTCGACACGGAACTATGGTCTAAGCTAAGCTAAGCTCAGCTAATGTTGTTTAGCCAAATTTCAGTTCAAATGCAAAATAAACAGCTTAAGGAATAGATGATAATAATAATATGTGATAATAAATATAAATGTGTTAAGAAATTCGATCAAAAACTAAGAATGGGATCAAGTGCATCAAGTGAATAAATGAATGAATGAATAATTTATAATGAATGATGAACATTTCAAAATATTAATTCAAATAAATCTAGACTTTCCTTAAAATTAAAAATGATCTTGTTTTTTCTGCTATTATTTGAATTCGAATATTATTTAAGTTGTTGTGTTTAATCGAACCAGGCAAATTCGAAGTGCGCCAGCCCCTTTCCCCAGCCCCGCCCTAAGCCCTGGTCAGTTGCTACGTGAACCATTCCAGGCAACAAATGATTGCATTGGCAATGGGACCTGTTCTCGGAAATAACTCATTAGCGGCTGATAAGGGCGACGCGATGCGGCATGACGAAATCTTGTCAATTCGAAGATCGGAGAAGATTTAAAAAGAAAAACACACTAATGAAGAAACTCAATTGCCGAAAAATACGCGAGCGAGACAGAGAGAGAGGGTGAGTGTGCGTGCGAGGGAGAGGAAAACTTAATGAAATTGTAACAATTAATTATGATATGAGGGCAGCCGAAAACAACAGCCACACCTGATGAGAATTCTGTTGTACACACAGCGAGGGGGGTGGGGTTGGGCAGGGGGCGGGAGGGCAGCGACAGCGTCGAACAACAGCAATTTTGGGCACAACAGCTAATGATAAGAGACAGAGGCTTGTTTAGCGGGCTTTAAATGGAGTTCTGATACCCTGTAAATAATCCCAAAATGGGCATATTGCTGTCTAAATATCTTTTATAGATGTATCAATCAAATCTGAGAGACTCTCTATGGCAGAAACTCTGAAATTTAACAATTTTTCAATTGATCGATAACTCACATTAATAAGTATCGATATTTGGTTAACGGATCTCAAGCTTATTTCGCAGAAAGAGTTATCAAATGTAGGCTGTACAATATCTTTGAGTGTAAACAGCTGTGAGGGAAGAAGCAGGAACGTTAGCTGCCTGTGTGTGTGTGTGTGTGTGTGTGTGTGTGTGTGTGTGTGTGTATGTGCAGAGTATCTGCCAGTTGCGCATACCTCACTCTTCGTTTTCTTTAACATTTGTTCTTTGGAAGTTTCGGAGCAGAGCCCCAAAAACCTGGCGCGGGTCCACGGCAAAAGCGATCGTCAGTTTGTCAGTTCGTCAATTGGGCGTCAGAGCTACAATTTGCTTCTTATCACATGTGGCCAATACCCAAGCCTCCCTCCCCTCAGCGAGGGTGCTTCTTTTGATTTGTAACTCAAATAAACCGAAAAATATCGTAACAACAACAAAGTGAAGGTGGGGCAGGAGGTGAGTGAGAACAACGACAACAATAACAAGGCAAACAACTTTGCGAGCAATTAAAACTGTTTGACGATTGCTATAAGGGGCTGGGCAAAGGGGGGTACGGCTGACGAGGGGTAGGGGCAGGGGGAGGGGTCTCAGGTGGAGCCGACTGCAGCAGCTCTGATAAATGGACAGCACGGCGGAACGTGGCAAGTGCGTCATTGGGCAGTTCAGGGCTGGACGGCAATGTTATCTAGATAACGGCCAGATAAGGCAGAGCCGGCGCAGGGGTAAGGCGAGGGGGGGTGGGTGATTGTGTGGGCGAAAAACAAAAAAAGCTAAAGAATCTCTGCCAAAAACTAACAGCCAGTCATATTTTATGAGCAGCCCGATACGGAAATGCCCAATTGCGCGTGTGTGCGTGTGCAAATCTGTGCATGTGTGTGTGTGCGTGTGTGTGTGTGTGTGTGTGCGTGTGTTGGAGTTTATGGTTATACGGCTTTGATTTCACTTTGAACTAGCCGTGACCAGGCGCAGGCACAGATACAGATACAGATACACTCGCCAAAAAAATGAAAAAAATCAGAAAAGAAAAATGTATTTGTCATGTTAATTGCGGCTGTTGTTGTTGTTGTTGTTGTTGTTGACCCGCCGTCATATGGAACAAATAATAATAATAACAATAATAATAAGAAGCAATAAAACAACTAAATGACGGCCAACGTTAACTTTACAACCGCCAACGCGCGCAAAAAAAAAAAAAAAGCGAAAAATATATGCGAAAAAAATCTGAAAAATCATTGCAAACACACCCAAAACGGACGGGCTCTGATTTCCGAGCATTGCGATATCGTCGCGATAACCGGAGCGACTCGAACCCAACAGCTACGAGTAGATACAAAATACACAAAATAACAATAACAAAAAACGAATTCAGAAGAAAAAAAAAAGTCTAGAAGAAGAGCAAATGATAAACCGCAAATGGAACAGGGGAATGTGCATCATATGGAAACCCATTTGTGGCATATGATTTTTTGGTATTGGCAAATATCATTTACAGCTTTCCGTTCTATGCAGATCTCTTGCCGGAATTGCATTCACTTTTAGCCAGAAAATGCACATATTAAGTTTTCGGAATCTCTCTTACATAGATCTAATTATATAATACGAAGCTATAGTACCATGACATAGGTCTACCAGCTACGAGTGGATACAAAATACACAAAAAAAAAAAAAGAAGGAAGTCAAGAACAAGAGCAAAATGATAAACCGCATATGGAACAGGGGAATGTGCATCATCCAAATCATATGAATTTCGTATTGGTAAATAACATTTACAGCTTTCCGTTCTATGCAGATCTGTCGCCGGAATCGCATTCACTTTTAGCCCAAGCCTTTCTTCGATAGATCCAATATGTATATATATATATATATATATATATATATAGATACAGATATAGTGTACAGTGTACAGTAGGATGATATGGCACGATATCGTCTATCAGCTGGGAGAAGTTACAAAAGACAATAATGAAATCAACCCAAAATGAACTACAAACAATATACCCTTTTTACCCATTGTTAATAGGTGCAGGATATAAAAAGTGCATATGCTTTGGCCCAATCTATGGCATATATTCATTCATTCTTCTTTATATATATTGCACAAATTCTTGTTCTAGGGCAATCTCTCGGCGGAATTACATTCACTTTCAACTTTGTCCATTTCAAATAGTTCCAATGATTTGTTACTTGAGGATACCAAGTTTTTAACTTGGGCTCATCAAAAGATTTCGCTTGGGTTTCTTTTAATTAAATCTATTTTTAATATATTTGTATTGGATCAATTACGCCCAATTAGAACAATTTGAATACCAAATTTAAATCAAAAGCTTGCAAAATCTAATGTTAAGAGCTTTAAGTCCCTTTTTTTGTATTTGCAAAGTCAAGCTAACATATGGCTTTGAGATTTCTGTGCCACAAATTGCCTTTAGCTCTTTTATAAGCCTCGAAAGGCATTTCATAAAATATGAACTTAAGCAGATATCAGACTAAACCATCTTTTTCTATAATTTACGTTTAAATATAACTATGAATTCAAACAAATTTTCACTTTTCCAAAGAAACATAACCTAAAACTCACTAGTCATTCACTTGTACGGGTGAATTTGAAATAAACTAAAGCTTTAGTTGACATTCCAATTGAAGAATCCGACTAAACCATCTCTTTCTATAATTTACGTTTAAATAAAACTATGATTTTAAGCGAATTTTCACTTTCCCAAAGAAACATAGCCTAAAATGCACTAGCAATTCACTTGTACGGGTGAATTTGAAAAAAACTAAAGCTTTAGTTGAAGAAGTATCAACATTTTTTATAATAATATGAACTTAACCAGATATCAGACTAAACCATCTTTTTCTATAATTTACGTTTAAATAAAACTATGAATTCAAACAAATTTTCACTTTTCCAAAGAAAATAACCTAAAATGCACTAGCAATTCACTTGTACGGGTGAATTTTGAAAAAAACTAAAGCTTTAGTTGACATTTTCTATAATAATATAAACTCAAGCAGATATCCGACTAAACCATATTTTTCTATAATTTACGTTTAAATAAAACTATGATTTTAAGAAAATTTTCACCTTTCCAAAGAAACATAACCCTTAAATTCACTAACAATTCACTTGTACGAGTGAATTTTGAAAAAAACTAAAGTCTTAGTTGAGAAAGTATCAAAATTTTGCTTGAATTACGCTTAACCCCACAGCGTGGAGGCCCAAACCAATTCTGAACAGTTCTTGCATGTTTTTGCCTTGCTGCGTGAACAGCGTACCAGGCCCAACCCACAGGTGTCACAGAAGCGTGTATTTCACTTAATTTTTGCCACTCACCTTGTGCAATTCGAACTGCGGGCATTTTAATTCTCATTTTTGTTACAATTTCCGATGGTGTTTCAAAACTTTTCGAGTGCTCGCCCACGGGCAGCACGGGCGGCGGGGCGGGCAACTCCGGCAGCTGCTTCTAATTCCTGATTCCCGATTTCTGCTGCTGTCGATTTCCTTTGAGCTAGCTGTTGCCCAACACTGGTTAAATGTTTGTTGTTAATTTAATTTTGATTCGTTTCTAGTTTTATTGCACTTTGTTGTTTTTTCAGCAGTTTTTTTTCTTCGTATATGTGTAAAAAAATTCACAAAATTTTCACAAAAATATTCTTTGATTTTTTTATATTTATATTTTGTTGTTGTTGTTTTTGCTTTTGTTTTCCTTCTGCGGCCTCTTTCACAGGGGTCCAACACGGCGGCCAATTGGCAGCTTCAGTTTTATGAAATTTCTTGTCGTTGTTGCTGTCATTTTGGCCAACTCTCGCTTCAGATTGAAGACATTATTTCAATTATTCAATTTCTGCATATTTCATTTATACTAAATATACGTATATTATTTATTTATCATACAAATAAACCAAACATAAAAAAAAAAAACAAACAAACAAATTTGCACTCGAAAAAAACACTTGCTGCCTGATTTTGCTTCTTCTTATTCTTCCAACTGCTTCCTCTTTTGAATTTCTTATAGGAACCGTATGCACTGTGGCTGTTGTTGTTGTTGTTGCTGTTGTTGTTGTTATTGTTGTTATTCTAATTTGCATTTGTTTTTGTTGCTGGCAGTTTGGCAGCTGACGAAATTGTTTTTGCGCGTTCCTTTTGGCCACATTATTTGTCGGTTTTTTGTTGTGCTAAACAACTTTATCAACGCATTGTCGCTGTTGCTTGCTTCGCATTATTGTTAGCGGCACATTCCAATTGGCAGCAAATTGGCATCCAATTGGAATTGGACATTTGTTTTTGTTTTCTATGCAAAACACAAAACACTTGAAAAAAATTGAACTTTTTGCGCGTGTGTGTGCGTGTATGTGTGTGTGTTAACCGGACATTTGCAACGGGCGGGGTGGGGGGATATAGGCTTTGATTGTCGAAAGATGTGCAACCAAATGCGAAAAAAAAACTTTAGTTGGAACACGTCTTTAGGCACGCGTCATTATTTGTCGTTGTCCTCTGGCTAACTGTTATTGTTGCAGTTGCGTTTAGCGTTTGGCGTTTGGCGTTTGCTGCTGCTGCTGCTGCTGCTGCGTGCACCGCGACGGCGGTGACAGCCTCGTCAGAAATATGTGGTGCTAACGGTAACGGCGGAAGTACGCGACTACTGCGAGGCGTCGAGCGGCGAGCGCGTCTTCGCTGGCTCTGCTGCGGCGGCGGCTGCGGCTGCGGCTACGGCTACGGCTGTCGCTCTGTTGTCGTAGTTGTCGTGTTGTCCAACCAACAAAGCGCCGTGACGAGACCAACACACACTCCAACACCGACACCAGCACCAACACCAACACCAACACAAACGCGAAGCCAGTGAGTGAATAATGGGCAACGGGCGTCAGTGCGAGAGAACTTCTGCTTCGTCGTTGTGGTCGTCGTTGTCGTCGTGTCGGCAAAACGAAACGAACGAAAGCTTGACGAGTGGACGAACAGTGCGTGAGAGAGCGCACGTTTGCTGGTATGTGTGTGTGTGAGTGAGTGAGCGAGCGAGCGAGCGAGCATACGTGTGAGAGGCAGCGCGACCAACAGTGTGACAGCGACTGCAACTGAGACTGCGGCAGAGGCCAAGCTTATGCGAGAGCCGCCTAGAAAAGCCAAAGCCAGTGACAGAGACAGAGCAGCGACGAGAGCATGTCCGAACGCGACGATGTCCTGCGAGCGACTGTAGACGCACACGTTCAGATAATTCAATTTTATTTTAGGGTTTTGCACTTTAATGCCAATCTGAAAATTTGATTTTGGCTAAGCGACGCCGACGCCGACGCCAACGCCAAAGCTACAGCCCTTTTTGCTATGGTGTGTGCTGCTGCTGCTACCGCTGCCGCTGGTGGTGGTGGTGGTGGTGGGTTGTTGTTATTGTTATTATGCTTGTTGTTGTTGGTGGTGGGTTAGTGGGTTGGTGGGCTGTTGCTGCTGCTGCTGCTAAAGCTGGCGTCGCTGCTGCTGCGTTTGTTTATTTGGTTTGCTGCCACTCGTTGGTCCGTTGGCCGCATGTGTGTGCGTATGTGGGGGTGGACACACACACGCACGACTGCGAGAGCGAGCTAGCCTGTGCGAGCGAGCGCGCAACAGTCGAAACAGAGCAAAGCGCGAGAGAGCAAGCGAGAGAGCGCCAAGCTCGCGCCAGTTGAAACAAATGAAAATAGCCAAGTTCGATGTGGCGACTGTTTCATACCAGACTGCACACGACGTCGACCCAGGCAGCGCAGCCCACCGTTGAAGCTCGCTGCTGATAACGGTTCACACATGTGTGAAGCGTGCGTATGCCGAATGGAAGGAGTAGGAGTTAAAGGATAGCGTGTAGAGTGTAAATAGAAGGAGAGGAAGTTGCTGCCGCTGCCGCTGTCGCTGCCCATTGTCCGTTACACGCAGCCGGCGTTTGCTTATAAATGCGCGCGCAGCTTAAAGCGACGACTGCGCGACGTTTTTGCCGCGCAAAATCAAAGCGCGAACAACAAGAAAAACAACAACAACAAAAACTACATCGATATCGATTTTCATTGACTGCAATTACCCAAATACAAAAACCCAATTGGAATTTCCGTAAGCACTAGCAACACATTTATGTTTGCTATGTTTCGATTTCACGTATTCTCCAATTCTCGTATTTTACGCGCGCGCGCGAGTCCCATAGACCGGCAGAACTTTGCAGGAACTTGTGGCACGTCCTCACAACGCGGCTGCTCGTGTGCATCTAATAAACTAAACTTAGTTTATGCCCATCTTCCATTCAACAAGAGGCCACTGGCGCTGTCGCTGCTGCTGCTGCTGCTTCAGTTGCTGCCACTGCCGAGTGGCTGGCAACCAACCAAACCACTCGCAACGTCGGCGTCGCTGCCAGCGCCAACTGGCGACCGGCAGTAGCCGCCTGGCCGCTTTGCAGGCCCCAACGCCAGCCGTTGCCTGTTAGTCGGCGTTCGGGCAGCAGCCGGCGCTGGCGCTGTCGCTGTCGCTGCAGCTGGAGCCGTCGTCGACGTCGCTGTCGTCGGTGCCATTGTCGACCGCAGCGAGTGGCCCGAACATCGGGCTGCCATTTGGCGTAGTTAGTCAAGTCGAGTCGAGTCCCTGGGTTGAAGTTCAGGTGGTTGTGGGTGTTATTGAGTGCAAAATGGGTTTGAGCCTTGAATGGTTCGAATAGCAAACATTCAAATCAATTGAATAATGAGCTGAAACGAATAATCATTTAATTCGTACTCGTATAGTTTGGTTTATTCTCCGTTCAATTCATTATGATTCGTTATTACTAGATGCACTCATTAAAGCATTTATATTAATCATAAATATATTTAATATTAAATTGAGTGTATTCATTAGATACGAAATCGCAATATAAAATGTACTCATAATTATATTCATATACATTATATACATAAATTAATACCAGATATGAAAGTACTCACTCAAAATGCATTCACGAGTGTATTCATTTATGTATATTCATAGTATCCTTAAAGATAGTTCAATATAATGCATTAATGTATATGAATGTATTCATGGGTGTATTCACATGCATTCATTTATATACTCATGAGTGTATTCGTATTTGCATATATAAGTATGTGTACTTTATGTGTTAAAATTGTTGCACAAATAGGTACATTCATGAGTGTATTCACGAGTAGACTCGTGGGTGCAAAGACCATGAAATAGTACAAGCTTAAGTATTTCTGTATGAGATTTGACTACAACTTAAACTGTACTCATGAGTGTATTCGTGAGTGTATTTATGAATCTACTCGCATGTTTGATTGCGAATATGTGGCATGCCCACAGTCATAAAATTGTCATGTTTGAGGATGTGTGCTAGTGTGTGAGGGTGTGTGTGTGCGTGTGTGTTTGTGTGTGTCGAGGTGCGTACTAACTGCAATTGGAGTCTGCTGCACTGGAGACGGCTCCTACTTAAGTTTAATGCTCGCCCACCGCGGTCAACACCGGCTAATGCACATTAATCATTGCAGCAGCGGCGTCGGCAGCGACAGAGGCAGCAGCAGCGGCGTCGGTGGGTGGGCGATTGTTCGGGTTGGTGTTTGGCTCATGCAGCATGTTGCAAACTGCACGTTGAGAGGCGGACCACGACTGGACGCGAGCTGTTCGAACCACACACACACACACACACGCACACACGTAAAGCTGAAGTCAACGCTGACGTCGCTGCTAGCTGCGCTGCCCAAGCATTGCACCCATTAATGTCAGCGCTTTGATATGAGAAGCACAGCACGTACTCAAACATGTGTGAGTGCGTACATGTGAGCGCGCGTGTGTGTGTGTGTGTGTGTTCGTGTGCGATGCTGGCCCAAAAGTGAATGCGAATTGTTTTTATTGCAAAGGTTTGCGTTATTGTTAATTGTGCTGCGAGCTTTGAGCCGCATGTGTGTGTATGTCTGTGTGAGTGCGAGCGAGACAGTTGCCGAGAGCGAGCGAGCCAGATAGAGATCATTAGCGGCACACATGTGTGAGCACATGAGTGTATTGTGAGTGTCCACTGAGACGCAGCGCCAGCAACCCCCCCGCTCCCCCACATCCACTCCAGCAAGAATCTCTCTTTCTCTGTATGTGTGTGTGTGTGTGTGCGTGTGTTTGAATCACATATGTGACACTTGCACGAATGCTGCAGAGCCCGCCGCGCTGATAACCTCAAGCTTAACCCATTGCCCATTGTTTAGCACAGCCTCTCGCCACCCTTTATACACCCCGCCGCACCCCTTTACACATCGCCCAACGCACGCATGCCTCATGTGCTGCCGAGTGCGGCGCTGTGTCCGCGGCCCCATGCCTCATGGCTATAGCATATGTATCGGCGCCTTTGCTTATGTGCACACACACGCACACATACGCACTCACATATGCGTCGCACTCATACGAGCGTCGCACACGCGCGTTCGCCCCATCGATTGGCCATCGTCGCTCTCGCCATGTTCGCAATTCGAGTAACTGTCCCAATCCAACACCCGGCCCCCTGTCCACCCCAACACTCCTGCCCGTGCACACAACCTGTCGTTACTCGCGCTCTCGCGCACAGGTAGCCACTGAGAGCGAGAGAGAGAGAGAGCAAATGGCTGCTGATGCTGCGGCGGTTTCTGCTGCTGCTGCTGCGTTCGCTGCTGGGCCCAAAGCTACCCCTGCTTGGGCCCAAAGACAGACAGAGAGAGAGACAGCGAGAGAGCGAGAGTGAGAGAGAGAGACGCACGCTAGAGAGCAACTGAGAGCGTAGCGCCAGCTTCGCATGGGGTTATGTGTGCACGCGAGCTTTGGCATCCGCGTCGCGCTTATCAGTCGTCGCGGCAGCGTTGACAACGCCGGCAGACGGTAAGCGCCAGCCGCATGCAGCGCCGGCAGCTCAACTGTTGGCCCTCAACAAATGATCAACATTTGGCAATCGAATATTAGCGGTATTCAGGGCTAATATGCTGCTCCTCAGCCAAAACAAAAGCTATTTCAAATGTAGGTTAAGTTCCTTAGTTATCCAAACAAACTCCCTGGAAATAGTTCTTAGCGTTAAATCGTAGGAGAAAGTGGTCTCTCGCTATGTGAAACGTTGCGGTTCGAATTCTCCTAGTTTGAGGTCAAGAAAGTAATTGGGTAATCGGATGAATACTCTATAAATATTGGGAATGAATATTGTATAAAAAAGAAAACGAAAAATCGATATTGGCAAACATATTTAAATAAGTAGGAATTTTACGTGGATTATCCCAATATTTTATTATTATATTATACTATTATTTCTGCAGTTGATTATATCATACGGATACTAAATAAAACCTCAAGCAAGAATTAAGTATACGCACACATAAAATATTTGAATGTTATCTTGTAACTAGGTCAATTTGCAAGTGGAGTTCATGGAATATAATCTCTTGCAACCCTCCTAATTTATACCCACACATTCTTTAACTTACGCATTCAAAGTCAGCTTGTCATGAAAATATTGGACAATCTGAAAAGAAAACCTTGAATATTATACAAATTGATGCATACTGCAAAGTTCTAGCCCAATTTCCAAGACCATCTGCTTGAAATGGAAAGTATTTCAAAATTTCTACACAAGAAAATGATAAAAATGATTTTAAATTCGCCAATTCAGTTGGAAATAAAGAAACATGCCTGTACGTGTTACCCGGCTTTGCCCGTGTCTAGCTGTTTGCTTCAAATTTAAGGCATTATCTTTACAGAAATCTTAGGAATTTGAATCTTCTATTGTATTTTACAAGGTTCTCTCGAAATTGGTAAATACTTCATCCGGTTTCACCAATTTTCCGCACTTGTGGGTGGAATTTTCCAAAGCCCTGCATTTGCATCACATTAGCTAACTTTTACTTTATATATGGCTTGTATAATGCACATGGCATATAACTGGCTCTCTGTTTCGGGTTTTAGGGTTTGTCCAAAAGGTTGCGGTAGTTGACACTTGTGGGTGTGCGGTGGTGCGGTGGTGCGGTGGTGCGGCATGCAGCAACAGTTGTCAGATTGTTTTGATACCCTCAACCCATTGGATGGGTTAAAGGGTATATTGGTCTAGTGCATATGTGTGTAACAGTTAGAATAAAGCATCTTCGACTCCATAAATATATGCATATATATATTCTTATTCTTCATATCTTAATTTGATTAAAATGCAGTGGGTATAGCATATGCTAACATCCCGTAATATCGTTAAATATCGATTTTAAAACATGGTTTCTTAAACATAGCTCGATTACGATATGATCTAGATACAAACTATATGATTTTGATACACTTGTGGGATGCCTTCCCCTATTACTTTCCCCAAAGTCCTTGAGCTTTATATGCGCAGACTTTTGCATGTTATATTTAAGTTCTGAATGTATCATCAGCCAAGAAGTTACTGAAGAACACGGCAAATGCCGTGGCTACAGGGTATCTCTAAGTCGGGTAATGCCGACTGAAGCACTCGTGCTTGTTGTTGTTTCTCAAGTTTTGGAATGCGGCAAGATCAAACGCAGCGAAAAAGGAGCACTCGTAATTACCCTTCGTAGCGGCATTTCAATAAGTAAATAATAAGCGGTGGGCGGGAGGAGGAGGGCGGGTGTGAGGGCCAGGTACATATATGTATAAATGAATATATGTACATAAATATATAATGTATATAGCTGTGTATGTATCGCATAATATATGCACAGCCTCCGCGTCGGCGAGATGTGAGAATTTTGAAAAGCGCGCGCGAGACTCGAAAACAACAACAACTGCAACTGCAACAACAACAACTGCAACTGCAACAAAGCCTGCAACGAAAATTACAGAATTGCCGACAATTTACCACAGCCAAGAGCTGCAGTTGGCTCTCGATGGGGAAGGGGTAGGGCAGGCGGCAGGGGGAAAGGCGATCTTAGCTGTGTGACATATGCCGTGGCAACAAAAAGCTGCTTGAGTTTTGAGTGCACTCCTTGCAACTGCAACTGCAACTGGGCTTTGCCACAGCCGCCGCCGCCGCCGCCGCCGTCGTCGTCATCATTATATAATCCTGCGGCGCATGTCCAGTATTAGAAGTGTCGACAAATTGGCCAACAATCTGCTGGCGAGCCACAAAGCTGGCCGTCTATCTGGCCAACGGGCAGCTGTTGCATTAGCATTAAGCCTGCCACAGTTGGCTGCAACAAGCTGGCAACAGTGTTGCACAAACGCCGTTAATGTAATCGTACAGCAAACATGTCGCTGGCTTTATATATATTATATGCAAGCATATGTAATATATTAAATATTTCATTTATCGCCGAATATGTTGAGAATCCAAATAAGTCAGTGAAACTAAATTTCACGAGCGGAACATAGGTGGAATATAGGTGAAACATTGATTTTTCAACGGTTTGAGTTGTTTACTTTGATGTAAATTGTAAAGAATACCCAGTATATAGGAATACATTTGTTTATTCAGCCCGATGCTAGCCGAGTCGCAGCTAACTAGCTGACTATGCGATCCGATTCCTTCTTGTTATATATTATATAGCTGCCATATCGGTGGGCAATAAACTTCTCTTTTTTCTCTCTTCTTGATATCTTTACCAAGGCTGCAAGCCCAACTAAAATGTGCACCGGTTCTGCTTAGGGTTCAAGCCAATGCCTCGCTTTAAGGTTTCGGTTTGGGAAAGGGCCCAAGTTTCGGTTTCGCATCTATTTATGTCACATTTCAAACAATTTTTAAGGAAACAATGTAATTTATACTTACATATTTTCATTAAGTGATATACGTTTCATTTTAATACCCTGAACCCATTGAAATTGGACAAAAAGGGTATCATGGTTTTGAGCAAATGTATGTAACAGGCAGTGGGCAGCATCTCCGAGCCCTTCTCGATCAGCATCAATAGCCGAGTCGATCTAGCCAAGACCATCTGCCTCTTCGTCTGTCTGTCTGTCGGTCCGTTCGCCGTCCATCCGCCTGTCCCCCCCGTCTGACTGTATGGATGAATCGAACCAGTAAGAGCTAGAGACTTGAAGTCTTGACAAATTGACAAATCCCGACGTGACACGAAAATCGATTAATAGGGTATTTAGAATTCGACTATGCGTAATTGTTCACAATATGTTCTTTTTAATATACTGCTGGGTTCGTCAGGCTTTATAGATTTTAAGTAAATTTTATTTAAAATTTAGCCTTTTTTTTTTTTAACATAACTCTAGCTATGAGCTTGGCTTTTTTTTGCTGCTACTCATCAAAAGCTGGCAGCACTGCATCTACCTGGCCGCCCGGCCGTCTGACCGCCTGTCCGTTTGTCCGTCTGGCGGACTCGCTGGTCATGATTGCTGTTTAAGTGGCAGCAGCTCAATCGCTGCCAATTTGCAATTGGCCAGGGGGCTGCACAAGCTGGCCATTATCACGGCTACCGTTGGCTTAGCTTCTGCTGCAGCCGGGGCAGCATCTGTGGCAGCCGCGGTGTGGCAGGTTCGGTGCCAGGCGTTGCGACTCGTCGCCACGGCGTTGCCCAGCTATTAATTGTCGCGTGAACGGTATTGTTGGATCGATTGCGGGTCACAGTTTCGATAGCACCGCTCTGTCAACCCACCGGGCGACCCAACGGGCGGCCAACTGGCAAACGGACCAACGCGGGGCGGGCGGCCCCAATTGGAATGTGCTCAATGCCAACCGCTGGCCGCTGATCGATTAAACGAGCACCGCCCCCGTCCCCGTCAGCGCGACCATCAACCACACTTAACCACTGTCACATGCCAGCACAAACCGAATGTTCCATTCCATTTCATTGCAATCCATTCTGTTGCACTTTGTGATTGTTCACAAACTGAGACTGTCCCGCTTGTGTTTCGCCCCTTGCTGCTATTGCCAAATGTTCCATTCCACTTCTTTCCATTCCATTCCATTTCGTTCCATTGCATTTCATTCCAGACTGTGCCACTTTGTTTTCGTTGACAAAATTATTGATTGTCACAATCTTTAGCCATGGAATTTGAACATGTCCCGCTTGTGGTTAGCCCCTTGCTGATAGTTCTGAATGTTTCATTCCACTTCTTTCCATCCCATTTCGTTTCGTTCCATTCCGTTTTACTTCGTTTTCGTTGACAAATTGTTGATTGACGCAATCAGTTGGCCAGGGCCGCGTAGTCATGGAATCTGAACCTGCCCCGCTTGTGGTTAGCCTCTTTACTCCTTGCCCCCTGCTCCTGCTCCTGCTGCTGTTGGTGGTGGCGGTGGCGGTGGTGCTGCTCTTAGGGGCCGGCTGCTTCTTGTTGTTTCCGCGGGCTAAACAAAGTTTATCGATTTAACAAAATTCATTGAGCCCAAGTGCTCAAAGTGCCACATTTGGCTCCTGGGACGGCTTGCGCCGGCGACCGGGCCTGGGCCCGCTCGCGGTTTTGGCTTTGTTTAGATGACCCAACAAACTCAGCGCTTGGCCCGTTGGCCGGGCACTTCCAGGGGCGGAGGGGGTGGTGGTGGTTGGGCGCCCAAGTGATCGATTATACATTCGATGGCCATGAAGGCTAACAACTATAAACAGCTTTGTCCTCAATGCCCTTCTCGCGGCCCTGCCACCAATAGCCGCTGATACCATAGATACTCCTGGCAAACACAATAAAAATAAACCTGCATCTGATCTTAAAAGGAAAGTCAACGAGGAAAGTTAAAGAAGTAAATTCCAAGCTATAATCAAGGCTGGTTCTGGTTAGCCCGGATTATAATATGCTCTAGTATTTCAGATATCTTCGAAAAGAACCCAATCCAATTTAGATGCAACTTCATTAGGCAAAGGCCATTTATCAGTTCGAGTTTTCGGCATTCACATAACTCCGGAACACTCGAGATTTGTTCCCAAATGCCACTTGGCACCTAATCGATTCCAGATCGAGCTGCACATGTGTCCGTCCCGAGGAAGGACCCACGGTAGCTGGCCGCAAGGTCCTTACCCCCTTGAGCGGCACATCAGAGCTGGGTTAACAGTTTTCAAAACATGCACCGCAAATGCTTAATTGAATTTTCAAATATTCCAAGTGCCCACACTTGAAATCTCAAGTGGGCTCCCGCCTGCATGCGAGTGTGTCCTTTCTAGCTCTGACGGTAATCCTAAACCCCGCGACCGGCTGCCCGTAGGCGCCTTCTACGAGCTGTGTTTTTACATTTGCGGTCGGACAGCTCTTAACAGTGCCCTAGACTTATTACTCATCCGACAATCCTGGCCACTCTTACAGGTATTGAAGTGCCTGTGACACAAAAATTAAAATATTTATGGAGAGTCGGGATATCTGTGGCGCGCCGAATACTTAATAGCCTTGTAGACATATCCCCTTTCCAGCTAAAAGATATAGTTGTCCGATGCTGATAAGATTTCGTATACAATAAATGTAGGGAACATAATAAAAATTATATATGCCAATATCTTGATAAGCTTACAAATTTTCTCCATACAAGAATTTAGCCATTGATCGTTCGTCCTCATGGCAGCTATATGATATAGTTGTCCGATCCGGCCGGCTCCGACATATCAAATGCCTACAACAGAAAGTCGGAGCTATGCAAGGCTTTACTGAGAGACCAGTTCGCATAGAAAGAGACAGTCGGAAGCACGGACATGTCTATATCAACTCGTCTGTTGATTCTTATCTAGGATATATTTACTTACGGGTTCGGAGATGTCTTATATGAGAAACTTTTGATACCCTTTACAAGTGTATAAAAAGTCATTTACTTTGAAACATGTTATCCTTGGTCTCAACTCTCCATAACACTTTTCATTTAGATACGGCAAACTATATTGATAATTTCATCTCTTCATTTATTTGCAGTTCTTGTTTTTAGCAAAGTTGTTAGTTTTCTTTTTAAGCTTCTTGAATTATATAAATAATTAATTATTATATTTGGACTTCTTTCTAAAGAAAAAAAAACAGAGCAAAATATTTTAAAAACTAGAATTCAAATTTGAATGTAAATGAGGTTTCTCAAGTGCCTTATGGAGACACACGTGTGTGTGTGTGTGTGTGTGTGTGTGTGTGTGTGTGTGTGTGTGTGTGTGTGTGTGTGTGTGTGTGTGTGTGTTTGTGTGCGTATGTTTGTCTCTTGCTGTGAAACTGTCTCCCTTTTCCATTTACAACATGCGAGCGTGTCCAAGTGACATTATTGAGAACTGAGAATCGACAACAAAGAGCGCGACGCCAATGGGAAAAAAGTAGCAAATGCCATAAAAAAAAATAGAGAACGAGACCAGTGACAAAAACAACAACAAAAACAAAAACACATGAAATTTTGGTAAATGGGAAAAATAAAATAAATATTTTTGAATTAATGGAAAGTCAAGTGTGTCCACAAATGGAACATTGACAAGAAGCAGAAGCAAAAGCAGCAATGGGGTCGACTGATCGATCGTTGGAGGCAGCACGACCAACTCGAGAGCCAATTTTTGCCCATAGTCAACTTTGTCAACTTGCGGGCCAACGACAATGTCAAAGTCGCCAGTAGCAGCAACAGCAGCAGCAGAAGCAGCAGCAACATTATCCAGTAGCAGCCCCACGGCCAGCGACTGCGACGGCTACTGCGACTGCGACTGCGTCTGTGTCAGTCGTCCGTTCCGGCGGCTGGCATCGGCTCATGGACAAACATATGGCAGACACATGTGCGCCCGCCCAGCTTTGCGGCGGGCAACAGTCTCCGGACAACAGCAGCAGCAACAGCAGCGGGCAACGCGGGCGTCTTGTTATTTTTAAGCATCGCCTCGATGGGGACGGGGCCCAGCGAGTTGGGCACTGTCAGTATCCCAGATCACAGATCGCTTGACAGTAAGAACGGATTCCTATGCGGATGCGGATTCGGATTCGAACAGACCAACAACAAAAATAAAAACCACATTTGACCAGGCGACGGCGACGGCGACAAATGCCAAGCGAGCTGCCGCTCCTGGCGCACAGTTGCAGGCCCCCATTTGCCAGTTGCCGTGGCAGGCCCCAAGAGCCGGCGTTCCGTGGCGGGGGGTGAACTTGAAAATGTTTAACATTAAGTGTAAGATATTTATATATACATATCTTTTCACTAGGTTTCTTATTTCTTTTGGTTCTTGTTTTTATGGGCGGCACTGAAATACAGCATGAGGAACATAAGGTACAGTTGAGATGCGGCTCCCGAGTTTACAGATTCATTTCAGATGTAAAAAGAGAACCTGAACACGGGGAGGAAATCATCCGTAATTGAGCGCTATATAAACGCTAAAAGGCATTTCAATTTGAGCTAATATAAATAGATAAATAATGCCTAGAATGGTTGAGATATAATGCGAGCTGATGCCCGCAGCCGAACTTAGCTTATATGGAATGTAGAATTCTCTAAAAAAATATATATATATATAAATGTGTATATATATAAATCAAGAAAACGTTTTAAGTTTAGTTCGACTTTCTTCAAGCAAAGCTCGACCTTAGAATTAAATGAATACTTATTACTCTAAACTTATTTTCATAATAGATCCCTTTAGACGTGGTGTTCAAGATAGTATGGGTTTAAGTTGTCTGCGGGCGGGAAATGGGTCAAAAAGTTAAATGATAGCTTTTATATAACATCTACATATACGATCCGAAGCACAAACCGTGCCAGTACATATATATGCATATATACATATATATATGATATTGGTTCAAGTAGAAAATACATTTGAGATGAAAGCCTTGGTATATTTTATAATATATATTCGACAATTATTGACTCCTATAAATTAGTATTCATTGGATTCCCGTTTTTTTGGCTGCTTCAATTGGTATTTAGGAATCTTGAGTGGCCAAGGAGAATGGAGATTGGGATTGGGATTGGAAACTGTGTGTGTGTGTGTGTGGCTGCCACAGAGCGGAGTCACGATGGTGACAGTTACTAAGCCAATAATAACAGAACGGTTAGGGGTTAACAGGCGATGGGTAAAGGGGAGTAGGGAAAGGTAAAGAGTGGGGAGAGGGGAGGGGGCAAGGTTGAGATGTTGCGCTGGCTAAATACTCGTATATGCCGCATTTGTGGGTTTATCTTAATTGCAATATCTGTGGATATCGCTTGATTGCAATCTGAGGTGCATCATAGTGCACAAGCTGAACTTATCTGGCCAGGCATGCGATTTACGAGTGCTCGCACTGTGTGTGTGTGTGTGTGCGTTTCTGTGTTTGTGTGTGTGTGTGTGTGTGTGAGTGTGGCTCTCCCAGGCGCATTGCGATCGAAACACAATCGAGGCGGAGTCGCAGTCGGAGACGTTGAGACAATTTGAGCATTGTCATGTGTGTGCTCTATATGAAAAGAGGGTATAACGAATTGGCTGCAAGATATATATATATATATATATCCATGAAGATTGCGAAGCGGGCTTAGATCGAACCGAATTAAGCACGGAATTCCAAATATTTATTTACCTTGAATATAACTTTAAGCCTAATTGTTTGGACAAAGAACAGCTGAACCTTAATATGAAACATATTTTTAAATATTTTGAAAATATTTTCATGATTGATTTGTGCTTTTGAAAATTGTATGAAATGTTATGAACCAATGTATGAAGCCTGCGTGCACGAATCTAGAAAACCAGTTTCAAGCATCGAACCTTAAAGTGAATAATTGGCTCGAATCGTGAACCGAATCAGCGTCAGCTTACAGCCTTGACATACATACCGTGTATTTCCTTAAAACTCTTTAGTTCCGCAATATTATCGATATATTTTCTATCGAGTTTCGATAAAAATCCCATTTCTATTTCTATTTCCCCCGATATTTGGCTCTTTTGTATTATCCATACATTTTTTTGAAGTATCGATAAAGACCTGATGCACTACAGAAGAATTTCTGGTATATCCGTTTTATACCGTTTACTTCCATATATGTTATCGATAAACTTTAATTGGATTATCGATGGAGACTTGACGCAGCTCTAAAGAACCTCTGCTATTATATTTCCTTTGATATTTGGTAAACCTCGTTATGAAATATTTTGCACATAAATGTTATCGATATATTTTCTCCGAAATATCGATAGGGACCTGATGCAGCTTTAAGCAATTGCTGATATTCTATTTCCATTGATATTTGGTTCAACCTCTTTATAAAATATCTTCAATTACCACTTAAAATTGTTATCGATATATTGTCTTTGGAGTATCGATGAGAGCTTAAAACATATCTATGGAAGCTCTATTCTAGTAGTTTGATTGTTATTTTGTTAATTTCTTTTTAAAACAAGTTCTTCAACAATTTTTATTTGTTTCAAGCACTGCAGCGTTTTATCGATTAATAGGGCATAGGGAAACCGACTTAAGCATCCATCATTCTGCTTCATATTGTTAATATAATATCTTGGGAGTCTCTTTTGTTTTGTTTGCTCTTTAGCTTAAGCGGCGGCGGCCCACGCAGTCTGCCTATGAATCGAATGACTCGCCTGGGTAAATCTGAGCATAATGAATGAATTGCTGCCTGCTTGACTGACTAACTGACTGACTCACTGACTGACTGACTGGCTGACTGACTGACTGGCTGACTGAGTGGCTGAGCGACTCAATGTTTGGCTGGCTAAATGACAAATGGGACCGGCAAAAATGTTGTTAAGGTGGCGCATGACACCAAAAAACAAAGCAACAGCAACAACCACGTTGAAGACGAACAACAATTACTACTGCAGGCCAGCATTTAGTCAAGCCCAAGCTGCTGTTGGCCAGGCCCACAAGGAGGACTGTCGCGAACTTGGAGCATCGAAGCTAAACGGTGCTCGGCTCTGTGGCTAGTTATTTTACGATCTCTACCATTCCCCCAATCTGTCCCCAAGCCGGAGCTCAAGATCTGATAACTGGATGGTATGTTTTGTTTTTATTGAGAGTTGGCGGCTTATTAAATATTAATAGAATGCGGTTTCATTTACTTTTGGTATTCCATATTTAAGCTCGAGCTCGTGAGCTGATCAAATTTTAATCAATCTGTGTTTGTAAAGGTCTCGATATCTTGGTGGAATGTTCAGATTTAAAGCGATAGCATCGAATGCACTTTGCATTGAGAGAAGCTGCTTTTTTGCTAATTCGTAACTATTTTATCTTATTTTATTTTTAACACTCGAAGAAAATTAAAATTTACAATATTGTAGTCCAAATATTCTTTGAAAAATCGATTATGTTAACTTCTTTCTGCAAAATATTTATAGATGTTGCATGCGAAATTAATCTAGAGGGCAAACCATGCCTAAAATTATTATTAATCAAAACATGTTTAGTTTTGGCCATGTTATGAAAGTTCAAAAATTAGTTGAGGCATTTAGCAGGAACTTTACAATGACTTTGTCCCATTTACCAGGAACTTTACAATGAACTTCCTTAGACTTTTTTTATTTGGGGTTTCTGTTTAAGATATGCATCGATTTGAAAGAAGAATAAAACTGCAGAAGAAACCAAGACTAAAATACCGAAGTTTTTAAAACGAAGTAGAAGCATTTACCACGAACTTTACAAGGCAAAATTGATCGAATTTTAGCAATTTGAATGACAAATTTATTATTTAGAATCTGTTTTAGAACCAAAATTATTTTTACATGAGAATATAATCATGATATAATTCCAAGAAATGACCAAAAAATGTTGGCGGATTCTTGGCATGATTACAGAATTACGTATTCATTTACGTGAGGAGAACAAAGTCTTAATAGTTGAAATTAAATTCAATTTTGCTTTTTAAAGAGAATTATCTTTGGTCGCCTTTGTCATTTCCTGTGTGTGCGTTAGGTGGGCATTTAGTGGGTGAGGTAAATGTAATTGCAGTTGCGAATAAGCCAAGAGTCCTCCATGGATCGCACTTGCACACGCACACGCAATCAGGCAACAGGCAACGGGCAGCGGGCAACGTGCAACGTGCCACATGGAACGTGGAACGTTGCCGTGCCCCTGGCCGGAGCTGGTGCTGTTTGGAACAGATCGGACTCGCTGCTCCACATCAATGAATATCAAATGAGCTAAGGCGTACCTGCGATATGTCTTGCTCCCATTCGCAGCGATATCTCCGCATCTGTGGCAACAACTGTGGCCCAAACTGTGGCTCACGCACACGCGAGCGGATGAGAAATCAGAAATCAGCGCCCAGAAATCATTTTGGGGCCCCGGCAACTGTGGAGTGCAACTGAGCGTAGGCTGGGACAATTTTCTACTTGTAAGCGATCGCACCTGGGCGTGGAGGAGCGGAGTGCCAGGGTGGCGGATGGTTAACGCTGGGAGAGCGAGAGGAAGAGGGGCCAGGGGGGCCAGGGGGGTCGGGGCAGGTGGGGAGCAGCAACGGTATCAGCTTGGCTTTGATTTTGCTTTGGTTTTGGATATTTTTCTCTCCGTTTTTTTCATAAACTTCTTATTTTTTGGGTGTGCGCGCGCCCATGCCCAAGTTGGGTGAATTGAGGGGCATGGCAGCCACGCCCAGTTTTTGTGGTCATCAATGGCACCACAGGCACAGGCACAGCACAGCAGAGCAGAGCAGCAGGGCACAGATGATGATCATATTGTTGTTACTGCTGGCAAGCCCGAGACAAGCCGAGACAAAGAGAAACAAGACGCGACGCGACGAGAGAGCTGAGACAAGAGACAAGATTTAGTTGGAATGGAACTGCCGCTGTACTATTTTCAGTTGGGTTGTCATGCATCGACGACGTCGAACTAATCATATGGCACCAATATGCGTGAGCCGGCATTGGAGCAGAGTGCTCCATGACTGAAACCAGGCCGAACTCAACTGAAACTGAACAGATCTCGGGGCTCAGAAACTTAGCTCATATGATGGCGCTTTTAATATACGGAGCTCAGTTCTATGCATACCCTAAGCCAGTTAGCTGAGTTGGGACATGATGTGCGGCCATGTGAGAGTTGTTAAGGGGTAAGAGAAAAGCTTAAAAGAGCTGACATAATGAAACATCCAAATATAATATAATAATTATATGCATAAACAGAAAATATGTTGTCAAAAGAAAGGCCAAAACAAAAATCTGCATACTTATTAAAAATTAAAAATATCACATAGATATAATATATATATAAATGCCAGGCTGGATTATGGCTAGTTGGTTTTCTTTATAAAAAATAAGAAACAGCTTACTTATAAGTAAATTGAATGTTTCTTATAATTATGGATTTTGTTTCTTTTGTGTATCAAATGTTTGGGACTGGATAAAGAAGAGCTGTCTGAGCAAAAGTACTGGGCATATGATATTCTGAACTATTAGACATATTACCTCAAAATTTGGTAAGTGCATTTATTTTCTATTAACATAAGGTTCCTACTCCTTATCTTGGCTATATCTGTAGCTATAACAAAATACATTTGCATGTGATCATGTATGTATAATTGTATGTATCATGTATGTATATTGCTCGCACGTCGCTCAGCACTTACCACGTGGTAACTCAAAGTCTATCAGTTAACTGAAAGTCAGTTTGGTCTGTTAACGTCACCCGGCGATCTTCGTCAGCGGCAGGCAAACAATAAATGTCAGACTTGAGTTGGCATTTGACGATCGCCGTCGCCGTCGCCGTCGCCGTCGCCGTCGCAGCTTTTCGCCGGTCAATTTTCAAGTGCAGACTCGCATGTGTGTCTCTCTCTCTCCCTCTCTCTCTCTCTGTGTGTGTGTGTGTGTGTGTGTGTTTTAGCAGCTGCCTTTGCAATTTCTCGCTTGAGCAGCGATGACAACAGCAACGACTGACGAGGTCAAAGTGCGCGAAATCGCATATAATTCGGACAGAAATTGAAAGTGAGGCCAAGAGGAAGCTCTGGACAACAGGGGAACAAAAGGGGATCGGTAGGAGCAGTTGCCCGTCCAGTGACTCGGCACTTTGCATTTTGTGGGCACACTGATTTCTAATTAGTCATGCCGCTGGCAGTGCCACATCATTAGGTAATGCCCAATGGCCATTGCCCAACAGAGGAGCGGAGCCGAGCTGAGCAGCTGGCATAGATCAGAGAGCGATGTCTTCAACTGGGTCGCATATCCATCGATGACTTGCTGTGACAGCGGGCGCAACCACAGATCTGACGCCGACTGCGGAGGTGTGCGTCTGTGTGTGTGTGTGTGTGTGTGTGTGTGTGTGCGTGTGTGTGTGTGTGTGGCTGTGCCTGGCAGAGAGTACGACTTACGGCCTCGACTCCATGGCTCATTATTTAAACGACGCTGGCTTGGCTGTTAAAAGCCATCAATAAAATAAAGTAAAAAAAAAAAAGACCAAAAAGAAGAAGAAGAACGTATGGGCTAGCCATGGAGACCCACAGTGATGCACAGCTCCACAGCGATCCGCCACACAGTGATCCATTCAGCTGACCAGCGTCGAGGGCTTGGCAACTGCAACATGCAAATGTGAGTGGGTGGGCAGCTGTTGTTGTTGCCGTTGTTGTGGTTGTTGTTGTTGTTGTTGTTGGACGCTCCCCAAACGGTTGGAGCTTGTCGATTGTCGGTCTGGGAGCAGCACTTGGTTACAGATTGACGCTCAGATTTCTGGGTATATGCAGATGTGAATCTATGACAGAGAGGCTACTGCAATTCACATCGCCGATGCCTGGCGTTAAGCGGCGCTTACGTGTTGCATCTCTGTGTCTCTATCTCTCTCTCTCTACCCTCTGTCTCTTGCGCTCTCTCTCTTTCTACTTCGAGTTGTCTCTCCATCTCGCTTTTCTCTCTTATTTCCCTCTCTTTCCCTGTCTTGCACTGTCTCTTTCTCTCTCTCTCTCTCTCTTTCTCTCTCTCTCTCTCTATCTCTCTCTCTCTCTCTCTCTCACTCTCTCTCTACTTCCCTCTCTTTCTTTCTCTCTCCAATCTCTCACTCACTCTCTCCTCTCTCTATTCCTTCACTATCTCCCCCTCTATTCCTTCTCTCTCCCCTGATTCTCTCCTATCTCTATCTATCTCTCTCTCCTCTGTTTCTGTCCTTTCTCTATCTTTTTATCTCTCTCTCTCTATCTCTCTCTTTCGCACTCTCTGTCAGTCTTTTCTCTCTTTTGTGCTCTTCCTCTCTCTCACTCGCTAGCTCCCTCTCCCTCTCTATCATAATTCCTCCTCAATCCTCCTTCATCTATCAAGAATCTGTAGTCCCTTGGCTTTTACTTGTTAACTTGATTATCTGTTGAATCGACCCACGTGTCCATTAGAGCTAATGGCCACCAATCATTGGGCTAATTCGGATCAACTCACGTGCCTCAAAATTAAGCTTGCAGCAATTGAAAAATCGTGTGTCCTTAAAAGCCAATTTGTGGCTTACGCTTGGCCGGCACAGGACACAGGACTCAGGCACTTGCTTGCGGGCCGAACAAAGCTGGAATTTCTGGCTTTTCCGCTTACTTTTCCGGGCGATTCTTATCGACAGCTACACACGATGGCGATAACAAATATAAAAAAAATTGGGAAAAACAAAACTTTCGCCTTTGCGCATTGCTTCACGTGCCAGGGGAAGGACGGGGGGTTGGACCTGGGCCTTGGCCAGAAGCTGAGGAGTTGGGCTTCTGTTGGGCATTTGTGCGGGTCCGTGTACCTGACGGCGATACCGAGCCTCATCTTTGGTAACTTCTTTTTTCTTGTTCAAGGCAAGCACAAAGTGATTGCTGTTGTTGTCATTGTTGTTGTTGTCTTTGAGGTGGCCCGGCTTCACACTCGAGTGCCCACAATTAAAATACAGCATGTCCAACTGATAAGCCTTCATGCATTCTTTTCACTTGTCGACCACAAGAAGCCAGCGACCCCAACTCCCCACCACCAGCAGCACCACAACCAGCCTCCACTGTCACCCACTGTCCCCCTGCCCAGCAAAAGTCACTTTGGGCTCCCTGCTCGGGCGACTTTTGTCAAAACAAAAAATTGAAAAGTTTTGGTAAATCGCAAGCCAATTGAAAGGCCGTGGGGTGGTGCAGGGTGGTGCTGCCAGCAGGCAGAACATAAAACGACACACACACACGCACACTCAACAATTGACTTGGCCACGATACAGTTTTTTGAATTAGTTAGCTTGCGGGCTCATCGCCTTTCCCCGCCCATATACACACACACTCAGCGACTCTTTCAAAGACTTTTCACACACACAACACACACAAAAACTTTTAATTTGGCCAGTTTGAAAGGTGAAAAGAACATTTTTTAGCAAATGCTGCGATAAGCTGCTTGGCCTCCCAATCAAATATTTATGCCGGACAGTTGCCAGCATAAAAGTAGATGGAAATGTGCCCAAGCGATGGAGCAGTGCTCCACCAACAGGAAGGGTGGGAGAGGGGAGGGGGGGGGGCAGTTGTCTGAGAGCTGTGAACTGAATATGACAAGCGGGTACGAGTGGAATCTGACTAAAAGCCATTGAATACGCAGGCCACAACAACACGTGTGTCTCTTTATCTAAATACTTAAAATCGTCTGTCTCTTTAAGAGGAAAACAGGGTATCTTGAGGTAGTGCATGCACTCAATTGCTGCAGACCTTGCTTCATTTATATCAGTTGCACTTTCCAAATGGATAAGTTCCAGATCTAATAGATCTTCCAGAAGTAGATTTAGTTCTTCCAAAAAATTTGGAAATGGGAAAGGTTTTATAAAATCAAATGTATCATTAAATATATTTTTTATTTCTGCGATCAATACCCGGAGAAAGTTAAAGCACTTCTAGATAGACACAAAAACTGAGCAGAGTCCATGTCCTGTTACATTCGCTTGCTCAAAACTATTATACCCTTTCTTGCCCACTTTAAGTAAATGCAGGGTATATAAAGGTCCGTCAACACAGAATTCTTTTTGCTGTATTTTTGCCCATTCGATTGATCGACTCTTTAAGCCAGTTGAAGTAGAGCCCCAACTATGAACCCAGAAACTTAGTATCTGTATTCAGGTTAGCTCTGATTAAGGGTGAGGCAGGCACAATGCTAGTTTCTTGACGGCAACTGCGATCAGCAGACGTCGTCAATCGATGGATTAACGTGGTGCAGATCAATCGAGACGCGGGCCACGGTTGAGTGGGGTTGGTTGGTTGGTTGATTTTGTTGGTTGGCTTTGTTGGCTCATTTGGCGGTTGGCACTTTGTGTGGGCAGCAGAACATTGCAGCCGAATGTGAGCCACACATGCCACATAATGGGGCAACATCGAACGAAGCGTTGCAACTGGATTTTTGCCCAAAACTGCCAAGTTGCAGTCTTGCAACAGGGAGCGGGACACAAACAGAGACAGGGCCAGAGCCAGAGACAGAGCGGAAGTCATGACTAGCAAAACACGAAGCGATGAGATGAGCTGCCGTGTCACAGCAAAGCAATCACAGCAACAGCAACAGCAACAACAGCAGCAACAACAAAGACACAAAAACTGAAAATAAGAAAGTTCGTAGATTATTTCGGGCAGAAAGACACCAAAATGCGCCGTCGTATAATTTGTGCGCGTGAAAGTGAGAAAAGTTCCAATTACTTTGATGGCAGCGCAACGCCTGAGCATTTGGAGGATCTCTCCCGCTACCCCACTCTCTCTCTCTCCCTCTCTCTCTCTCTCACACTCTCCCTCTCTCTCTCACACACTCTCTCTTTCTCTCTCACTCTCTTTCCCTCTCTCTTCGCACCCACATTCAGTAGTATCTACCCCCCCTGCGCACTGCATTCAAATTTGTCATAACCACGATTACGATTACCCTGGATGATTGTAACCCGCGCCCAGCGCCCCTCACCAACAACGTGAATGAATGCCACAACGTTACGTGGCGAATGAGTGAACGAATGAATGTGAGTGTATTCGAGTGAGTGAGCCAAACACGAGCATGTTGTACGAGTAGTCGCGTTTCTGTACCGCGTGGCGAATTTCGCGCTTGTGTCCTAATCGTGCCTCAGATAGATTCGTGAGTTTAGCATACATATGTCGGATGTAAATCATTTGACAATTTCGCAAACGCTGTGCGGCCCGACGCGTTACCCAACCCGCCCCCCGGCCCCGCAAAACACCGAATCCCGCGTGGCGCCCAGCTACTGTCGCTGGATCGAGTGGGTGGATGTGCTGGTGGGTGGTGATGGTGGTGGGTGCCACATTTGCGGAATGGATTCAACGGATCGTTAGCTAGTGGCGAACGTTGATTGTCTGTCAAGTGATGAATGGCGATAGCAAGTTATCGATAACAAACAATCAATAAACTGCTATTCAAAACTAGTGCGAATAGAGACATCAAATGATCGATAGCACGTAGTCGATAAAACCTAGTAATCAAGATGATTTGAACTATCGAATACCAAACGAGATGAACCCCTCGATAATTCGCATATAAGCACAAGATGATATAAAGGTATCGTTATCAACATATAATTATTATTAGCATTATTCTTCTCCTTGATATTATCGATATAAGCTATTCGATAAACTACATTTTATACGCTAGACTAGTTGTATGAATCTCTCCATAATATCCAGTCGATATGTTACACATATAAACTAGTTGCTCATGTATATGATCAACAGATGTGAAAGTATTTGACATTTAAATTGATTAATCGATAATTATATAGTTATCGGTATATCAATTATCGGTATCAATTAGCACGATTTGCAATAAAAGGTTTAACATTGATAAATACACTTCTCGATAAGTTTATTTACCTATTGGATATCCAACTATTATCGATCCACTTTGCGTACTGCACAACACTGGCCAACACTTTGGACCAACGCGAACCAAGAGCTGCCAATGGGATGCGATTCGCTTTCATTGATTGGCTGGTTAACCGCCGGGCGGCCGCAGAGGACAAAGATTCACAGCGCTACCGTTTCCCGCTGTCTGGAACAAATGGGTGCCGGGTTCGGGCTAGGGCACGGGCACGGGCTGGGGCGCGGGCTCGGGCTCGGGTCTGGGTCTCGGTCCGGGGTATTATTAATATTGCTGGGCATTTTATTGTGGCGCGACTTGGTCGTTGGCTGCCTCGTGGTTTTCGTGATTTATTTTTTAAGCAAATTGTCGCCAGCGGAGCCGCAAGCGCGCTGGCAAAAACTGTCGCCAAATGGCTGCCATGTAACGGGGCCAATGAATAAACGACCGTGGGAGTGTACATGGGTGAGAGGGGCGGTGCGGGATGCGGCGAGCCGGAGCATAGCAAGGTATCGGCCTAAAAGCCTGGGTGCTGGAATCGTGCATGGGTCTATGGCAATGTGTAGTAGCTGCATCTGCTGAAGATTACCACCTCCCTGGACGGTCGCCGGCTGCTGCTGCTGAGCAAATGTCGCATGTGATTTTCCAAACTGTTTCCACGCTCGCTGCCCACAAAGCCAACAACAACAGCAACAACAAACGGCGGGACAGCAGCTTCTGCTGCTGATTATCATCAAAAGATCGGAACTTGCACAGAGACAAACGAAGAGGCTCTCATGTGGCTCCATGGAGCGCTCCAACTTGGCGCTGACTTCCATGCCCAGCGAGCAATTGTTGCTGCTGTTGCTTTAATACCCTGTTGCCAATGCTCAAAGAAGGCCATGATGTGCCTGTGCAGTTGCAACAGGTAGCTGCGAACTTCATGTAGAGCCTAGCCAGAGTCTTGAGCGAATGCAATCAGTCCTTTAATCCAGCCAATTTCTCTATATAATCTCAGAGACTATTCCAAGTTTATTTTCAGCATTGGCTACAAAGCCCTTTAGATCATATTTGAAGCTTGGCAAATGAGCTTCATTATACATACTATACATAAAACACTTCCAGTTGACTGATTGATTGATTGATCGATGGACTGCTTGATTAAATGCTTGCTGATCAACACACAAATGGCCTTAAACAGTAAAGAGCTAGGCAGCTTAATTATGATTTTATGTGCTCAAGATGCAAGCTAAAACGTCCCTTTTTCGAATTCCACCCGTCAATGTGGAAAATTGGTGAATTGTATGCAACTTTTATGTTAACCTGCGATTGGCTTCGAAATTAATTACACACATCCTTGTGAAAACCCCGTTACCATCTGACTGGAAAACGGGTGTCAAACTTTGTATAAGCAAAAGCTGAATTTTCCACTTTGCAATCGTTTTCAGGGTTTAAGAAAAAATACACGTTTCAGCGATTGTTGATGACCGCCCAACAACCCAACGTGGTAAAACTATTATACTATTTGGTTTTTCACTTGATTGAGTTTAAAACTCACTCTCAAACATATTAAATTATAATAATATATTATTTTTGAAGGATGGCAAAGTAATGTTGAAGACTTGAAATAGGTGCAGGCATAAACATGAACTGGCAACAAGTGCCTACGATTGGGCTTCGAGTCTGCTTTTTCTTAACTGGCTCACTGAGAGGACTTCAAAGTTAAAGTGTATGGAAATAATTAGTTAGTTATTTTTAAATATCTCTTGCTAATGCACAAAATATCAGAACGTTCGAACGCTAATCGACGGAAGTTCTAGCTGACCCAAGACCTAATTATAGGGTAAGGCGCGTTCGAGCGCTTTCTTACTCATTCCAGGTGATTGTTGCTCTTGTTGTTGTTGTTGTTGTTGCTGTTGTTGTTGATGTTGTCGCAGTGAAACGCGGCGCGTTATGCCCTATAGCCACAGTTCCATGTGGCACAAACGAGTGCAGCAAGCGGCAAGCAGCAGACGAAGGGGCGAGCATTTTCGTGGCAAATTAAAGTCCAAGTGCGAGTGCGAGTGCGATTCAAATTATTTCTTTACAAGTGAGTTACTGTTTTCATTGCGGCTCTTAATGTAACTAACTGTTTAGAAATATTTATTATTATTATTGTAGGTGACGTTGCCGCTAGTTTCTGCTGCCATTGTTGTTACTCAGCGTTGCTGTTGTTGCTGCCTCGTTTAATCGCCTGATGATGATGACAACCGCAACAGCAACAACTACAACAACAACGGAGACGACAACAATTATTAAAAAGCACTCGAAATCTTGAAGACGCAGGCAGGCGAATGAAATTAAACGCCGACCAGGCGCATCTAACCGCCACAGACCGCAACCACCAATCCAGCAAACCCACCAAACCACCAAACCCACCAAACGACTGCCCGCTCAGATGCCCACGGGCCGATAAGCCCCAAAGCCAAGTGTAGCATCGAGGATTACGAGCATTAGATGAGAGTTAAGCGTCACTTTTAGCAGCAACTTTATGGAAACACTTTAAGACCCATTGAAGACACTTTCAAATATAACTAGTACCCAATAGTTTGGTATTAAGTATTTAGTAAAGCTGTAGCTAAAAGTATAAAAGATTATAGTCTAAAAAATAACAACAAGTCAACAAGTCAGAGCACTGCAGGCGAACGTGCCCGACTCGAAGATACCCTGAACTATACCTTAGTAAGTATTCGAGCTGCCCTCTATAAATACATATATAAAAGCAGGCATAAACACACCATGGGGAGATAGATGCATGCCTGATTAACTTCGGTATTTATGGTCCGATCCATAAATAGCGTTAAAGGCATATTTATGGCACCCAAAGGTCTGTATATATCAAAGAACACAGCTTTACCATTAATTTTTCGAATTTATGGGGGAATGGGAGTAGATATCCAAAACGAGAAATATTCTTAATCTGTATATACCTTACGAGAAGCTACATACTAAATGTGTCATGTTTAAAATCGATATTTATCGATATCGTCAAAAAGGGGAAGATATTGAAAACAAATAATGAATGTATTCTGCGTAAGGTATAGGAGATTATATATTTGTAGTTTTAAGTCTCTAGGTTATGTATTTGTCAAGTTGACGCGCTCAAATTCGCATGTATACATGCACATTGCATCCAAAGGTTTTTATATCGATATTTATCGATTTATTGGCAATGCAAAAAATTATAGTTAAGCTGAACTTGGCTTGATCTGCACTTGAATCACCTCAATTAGTTCACAAGATCGACGGGATCAATCACTCAAACTCCAGAATATATATATGCATATATGATCCAAAGGGTCGGCGGTGTTGCCTCTTGGCTTGTTGCTCATAAGTGGAGCTCACCGGCCATGATATTTTTCAACACTGCTATCCGCTCTCAGAATGGCGCTCAATTAACTGATAACCGCAAAGGGCTATGCGGGACTCCGAGGGGTTTTCTTTTCTGCGGATGTTACCGACCGACTGCAACTAAAGTAGTTATGAGTGGTATCTAAAATGATTGTCGAGCCAAGTGCAACGACTTTTTGACTTCACCTAAATTAACTTGTATGTCATACGCTGAGCTTGGACATTGCCTACACGCACACACATGCACCTAGGCAAAACAAACACATGTGTAGATATGGAGACAAAGATAACAAACTGAGGAGGACAGTACTTGGTGCTGCCTCTGCTCTGGCCAGAGCTTTGGGCTCTGCTGCTGTTGGAGCAGGGGCAGGGGTAGGGGAAGGGGCAAGGGCAGGGGCAGGGAGAGCGGGTTGTCTCTGAAGGCGCTGGTCGGCTGCCCTTGTCGGTATTGCGGCTCAGTTAATGTTAATGTAAATGCGCTCCAAAACTATTTGTACGCCTCTGCAGCACCCGCCGAGTGTGAGTGTGTGTGTGTGTGTGTGTGTGTGCGTGCAATTGTGACCAGTGGGTTAAACCAATTTCACGCCGGTAAAGCGCCAAGAGCGTTGCAACCCCAGGCAACAGCATTGAGAAGGTTCTCGTGTCATCTACCTTGGCCATGAGCGGAGCATGTGTGGTGCAGTGTGGTGTGGTATGGTGCAGTTGTGTGGTTACTACTAGAGCTAAATGTGCATGACGTACACTTTTGGACACACACACACACGCGTGCGCGCGACACGGCTAAGTACGTATGTCGCGCTCTGATCTTTGGGCGTCTGAAACCACTGGAACCACCGAAACAACAACAACAACCACCGAAACAACAACAACAATATAAGTCGCGCCACTTTCATTCAGTCAGTGGAGCGCAAACGTAGCCAACTGAGGCCCTGGACGAGCTAGTCTTGACTTGGCCACATTATCAAAAGCGTCGACTGGTCGCAGCTATTGTCAATGCTTGAACAACACACACACACACGCATACACACACACACTTACACAGGCACACACATTCGCGCGAGACAGCAACGAGAACTCATATTAGGCCATTAAAAGAGCGATAAGAAAGTTCAGCGGAACTGAAGCGCGCAATTTCAGGCTTAGTTTAGTTTTAGTTGTTAGTGGGGTGGGCGGGTGTTGTATATTGAGCGGGCATGCGGGGAGGTGAGGGAGGGGGGGGGGGGCGGCATGGTTGCACTGTCTGTCCCTGTCACTGTGTGTGTGTGCTGTGAGACAAACGTGTGTCCACTACAAATATCACGATCTGGCAATACACGCCATAAACACATGTCGATAGATCGCGACGGCGTGCACAACTTTAAACATAATTTTCACAACGGCCTCCGTTGGGGCTGGAGCAATCGAGAGGGGACGAGGAGAAGGCGGGTGAGGGGTGGGGGTAAGCGGCCGGTGGTGGTGGTACGTTTAGCTTAAACAATTTTATTGATTAATGAACCATAATTAGAGACATTTACAATGAGCCACAATAATTCTTCATTACCCCGAAAAGCAGAGCGTTTCGTTGCAACAAGACTTGCCACACGCTGCAAGCTGTTGCCCCACCGAGTCAGCAAGCCAGCCAAATCAGCAGCACCACCAGCAGCAGCAGCAGCAGCCAGTCAGCCAGCCAGCCAGCCAGCGAGCACCTACAACTTTGGCTAGCCCCGAGGCGACCGCTGGCCGTGCCTCTGCCCAGACCCGCCGTGCCCCTTGTGGCAGTTCCGCCTCCACCTGCTGGCTCTACGCAGTCACTGATCGTGGCTCACGCGCACAACTCATTCAATTTCCGTGGCAGACACGATTCGAGCAAACAGCCAAACCACCAGGCAGAATAGCCTGGTCTGGCCAGCCAGCCCAGACACTGGGTCCATTTGGGCTCCTCCACGAGTCGATGAATGAATGAATTTCGCGTTTGTGCATTGCCAGCATTCGCAGTCGCAGTCTCAGTCGCATTCGCATTCGCAGTCCCAAGTTGCAATCAACTGAACTTTCAGTTCGGATCGAGCACATGGAACGTGTCAATCGTACACACACACACAGACACTCAGCTGGCAGACTACGCAGACGTGAAGCTGGACGCACACGGACTCTAATCACTTCCGACTACAAGTTCATAAATCGGCCCATTCCATTCCTTTACAGCTCTCTTCCTCCTCCCCAGCTCATTTTGGGCGCCAAGCAAAATTGTGTTAACGCATTTTCCCAGGCACAATTGGTCGCGATGTTAGCCAAGTTGCTGGCTTACAATACAAATCGATAAATTTAATCGATAGTCTTTTGGGATTGTTAATCGATCAGTTGACTTGAGTGTGGAAAATATGAGTGTTACGTTGCTTTTCTTGACTTATTTAAATGCAAACGATAGAGTTTTCGATAAGCTGCGGAGTTATCGATTATAAGCTGTATAATAATTGAATTAATAATTGTTTAGAGAATTTAATTGGTCAAAAAGCGCAATTTTTATTGACGTATGTCATACGATAGGGCAATGGAGTATCGATAACTATTTGATGAATTAAGAATGGGCCTAATGGGCTATCGATAGTTATATGATGTATAAAGAATCGACTACCGATAACATGATGATATCGAATGGTGTACAATAATCGATGATTTGAAAAAGACTTTTCGATAAAACGACTGTGTAATAAGAATGGGTTATCGATTACAAATATCACATGAGGCGTTAAAAAGTAAAATCGATGACAATAAGTTGTGCTAAGAATGGGCAATCGATAAAAATATGATATTTTAGGAATGGCATATGGATATCAAAATGATGTGCTGATTCAACGATATTTATCGAATAAATTTTATTAACACGATAACGTTACCAAGATATGAAATAATTTATCGATAAGTATATATATAGATACGATATGTGCGCTGACTGCCAAAAATAATATCGATGCTCGATAACTTTGCATTTAATGCCCTCCTCTTGCTGTGAATAATTTGCACATTTACTACCATTGTGTGTGAGTGTGTGCGTGTGTGTAATAAGAGCTGATTCATTCAATTACGTGCATTTCTATCAATGCATCGTTTATTTTCTAGTGTAGGCCGTTCGATCGATAACTGATAACACAACCATCGACATCGACTTCGGCAACGCCAGCGCCAGCTACCACGGCCATTGCCACCGCAGTTGGTTGTCTCCGCGATGGCCGCTCGATAACCGCAAGCCAGCGGAGAGCCAGGCCAGAGGCAGCCCAGCGAAGCCAGTTGGCAGCACCTCTCAAATGAGTTTTGCAGCGCAATTCACAATGCATATTTATTTTGGGAAAATGGGTAATCAATGTAGGCAAATAGAGAATGGAGATCGGGGATGGGGAATTGGGAGCGGGAAAGAGCCAATTGGTATGGGAAAGAGCAACCGAATTGGCACAGGAAGCTGAAAGCCAAACACGAGACGACAGCGCCCAGCGACCAAAACTCCCAGGCAAACGGGCAGCCAGGCAGCCAGAGAGCCAGCTCCTGAGCTCTCGCTCGCAACTCAACAAATGTATAAATAAATAAAAGCTGATTTATGTAATTTCACAAATTGCGAGCACTTTAGCCAAGCGGCTCGTCTTGGTTTTGGTTTTGTTTTTGTATTTTTTGTATTTTATTTTTTTGTCGAGCCGCCTCATGATCCAAATCAATGGCAATTATTAGCGGCCAGTAATCGTGTTGGGCTGACCAAGCCACAGCGAACCTGACCTGGCCCAAGCCTAGAGGAAAGGAGAGAGACCAGCAGCAGCAGCAGCCCAACAGGCAGCAGCAGCAACTGTTGCCGGCAGCAACTGAGCAGCAGCAGCAGCAACAGCCACAAAACAAAGAAGCGAAGACGCTGAACTCGCAGCACGACGATCTTCATCATCAGCATGATGAAGTAGATGATGATAATCATGTTGCAGCTAAAGATGATGATGATGCTGCTGCTGCTGCTGCTGCTATTGCAGCGGTGCGAAATTTAAATTTTCGCTCGAAACGCTTCTGGGGACATTGCTGCTGTTGCTGCTGCTGTTGCAGCAACAACTCTAGAGCAACTCTCGACTGGCACTTGCCCGGCGACACACTGTGGAGTCTCTTCAACATTTTCGTTGTAAACACCATTAATTCTAAAGGGCATCAGACTTGTGGAAGGAACATTTTTCAAGTTGCGGAGATAAGTCGTTTTTATGTCTATATTATCTCGCCATGGTCAGTGTCGTTTCTAAACGTTCCATATCCCATTGGAAAATGGAAAAAAAAGCTACAATGTTTATGTGCAATGTCTATGTATAGAGACATCAACGACCCAATTTTCCTAGTCAGCATAAATTGCCAAGTCACAGAACCCTAAGAGCTACACACTTGTAACCATCCCTTATAGATGAAGTATATTTCAAGTCATCGTTAGCTCATCACTTTATTACGATATCGATAAGTATCGATTTTCAGAAAAAGATTGTTGACCACAGCTACACATTTTTTGAGGAACTGACACACGTTTTTATAGCATACTAATGCCAAGAAAATTTCTATAAATACCGAAGTTATTCCGGACAGTTTTCGCATAATGAGCTATGCCATCTATTAGTCTTTATCTCCTAGTGGGACACTCTAGACTATAAGACGCTTACTTAATTTATTTAATTTGACATTTATATATTTTTTTTTTGAAAAGTCACGAAATAGTTAAGAATTGTTTTTATAGTTTTTTCCAAAGTTCAATTGAAAAATGCGGACCACGAAATTGCGCTTTCTTCTGCAGACTTAAAATATATTCAACTTCTCTTTTATATCCAATTTGTGAGAAAGTTTTCCATTTCCTAAACTTAAACCAAATCGGGCTATAGAAATTTGTAAATTGTCGCCACAGTTTTCGGCCCACTGTGCGACGACGACGACGGACATGGACGTGGGAACTTTGTGTCTAGGCAGCTGCCCCTTGGCAAACGCTGGGCAATCGCTGCCGATTGTCGAGTGCTGCCTGCTGCCGCCTGCTGCAGCCTGGTGCTGCTGTGTGCCTGGGGGCTGTAGGCTTGGCGGAATATCGCGCACGATTGAGGAGCCACTGGCAGTCCAAAACAATGCAGCGAATAGTCGGCCAAAACGCTGAGCGACCTATCCCTTTCCCCCCCGCACTTGCCCGCTGTAAATGTACAGTTGTAGCTGCTGCTGCTGCTGCTGCTGGCTGCTGGCTGCCCACTCCCAGAGCTCTGGCTAAGGCTGAGGCTGTGACTGGAGCTGCAGCCCAGGCTGTTGTCCAAGCCAACAACAATGGAGCGGTTTGCTGGATCGATTAAATTGGTCGCTAAAGGTCGAAATTAAATCACGAAATAATTGTTACACCAAATAAGTTCTTCTTCTGCATCATCTTCTTCTGCTGCTGCTGCTGCTTTGGGCTAGTTGGCATCTTCGTGCCGCTAGCTGATCGATCTATGGACCAAGTTGCAGTCTTAGCCTTTGACTGACCGTCGCTCGATTGCTCTCTCTCTCTCTCTCTCTCTCTCTCTCTCCCTCCCTCTCTCTCTCTCTCCCTCCCTATCTCTCTCTCTCTCTCTCTCTTTTTTTCTCTCTGGCTGCCTCATCAGCATCCCAAGCATTATGAGAATTCTCTGCTGGCCAAGGCATTGACTCTCGGCCGCTGTGTTGTTGGCCTTAACGTGTCCGTTTTGGCCAAAGTAGACGTAATGCAGCCCAAGGCAATTACCTCGTGTCACAATAAATTGTTTTTGCCGCTCGAGTAGAAGCGAAGGGCGTTGGGGTAGGAAGAGGGCGAGCTGGTTGCGGTAGAGGAAAGGAAGCAGGAGCAGGCGGCGAGCCGTGTTGGCCAATGGCTACAAATCTTGTTTCGACTGCCGTGTAATATGTAAATTGAAAATGCTAAACACCAGACATTAAACGATACAGATACAGATACAAATACAGATACAGCAACAGTTGCAGATACATATACAGATACACAAACAATAACAGCCACAGATACAGATACAAATACAGATACGAGATACAGAGCTGCAATAACACACAAATCTGGTACATGGAGAGGCCGCTTTGAATGGGCAGACAAATTTGAGATTAGGCCAGAAGTTAAGGAAACTTCTAAATGTGATCTATTGCCCATCCGAACTGTATGAAGACAACCAGGCACAGTTAAACTAAACATGGAGGTTAAGTAACGATATAAATTTAAATTTTTAAATAAATTGCGTTGGAGTGGAATACGAAGATTGGCAGAGAAACAAAGTGAACATGGAGGACGCAGAGTAAGTAGGATAGAAAGAAAATTCGTGGAATAAAGCAAGAGCAGCAAGTATCTAATACAGATAACTAATGCTGACCACTTGCCAACCATGGGGAGCAAGCCAATGCTAATGGTCAATGGATCATAGGAAATGTAAAAGTCAAAGCTGAGAGTCTGAAATAAGTGACCATTCTGTACAAGTAGAAAGAATCTTATGAACGCCTTTTGAGGTAAGAGAAGACTAGCTACGACTAAATAACGACATAATATGACTAGAAGTAAAGTGGCCATGAAGAACATGTGAAATTCTTAAGGTAGATTAGACAAAACAAATTAAAGTGACCATGGAGAACTGATCAAGATAGATGACCAAGAAAGATGATAAGCAGATTTTCGGATGCACACGGATTCAGCAAAGCAAAGAACTAATTAAAGTGACCAAGGAGAACGGGCTAAGATATGTAGATGACTTGCGGTTATATTGAGACAAAGAACTATAAAGACCACAATCAAACAATTATAAGAGCTAAGCTGTGTATATACTATAGTACTGATTAATAATGTTTCACATTTGACATACCTGCCCACATTCCCCCCCAAAATCAAAAACGAAAATAGAAAGGAGTAGAGTAGAGACTTGAGATTTGTTATCACATGCAAGCCCTGAAAATTTCACAAAGATCGGACAATAAACACCGAACTTCCTCAAGAATGCATTTCCCATGAAAAGTGTGTGGCAAAAGGAAGAAGAAGCACAGTCGCTGTGTGTTGGTATGTATATGTGAGTATTTTTGTGCTTATATGTATAGAGAAAGGCAGCTCAGTGTATGTCCTAGTTGGATAGTCTCAGCTAATGGGCTCTTAATAATATTATTATTATATACTATAAATATTATATGAGTATAAATAAAAAATTAAATCTTTTATTGGAGCCTAACCCTGGTTTTGCAATGTAAAATCGGTTTCACGAGCCGCATCACAAAGCAAAACATTGTTTCGAAACGTGAACCAGCGATGTTTCTTTTGCTGGCTTTGTGACCTTGATCATAATATGCAATGGTTTATTTTATAGTTGATTGTTGTTACTACAACAAATACGGTTCCTCAATTGCCGGCAGCTGATTATCCAACACTTTTAGACCCGATTCCATTCTCTTTGCCTTTCTCTTGCATGCTGCATGACGCGGCAGCTAATTGAAAACTAAAACTAGAATATTTTTGGACAGAAACATAACTGCAAATGTTGCCAGTTGCAAGTTGCCAGTTGCAAGTTGCCAGTTGCCAGTTGCCACACACACACAGATACGATTGACAAAACGATTGCCAGCGCACAGTGCCAAACAAATTGAGCTATTGTAATTGCCCAAAACGTTCAAATCCATCTTGAGTGGCCCACTGTACCCGCCGCCACCCGTCCACACTCCCCCGCATCCACAGATTGTCGCCTGGCAAGAGCAATGCAAAGTACGTGGGGCATGCGAGTTACTACTGGGGAATTCAGTGCCACGACTTCTTGAGTGGCATGTGAACGAGCAACATTGTTGTAGTTGTTGTCACTGCAGTTGTTGTTGCTGCTGTTGTTGTTGGGCTTGCGAAATGCGACCAGGCCACGATGCACTGGTCCTCAGTTAGTGGGTGAGTGATGTGATGGCGCTGCAACCAGATTCAAGGTGCATTGCAACCGAAAGTCGAGGCAGCCAGCCAGCTAGTCAGCCAGCAGCTACGCCTCTGTCTCCTTCTTTAACTGCCACCCGGCCCTGGCCACTCCCCGTGTCCCTCTGTCCAGCTCAGGCTCGCAATGAGTGATTGCCAGCATGTCGAGCTGGGGTCAGGTGACGGACAACGTTGGCGACGGCAACGGCAACTGCGACTGCAACAGCGACTGCGACTGCGGCGTGCCCAGACTTCACCGTCTCCACATGTTTGAAAATTACACACGATCATTAAAAGATTGCATTCATGTCGAGATATTTCGCGCACTACAGTTGCCGTTTTTATACCACAAATATACATAGATATATATATATATATATATGGAAAATTTATATATATATATATATATATATATATATATATATATATATATAAATAAATTTTCCATATATACCCTACCCACAGAGCCTACTCTTTGTCTAACAGTTGACAATATAGAGTTTTTGCAGTATCTAATTATAATCATATTTATAATTTTTAAATTTTATACACTGAAAAGAAAACTCAAGGTGCTTAAATTATATAGAATATTGAAACAAACGCTTTCCACCAATTTTCCACAATTGCATGTGGAATTTTGCATTCCATAGGTAACCACGGAGCAATTATAGATTAGTTAAAAGCTAGTTAACATTCTTGAAAGAACATCTAAAGCTTTTTTATGTACACGTATCCATAAAACAAGCATTGTGGTCCAAGCCCAATTTGCTTTTAGTCATAACGATCAATTCAGAAAACATTCGATGCATACCTAATTTGCAAATTTTTAAGTACGAATTATGCTTGAAATTCGAAGAAGACAACTGCTTCACCTCTAACATAACACAACTTAACATAGCTGTCGCTGCTGGTATCAGCGCGCCATAAACATACAGCTACTTAGCACGAAGTCGTCTCCTAAGCATAGTTTAAAGAGTCTGTTTTAAGACCGTAAAGCACAATGTTAAAACGTTGGCAGTGCGCCATTTGCATAGCAAATGAGGTGTAAATAACAGCACACAATAACCTTACGCAAGCCTTTACATAATATGCAACTGTTATTAACAGTGTGTCATCCAATAGCACCTACTTTACATAACAGCAACTATGGCAACATAGCAGCCCACGGCATGTAACAGCTGCTTAACATATTGCGCTGCTGTTAAGAAACCCATGTTAAATGCCTGTTAAGAGTATGTGTGCTTCGGCTTGTGGCCGATCGCAACGCATTGTTGCTGCTGTCGCTGGTTGCATGTCGGGCGAACGTGCATCGGCTGTCATAAGCGGCAGCCGCGCCAGGCTTTAATGGAGCAGCCGCAGCAGCAACAGCGACAACAGCAGCCGCAGCGGCCACATTAGCGCCACGAGGAAGCAATGACAGCCTCGGGTAGCGGGCAACCAACCAACAACAACAACGAACAACCAACAACCAGGCAGCAGGCATCAGGCACCGGCCACGGCGAATGGCAAACGGCAACAAGGTTGTTTGTCCGACATGATGATGAGTGTTTTAGGCGGCTGTAGCAACAACAACAGCAACAGCAACAACAACAGCAACAACAGCAACTACGATATAATCATGACTGCCCAAGTTGTAGCCAAAGTTTTTAGCTGCAAGTGATCTGCGTCTTGAGCCGCCGCAGATTCAAGAGCGCGCCGCATGTAAATGAGGCAAAGAGACAAAAAAAGAAACAGTCAGAGTGGCCTGTTTGGGAGTGCGCGACTGTGAGATACTCTGTGTGCAGCGCCCAGCATACACATGGGCAAAACAGAGCCTCTCCCTATAGAGCTTCTTCTTCCCGCATTCCCCAAATTAATAGTTGAATAGGTCCGGTGTCTGCAGTCCGATTTAAGGAAAATTTTTACTGCTTAAAGGCTAAATAACATAAATAAAATGTATGTCGTCGGCTGCGTTGAACAAATTGACATACCCGCTGAAAGTGTAGAAAAAAGTTTGAAGCTGTCGAATGTTGCTTCCAACTAGCAAATATCATAATGATGAAGATGACAACATGATGATCATGGTTGCAATGATGTTTACAATGAAGATTACAATGATGATGATGCCTCGGCCAGTGCTGCCGCTGCCGCTGCGACGTTATTGTGCCAAGGTAAGAGACGGTTCCGTTGCCAAATAGTTGTTGTTTCTATTTTTTTTTTTTTCGAAAATTCTTAAAATAGAAAAGAAGGCAAATGCGGCGCGAAGGATTTGTTGTGATGTTGTTGTTGTTTTGGGTTTTTTTTTGCCAGTCACCGCGCTCGACGAGTGCGCAAATCTGTGCAACAAATCGACAGCCTCTCGCCAGAGCTGGAGCTGGAGCTGAAGCTGAAGCCCAGACCAATGCCAGACCAAAACCGAATGTTGCCACAAATCCGTTGCACAACTCATAGCGCACGAAGAGATTGCTGGCAGAGGGTGAGGGCGATGGTGCGGGTGGATGCTGAGCTGCGGGGCAGCTGTGGGGGCGGCCGATCTACAGCTGCATGTCAGTGGAGCGCTGGGGCCCCATGCTAAAGGTGAGCGCTGCTGAAGAATCCTTTGAATTGTCAAAATATTGTATGCCAGATTCACTCACGAGTTGCCAGCTTGCACCGCTGTGCCGCTTACCCCGCTGCCACGCTGCCCCTTTGCCAGGTTTTTCCCAGCCGGTCATGGGCCATGCCACAAACGAAAAAGACTAAAAAAAAATCTAGGAGTGAGCGGCCCAAAGTCAAAAGCTAACAAAACATGAATAAGCGAACGAGCAACGGACTTGCTATCGATGCTCAAATGCATCGATACTTGTGGCTCGATACTCGATACTAAATGGCAAATGCAATAAATGTCCAGTTTGAAGCTATTGACACATTTGCATGCGGCTTGCGGCATTCGATGGGTTCGGCATTGAACCACGCCACAGCGAAGAGCAGCAAAATGTGGCACACCATTTGCAACTGCAGGTGTGTGTGTGTGTGTGTGCGTGTGCAGCTATGTGTGTTTGTGTGAGTGATGACAAATTTAGCCTGAAACATTTGTTCAGCTCAAATATTCAGCGTCAATTGGCCTTTAACGCGATTCGACCCACTTAACAATATTTTTTCTATCTCCCTCTCTTAATTCTCTGTCTCTCTCTCTCTCCCTCTCTCTCTCTCCCTCTCTCTCTCTCCCTGTCTCTCTCTCTCTCTCTCTCTCTCTCTGTCTGATATCTCACTCCCTCATGCGCTATCTCCACCTCTTTCTCACATGCTTTGACGTTCAAACTACATTGAACTTACCTTTTTGACACGCTCTTTTATTATTATTTTTGCAAATACAGGGTATTTTTTACACTTTAAAATACACTGTGGGACAGCGCTTATTTAAAATTCTTAGCGAGTAAAGCAATCTCTTGCACTTGTTTTATGCCACCCTATTGATGCATTCGTAAGAGTACAGGGTATTCCCAATATATATATTTTGCTTAGGTGTGTTTGGCTCCTCTTCTTCCCAAACTTCAATAAACTTTATTGATTTTTGGTCTTCGTCTGGTGCTAAGTTAGTTTAAGTTAAAGACAGTTGCACAAATTTATGATACCCTCTAAATATATTGAGTTTGGCTATGTGATGCTCATCTGATTTGCTCTCTAATTGAATTAAAGTACGAGATCCATGCAATAGCCGGGGATTCGAAACCTGATGACAGCTTACTTGAGCTACATATCGTTCAACTACTTATTAAAACCAGAGACTAGACAATTGAGCATATAATGTCATATATACGCAGAATAAGATTATAATATATTTATACAAAATTAAAACAAGTTGTGTGCGACACATTTATGCTCTGACAATTGCATAAAGATCGGACTACAGACACCGAAGTTTTTCTAGAGTGCATTGTCCAAAGTGTGGAGCTGAGCAAAGAAGAGGCACAGCCGCGAATAGGACAAGAAATTGATTACTTTTGACAGATTTTGCAAAATCTGCCAACTCTGAAGCCTGAACTAGTAAATCCGTTGAAGGGGCTTAAAAAGTCATGACATAGATGCCCATCAGAAAGTTCATCACAGGCAAAAGCATCTTAAGCAAAACGAAGAAATTTGGAATCGAGTATTTCAACACATGAGCTTGTTGCCTGCCCCAAGCTGAACGTCATATAAGTCGATTTGGCCGGGTAATTTACATGCCGAGTTGGCGACTCGGTTCTTCAGCTGTATTCAAATGGGGCTTAAGAAAAAACCAACAACAAAAGGCAGATGCATGATGAAAGCCGCAGATTTGGAGACTTATGTATGCATAATGTGCGACGCATGAGGCGATTTGAGGGGGCCGTGAGGAGGTGCAGTAGCTACACTGCACCAAATACCTAATTATTGATCATGACAACGTTCTGAGCAGCCGCATTATGGCCAATTCTCTGCCTAGAAGTCAGCTGCAGCTCGCGAACTTTACACATAATGTGACTGCTGTGAAATTCACGATTCAAGCGTTTGCCCCTCCACCCGTTCCGGAAAGCCTTTACCCGAGCTCTTCGCCCCGCCATTACGGCCAGTTACAGCCGTGAGCCATGGGATTTCCATGGTTTTTGGCTAGAAAAGTTCAAATTGCTTGAACTTTATGGTGTTCCAAATAGACCAGACCGACTTGTGAACCAACTGGACGGCAGGTTGTCCCTTTTTTGGCCAACATGACCGAGGCTCAGGCTCAGGCTGCAGCTGAGGCTCGGGCTGCTCGGCTGCAGCTCTGGCCAGAAGGTGACCAAGGGCCAGAAGACGTTGATGTTTTTTGTTGTTGGCTTCGCTCTTTTGCGCTGCTTTTGGCGCTCTTCGGCCTAATCAAAAGTCAAAATCTTTGCTCGCTGCCCACAAAACGTGATGCAGTAGGAAAATGCTGACGATGACTTGTTGTTGCATGCTGCCGCATGCTGCCTGCTGCCTGCTGCCACATGATGGCATTTTAGTGAATGCATAAGCTTGGACAATCAGCCAAGTGACTAACTGACTGACTGACTGACTGGCAGACTGACTGACTGACTGACTGGCCGACTGGAGGAGCGTCTAGTCTAACATGGACCGTAGCCATTAGCCAAATGGCGCAATTGCTTTTATTGGCGCTGAAGCAGAAGCCGCTGCCATTGCGGCCGCTCCCGTTGACAACTTGGAAAATTATGAACATTTATTTGGGCTTGCCTTGCCTTGCTGCACCTCCCGCAGCAGTTGCCCCTCACCAGCTGCCCGCCCCCGCTCGATAGCTCTCTCTCCCTCTCTCTCTCTCTCACGCTCAGTCACTCTGGTAACGTGCCACACAACCAGTTGCTGGCAATCGTCGCCGTCGTCGTCGCCGTCGCCGTCTTCATCTCTGTCGCTGGTGCGAGATCTCGCACAATGCACAGTGGCTACCAAGTGAACGGGCCCAGCCCAGAAGCGTCTGCCCATCTGGCAAGTCGATTGGGTCGGAAAGTGTGAAGTAGATGGAGACATTTCCCTTAAGCCAAAATTGGTTTTTGTAACAATATGATATTGATCTAAGTTTAAGGCTTCATAGGAGTATTTTGCACCCGATATTTAAGATTATTTAATAATATTCCTAGCAGATAAACCTTGGCCCAGTTCTGGATTCGACTTAACATGTTTCTGTACTTATATAAACACAATAAGTATATGTAAACATGTACTTACCCAAAAATTGCATATTGATTGTCATCTTAAAGTAGAAAGAAGACATAGTTGTATAAATCTAGAAAAAGAAATGAAGTAGAGAGCGCGTTTGAGTAAAGGCGGTAGAAAGAGAGAGCCATAAAGTTCAAAAAAGCTAAAGAAACTTTATTTAAGTAAGTTTTGTGCAGAGATTAAGTAAATTGCATTGTCAGCTTGTTGATAAAATATTTATAATCAAATCAGAAAAAGCTGTAAGTCTTAATTAAATGCATGAGAATCGCAAAGTAGGGCACTTGCGGTTAGATATTAATTAAAAACGTTTGAATGTAGCCCTTTACCAGATCTTTGACAAGATTTACTTAAAAATTAACTTTCGCTTTCTTTCCCGAATTTCAACCTTCGTATGTAACAGAGTCTTACATAATAAACATAAGTCTGAATAAGTTTATCTTAGCTAATTTTACATATTAAAAACCCGAACAAAGGAAAATTATTATTTGGTTTATACTAATTTGCAAATTTATTTTTTGATTTGATTTCCAAATCTGATTTCGATTGTTGAAATAATTTTCAGATGATAATAAATATAAATCTGCGAACAACTAAGGAATCTGACGCTGGCGCTCTCTAGAAACTAATGGACGCTATCCCAGCTGTTTGTTGTGATGTTTGCAAATTGTATCTTAAAGGAAAGCAAACGATCAGCAACAAAATGTTGCCAGATTGAAGATGTGCGATGCGAAATGAGAGATGGAAGTGTTTTCTTTTTCTTTTTTTGCTTAATATGATGGCACAACTGGCTGCACATGCCCATCGAACTGTCTGTCAGCCTTTACGGGGCGTCCATTTGTCTGGGCGCATAATCCCATCGAGTAGATCTCACATATCTAATGGATTTTGCACACATTACGACAACAGCCAGGACAACAGATGCACCAGCGAGAGCGAGAGCGAGAGCGTGCGAGGATGTCCCCTGATGTTATCCAATGTTTAAGGTACTTGGCAGACAAACTCATCTTCTTGGCAAATATCATTGCGTAGCTGGGCCTCGTCCTAGCGGCTCTTCGGCTGCTGATCCTGCTCGGTTCTGCTCCCTCCCCTTCCCCCAATTAAGATCAATCACATTTTGAATGCGCAGCGAAGCGAACGGGCAACGCTAAGCAGATAAACCATTCAGAAATCACTCTCTTTCTCTCTCTTTCTCTCTCTCTGTCACGCACTCTCTTCATGTGGTTAGTTTTTTCTTTCTTTTTTTTTAAGAAAACCGGACGGCGTGCGAAAATGGATAGAAAGCAGAAGGAACAGCAGTTGCCGCTAGAGGAGAAAGAATAGAGAGTGTCAGAGAGAGAGAGAGAGGGAGCAAGAGATAGCGGGGGTGTGAGTGTGCGCCAGGGCATTGTGCGATATTTGTAAAAAAAAAAAAAAAAAGGAAAAAGGAGAATAAAAAACCGCTAGGCATTTGTTCCTGAAGTATTTCACGTCCCTGGAGGATGGTGCGCCGTCCGGCGCGGGTCCATTTTGCTATTTTCAGCAGAATGATGGGGCAGGATGTTGGTACCGCTATAAAAAAAGAAAACGGTCGAAGCGTCTTAAGTTTCCTTTTCATTTATTTTCTGCTTTTGTCCACACACGCGAAATGGGAACAAAATAAGAAAGCAGATACCGTAGAAGGTAGCCGTCATAGGTGGTTACAATCCCACCCCCATCCCCGCCTCCCCTCCCCTATACCAGCGCGGCTTGCGTAACCGTGAAATAATAAGAATCGGTCTATAAAGATATATATACTGGGGGTAGGGATCACGTCGAGCACAGGTCATTAGAGGTCATTATGGTAGGCATTCGATTGATTAGTGAGGATTTTGTTACTGGGATTGCAGAGTTTGGAGCTTAGTTCCAAGCACTTGTTGCTCGAGTGGTTCGGCAAATGGGTTCAGATATGTTCAAAAAATGTTGAAAACAAAGGACGATTGAGTTATGGGTATAAAAATTTAGCAGGGTATCTGCAGAGCAATCGGAATTAGCAAAGGTAGCTGTGATAGAAACAGTTTATCTCAAAATCTATTGTATTTATATTTCATTTATCAATCTTATTTAAACGAAATTCAAATATTTCACACATTAAATATCTATAGAAATAAATACCTACTTTATTTTAAAGGAATGCAAATGAATTAGTTGTACGTGTTTTGATAAATGGGTTCAGCTATGGCAATTGCTGAGCACAACAGATTCATGAGGTATAGGTATGAAAAGTCGACATGGTATCTGCAAAGGAAACTTTGGAACTTTTACTATCTACCTTATATCATATCATATCCTCTTACCAAATGGTTAAATAATGATTATTATTATCATTATTGTTATTATTCTTCTTATTATTAAACGAAGTTGGATGGAGGGTATAAGCTGAACAGTCTGGCAGGAAGTAATGTGAAAGGCTTTCCGCGAAAGGCTTTCCATCATCACATAATATTATTATTACTATCATTACCACTCTAAACATAAATCATATCTCGGAATTTTTATCAACAAATACATCGGATACTCCAAGGACATAGAGTCCTTCATTCAAATGCCAAAAAAAAATTGTCGTTCAACATTTGACCATGTCTTCATTTGACTTGACACTTCATTTAAGTCAAATTTCACTATCCAGCCCGTGGGATTCTTTCATATCTCAACTTTCAGAGTCCGGGGTCCAGTGCCTAGAGAGAACATAGATGCTTGTATGACTGATGGTATCGTGTGGGTGTGTGCACCTTGTGCACTGTGATTGAAAGGAAATGCCATGTGTGTTACAAATTTCCAAATGCCATGGAAATTATGAAAATAAACTGGACCCAGCAGCAGTAGGGACAGCAGTAGGGGCAGGGGCAGGGGCAAGGGCAAGGGCCAGCCAGCAGGACAACGATTTCCGGTAATTCCCACAGTACGTTCGTATTAATCAGGAGCAATAGCACCTTACTCTCTCGCACACACACACACACAGTCTCACACCCGCATGTGTAGCAAGTAGTAGCAAGTAGTAGCAATGGACAGGACGAAGGACTGACAACTGAAAACTGTGAATCCTGCGAGAGGCTTTGTATATGCTGATCGCGTTCGTATCTGGCTTTGATCTATTATTCCATTTTCAGAGTGTTTACAAACACATCACAGCGCCAGGGTAAAGGTCAGCGCCTGCTACCTGCTACCTGTGCCAGCCTCCACCTACCTGGCCCTCGCACAGACGTGGCACATCTGGTACCGTAAAGCTGTGGCCGCACAGCAGGAGCCGCACAAAGGTCAGTCACAGGACGCAGGACGAGTACAGCACTTGGCAGTCGATTCATTTCCGTGTCGATTGCGGTCAGTGGACTTCCTGGTCCTTGGGATCTCGCTGCTGCCGTTGCTGTTGCTGCTGCTGCTGCTGCTGCTGTTGGCCCCTGGTCTATTGCCCGGCACTAATCCAGCGTGTGTTTTCATTGGATTTTGAATGAAGAGCGTTGATGAGCCAAATTGCTTAAGCAGGTATCTGTGCATTGTCCATTATCCTTTGTCGGTATGCGCTACTAATTATTGCCGGCGAAATCAAAAAACCACAGCAAATGATCCTTTGGCGGATCTACACCTTAATTGCATTTTTCTCTTTTTTTGAGGAAACACTGGGCCAAGCCAAAACCAAACTAAAGAAAACCCCAAACTGGACAACAGCAGCAGTTAATGAAATCCTTCGAGTCAATCGATTTTGTGCATTGCAAACCAATTGCCATAAAATGGAAAGGAAGAAAAACTCTCTCATCCGGATGGAGGGTTAAACACATGACGAGAATCGTTTGAGTTTGGCATATAAAGGAAAAATCTGTCCACATCACACTCAACTAACCTTTACTTTCTATATAATCATGCTTACATTAATATAAAAGAAGTGAATGTTAATTGCCTGCATTACCCGGTTTTGCCCGCGCCAAGTTTATGCGTGAAACATGACTCAAATAAGTTTTCACATAGATCTCTGAAGGTGAGTCGACTGCATGGCAGACCAAAAAAGTTCCGCATTACTATGTTTGAACAATTTGTTACCTTTGTGAGTCGAATAAAACCACGTTTAAGCAGGCTTTGAAATCATATAAGTCAGATCATTCAAGCCAATGTGGATTAGGCCGTACATGAATCGTCAATTAGTCGGTCGATCAGTCGAGGACTGAGAAGTCCGGATAGTTACATTAAAATAGGAATATATGCAGTATAGATTATAAAATGAATAATAATATAATAACCGGGAGATCAGACAACTTAACTTGCGATTGATATAAAATTGGTCTTCCTTCTGAGTTTTATATTATAATTGTTTCTATAATCCATACTATATTATAATTAATAATTATTAAATAAATAATAAAATAATCGGAAGGGAGGTCAAACAAACTAAAGATTGAAGCCCGAACTTATCGAGAAGAAGCGCTTTAACCTCTCAACCAAATACTTTGCTAATGAGCAGCATTGGGAAATTGTGTTTTAGTGCGTGTCAGCGAAGAGCTTTTCACTTTCCCAAGGCTCTAATGCGTGCGGCTTCCTTTAAATTGGCCGCATGGAAACCAGCATGGTGAAAAAAAAAATGATTTGAAATGAGTTACAGAATACCGAATTTGAATAGATAGATAAACATAGAAATCACGTTGGAAGCATCCCCTGAATGGGGTAATGGTTTTTTATATTTGCTTTTGTATTCTCTGTTTTTTTTTTTTTTTTTGGTACCTACATGACCTGCCCGACGAGGCAGCTACACAAAAAGGCGAGCGGCGGTGTGGCGGGGTGAGAATTTGGTTGGAAATGTCGCGGTATTTGGTATACGGCAGCGCGGGTCATCGAGGACTGCCAATGAAGTTACCCCTGAAGATGCGACCGCTGACAACGAGCCCGCGACCCGCAACCCGCGATCCGCGACCCGCGATCCGGCTGCCCGCTAACCCTTGTGGCATTCGCATATGCAAAGGACGCATGTAAATTAATAAATTATAGTCAACTAATGAAAAGAGAGAAAAATTGAGAGGAAAAGCGAAACGGAAGATGGGAAGTGCACATTCAACATAAAAAGTGCCCGTGTGATCCATGTCAAATGCCTATAAAAAATTGTCTACGACCTTTTTCTGTGTGTGTTTGTGTGTGTGTGTCTCATCGTTTTTTCTATTAGTTCCGGTTTATTAGGGGTAAATGTTTTTTTTTTTGCGCAGCCCTTTGGCTGCACCACTTCGGACGAGGCGACGCTTATGCATATTTAAAAATTAAAAAAAAAGCAATTCCGGGTCTTCTGGTTATTCAATATTCGCGGGTATCGCCCCGCAGGATCCGCGTACAGGGCACAGGAAGTGCATATGCATATATATATATATATATATATATATATATATATATATGTATGTACATACATACATACATATAATTACATATGGCCATATAGAATTCTGCATAAGCATTGCCTGGTCTCGATGTCTTCGGCTCGTCGTGTCGTGGGAATTGAAGAGCGTTGAAATAAATCAAAGTGCAACGGCAGCAGCGACAGCGAAAACTCTCAAAGATACAGCACACACGTATACAGATACAGCTACAGCTACAGCTATAGCTATAGCTATAGCTTCAGCTGTAGATACAGACACAGTTGCAGCTACATCTGCAGCTAAAAGATGCATTTTGCTGGCGACTTGGAGCATTGTCATCATTAGCAAGCGGATGCAGGCCTCAGTGCTCCACTCGAGAAATAAGCCTCGAGCTACCCCTGAGCTACCGACTCGAGCCCAAAAGAGCATTCAGCAAGAGGAGCAGCTGCAGAGGGGGCAAGGAGCTGGGGCCGGGGTGTCGGGGAAGCGGGGAAAGACAGCTACGGGAACGCATCCAAATGGACACACATATGTGTCACATGACCAGAATCCATGCTAACCAAACTTTATGTCTCACACTCCCTCACGCACTCCCTCTGTTTCTCTCTCTCTATTTTCTCTCTCCCTTTCTTTCTCTTTCGTACTTGGCCACTTAAGAGTGCGCACTGTACAGTCGGGCAAGCCCCAGCCGAACTGATCGCTTGGCACATCCTGTATGCACACAGCTCGGCTTCCGTGTGCACACATACATATAACTTTGGGGATCCACAACTCGACTTCAAACATTATTTAATAAATAATTGCAGATAAGTTTGTCCTAAACAGCAAATTATCATATAACTAAAACAGATTAACAAAAAGGCTTCTTCAATTAACCATATTATTGTAGTTTTAAGAACAAAGAGAATAAGTTTTACAAACTGACTTCAAAAATAAAAAGATACTTGTAATAAAAACATATATCTTTAAGCGACTAGGTAAATAATGAAAATTTATTAAAACCTGCTATAGAGTGGGAAAGTCGGGAGTGCACGGCTCAGAGATACCCTTAGCACAGCATGAAGCTGACTTTTCAAACATTCTCGCTGTCTTCTATGCACACAGACTCCACAGCTTGTATGGTAAATGTATTCTTGAACCGAAGTTTAGGTGTTTAAAGTGTTTATCCCAAAGCACAAGGCAACAGCTTTAAAAATACATTTTTATACCCTGAACCCATTGAATATCCCCCCATATCTCGGCCAAATCTCATCCGATTTTCACGAAGTTTGGCTTTTTCTTCATGGTTTTCCCTCAAGATAAATGTGGCATTCAAATCTCGACACCTATTTTTTAGTCGAAATGCATGTCCAAATCTTACCCATTCGTATATAGACATGGGTCAAAATGTACCACCCCCATAACTCGGTCAAATCTCATCCGATTTTCACGAAGTTTGGCTTTTTCTTCATGGTTTTCCCTCTAGATTAATCTGGCATTCAAATCTGAAAACCTATTTTTTGGTCGAAATTCATGTCCAAATCTTACCCCAAGTTTCGTATATAGACATGGGTCAAAAATTACCACCCCCATAACTCGGTCAAATCTCATCCGATTTCGATGAAGTTTGGCTTTTTCTTCATGGTTTTCCCACTAGATTAATCTGGCATTCAAATCGGAACACCTATTTTTTAGTCGAAATTCATGTCCAAATCTTACCCCAAGATTCGTATATAGACATGGGTCAAAAATTACCACCCCCATATCTCGGCCAAATCTCATCCGATTTTCACGAAGTTTGGCTTTTTCTTCATGGTTTTCCCTCTAGATTAATGTGGCATTCAAATCTCGACACCGACTTTTTGGTCGAAATTCATGTCCAAATCTTACCCCAAGATTCGTATATGGACATGGGTCAAAATTTACCACCCCCATAACTCGGTTAAATCTCATCCGATTTCGATGAAGTTTGGCTTTTTCTTCATGGTTTTCCCACTAGATTAATCTGGCATTCAAATCTGAACACCTATTTTTTAGTCGAAATGCATGTCCAAATCTTACCCCAAGATTCGCATTAAGACATGGGTCACAATGTACCACCCCCATATCTCGGCCAAATCTCATCCGATTTTCACGAAGTTTGGCTTTTTCTTTATGGTTTTCCCTCTAGATTAATGTGGCATTCAAATCTAGACACCGATTTTTTGGTCGAAATGCATGTCCAAATGTTACCCCAAGATTCGTATATAGACATGGGTCAAAATTTACCACCCCCATAACTCGGTTAAATCACATCCGATTTTCACGAAGTTTGGCTTTTTCTTCATGGTTTTCCCTCTAGATTAATGTGGCATTCAAATCTCGACACCGATTTTTTGGTCGAAATTCATGTCCAAATCTTACCCCAAGATTCGTATATAGACATGGGTCAAAATTTACCACCCCCATATCTCGGCCAAATCTCATCCGATTTTCACGAAGTTTGGCTTTTTCTTCATGGTTTTCCCTCTAGATTAATGTGGCATTCAAATCTCGACACCGATTTTTTGGTCGAAATTCATGTCCAAATCTTACCCCAAGATTCGTATATAGACATGGGTCAAAATTTACCACCCCCATAACTCGGTCAAATCTCATCCGATTTTCACGAAGTTTGGCTTTTTCTTCATGGTTTTCCCTCTAGATTAATCTGGCATTCAAATCTGAACACCTATTTTTTGGTCGAAATTCATGTCCAAATCTTACCCCAAGTTTCGTATATAGACATGGGTCAAAAATTACCACCCCCATAACTCGGTCAAATCTCATCCGATTTTCACGAAGTTTGGCTTTTTCTTCATGGTTTTCCCTCTAGATTAATCTGGCATTCAAATCTCGCCACCTATTTTTTAGTCGAAATGCATGTCCAAATCTTACCCCAAGATTCGTATATAGACATGGGTCAAAATGTACCACCCCCATATCTCGGCCAAATCTCATCCGATTTTCACGAAGTTTGGCTTTTTCTTCATGGTTTTCCCTCTAGATTAATGTGGCATTCAAATCTCGACACCGATTTTTTGGTCGAAACTCACGTCCAAATCTTACCCCAAGATTCGTATATAGATATGGGTCAAAATTTACCACCCCCACAACTCGGTCAAATCTCATCCGATTTCGATGAAGTTTGGCTTTTTCTTCATGGTTTTCCCACTAGATTAATCTGGCATTCAAATCTGAACACCTATTTTTAGTCGAAATTCATGTCCAAATCTTACCCCAAGATTCGTATATAGACATGGGCCAAAATGTACCACCCCCATAACTCGGTCAAATCTCATCCGATTTTCACGAAGTTTGGCTTTTTCTTTATGGTTTTTCCACTAGATTAATGTGGCATTCAAATCTCGACACCGATTTTTTGGTCGAAACTCATGTCCAAATCTTACCCCAAGTTTCGTATATAGACATGGGTCAAAATTTACCACCCCCATATCTCGGCCAAATCTCATCCGATTTTCACGAAGTTTGGCTTTTTCTTCATGGTTTTCCCTCTAGATTAATGTGGCATTCAAATCTCGACACCGATTTTTTGGTCGAAATTCATGTCCAAATCTTACCCCAAGATTCGTATATAGACATGGGTCAAAATTTACCACCCCCATAACTCGGTCAAATCTCATCCGATTTTCACGAAGTTTGGCTTTTTCTTCATGGTTTTCCCTCTAGATTAATCTGGCATTCAAATCTGAACACCTATTTTTTGGTCGAAATTCATGTCCAAATCTTACCCCAAGTTTCGTATATAGACATGGGTCAAAAATTACCACCCCCATAACTCGGTCAAATCTCATCCGATTTTCACGAAGTTTGGCTTTTTCTTCATGGTTTTCCCTCTAGATTAATCTGGCATTCAAATCTCGCCACCTATTTTTTAGTCGAAATGCATGTCCAAATCTTACCCCAAGATTCGTATATAGACATGGGTCAAAATGTACCACCCCCATATCTCGGCCAAATCTCATCCGATTTTCACGAAGTTTGGCTTTTTCTTCATGGTTTTCCCTCTAGATTAATGTGGCATTCAAATCTCGACACCGATTTTTTGGTCGAAACTCACGTCCAAATCTTACCCCAAGATTCGTATATAGATATGGGTCAAAATTTACCACCCCCATAACTCGGTCAAATCTCATCCGATTTCGATGAAGTTTGGCTTTTTCTTCATGGTTTTCCCTCTAGATTAATCTGGCATTCAAATCTCGCCACCTATTTTTTAGTCGAAATTCATGTCCAAATCTTACCCCAAGATTCGTATATAGACATGGGTCAAAATGTACCACCCCCATATCTCGGCCAAATCTCATCCGATTTTCACGAAGTTTGGCTTTTTCTTCATGGTTTTCCCTCTAGATTAATGTGGCATTCAAATCTCGACACCGATTTTTTGGTCGAAACTCACGTCCAAATCTTACCCCAAGATTCGTATATAGATATGGGTCAAAATTTACCACCCCCATAACTCGGTCAAATCTCATCCGATTTCGATGAAGTTTGGCTTTTTCTTCATGGTTTTCCCACTAGATTAATCTGGCATTCAAATCTGAACACCTATTTTTAGTCGAAATTCATGTCCAAATCTTACCCCAAGATTCGTATATAGACATCGGCCAAAATGTACCACCCCCATAACTCGGTCAAATCTCATCCGATTTTCACGAAGTTTGGCTTTTTCTTTATGGTTTTTCCACTAGATTAATGTGGCATTCAAATCTCGACACCGATTTTTTGGTCGAAACTCATGTCCAAATCTTACCCCAAGTTTCGTATATAGACATGGGTCAAAATTTACCACCCCCATATCTCGGCCAAATCTCATCCGATTTTCACGAAGTTTGGCTTTTTCTTCATGGTTTTCCCTCTAGATTAATGTGGCATTCAAATCTCTACACCGATTTTTTGGTCGAAATTCATGTCCAAATCTTACCCCAAGATTCGTATATAGACATGGGTCAAAATTTACCACCCCCATAACTCGGTCAAATCTCATCCGATTTTCACGAAGTTTGGCTTTTTCTTCATGGTTTTCCCTCTAGATTAATCTGGCATTCAAATCTGAACACCTATTTTTTGGTCGAAATTCATGTCCAAATCTTACCCCAAGTTTCGTATATAGACATGGGTCAAAAATTACCACCCCCATAACTCGGTCAAATCTCATCCGATTTTCACGAAGTTTGGCTTTTTCTTCATGGTTTTCCCTCTAGATTAATCTGGCATTCAAATCTCGCCACCTATTTTTTAGTCGAAATGCATGTCCAAATCTTACCCCAAGATTCGTATATAGACATGGGTCAAAATGTACCACCCCCATATCTCGGCCAAATCTCATCCGATTTTCACGAAGTTTGGCTTTTTCTTCATGGTTTTCCCTCTAGATTAATGTGGCATTCAAATCTCGACACCGATTTTTTGGTCGAAACTCACGTCCAAATCTTACCCCAAGATTCGTATATAGATATGGGTCAAAATTTACCACCCCCATAACTCGGTCAAATCTCATCCGATTTCGATGAAGTTTGGCTTTTTCTTCATGGTTTTCCCACTAGATTAATCTGGCATTCAAATCTGAACACCTATTTTTTAGTCGAAATTCATGTCCAAATCTTACCCCAAGATTCGTATATAGACATGGCCCAAAATGTACCACCCCCATAACTCGGTCAAATCTCATCCGATTTTCACGAAGTTTGGCTTTTTCTTCATGGTTTTCCCTCTAGATTAATGTGGCATTCAAATCTCGACACCGATTTTTTGGTCGAAATTCATGTCCAAATGTTACCCCAAGATTCGTATATAGACATGGGTGAAAATTTACCACCCCCATATCTCGGCCAAATCTCATCCGATTTTCACGAAGTTTGGCTATTTCTTCATGGTTTTCCCTCTAGATTAATGTAGCATTCAAATCTCGACACCGATTTTTTGTTCGAAATTCACGTCCAAATCTTACCCCAAGATTCGTATATAGACATGGGTCAAAATTTACCACCCCCATATCTCGGCCAAATCTCATCCGATTTCGATGAAGTTTGGCTTTTTCTTCATGGTTTTCCCACTAGATTAATCTGGCATTCAAATCTGAACACCTATTTTTTAGTCGAAATGCATGTCCAAATCTTACCCCAAGATTCGTATATAGACATGGGCCAAAATTTACCACCCCCATATCTCGGCCAAATCTTAGCCGATTTTCACGAAGTTTGGCTTTTTCTTCATGGTTTTCCCTCTAAATTAATGTGGCATTCAAATCTCGACACCGATTTTTTGGTCGAAATTCATGTCCAAATCTTACCCCAAGATTCGTATATAGACATGGGTCAAAATTTACCACCCCCATAACTCGGTCAAATCTCATCCGATTTTCACGAAGTTTGGCTTTTTCTTCATGGTTTTCCCTCTAGATTAATCTGGCATTCAAATCTGAACACCTATTTTTTGGTCGAAATTCATGTCCAAATCTTACCCCAAGTTTCGTATATAGACATGGGTCAAAAATTACCACCCCCATAACTCGGTCAAATCTCATCCGATTTTCACGAAGTTTGGCTTTTTCTTCATGGTTTTCCCTCTAGATTAATCTGGCATTCAAATCTCGCCACCTATTTTTTAGTCGAAATGCATGTCCAAATCTTACCCCAAGATTCGTATATAGACATGGGTCAAAATGTACCACCCCCATATCTCGGCCAAATCTCATCCGATTTTCACGAAGTTTGGCTTTTTCTTCATGGTTTTCCCTCTAGATTAATGTGGCATTCAAATCTCGACACCGATTTTTTGGTCGAAACTCACGTCCAAATCTTACCCCAAGATTCGTATATAGATATGGGTCAAAATTTACCACCCCCATAACTCGGTCAAATCTCATCCGATTTCGATGAAGTTTGGCTTTTTCTTCATGGTTTTCCCACTAGATTAATCTGGCATTCAAATCTGAACACCTATTTTTTAGTCGAAATTCATGTCCAAATCTTACCCCAAGATTCGTATATAGACATGGCCCAAAATGTACCACCCCCATAACTCGGTCAAATCTCATCCGATTTTCACGAAGTTTGGCTTTTTCTTTATGGTTTTTCCACTAGATTAATGTGGCATTCAAATCTCGACACCGATTTTTTGGTCGAAACTCATGTCCAACTCTTACCCCAAGTTTCGTATATAGACATGGGTCAAAATTTACCACCCCCATGTCTCAGCCAAATCTCATCCGATTTTCACGAAGTTTGGCTTTTTCTTCATGGTTTTCCCTCTAAATTAATGTGGCATTCAAATCTCGACACCGATTTTTTGGTCGAAATTCATGTCCAAATCTTACCCCAAGATTCGTATATAGACACGGGTCAAAATTTACCACCCCCATAACTCGGTCAAATCTCATCCGATTTTCACGAAGTTTGGCTTTTTCTTCATGGTTTTCCCTCTAGATTAATGTGGCATTCAAATCTCGACACCGATTTTTTGGTCGAAATTCATGTCCAAATGTTACCCCAAGATTCGTATATAGACATGGGTGAAAATTTACCACCCCCATATCTCGGCCAAATCTCATCCGATTTTCACGAAGTTTGGCTATTTCTTCATGGTTTTCCCTCTAGATTAATGTAGCATTCAAATCTCGACACCGATTTTTTGTTCGAAATTCACGTCCAAATCTTACCCCAAGATTCGTATATAGACATGGGTCAAAATTTACCACCCCCATATCTCGGCCAAATCTCATCCGATTTCGATGAAGTTTGGCTTTTTCTTCATGGTTTTCCCACTAGATTAATCTGGCATTCAAATCTGAACACCTATTTTTTAGTCGAAATGCATGTCCAAATCTTACCCCAAGATTCGTATATAGACATGGGCCAAAATTTACCACCCCCATATCTCGGCCAAATCTTAGCCGATTTTCACGAAGTTTGGCTTTTTCTTCATGGTTTTCCCTCTAAATTAATGTGGCATTCAAATCTCGACACCGATTTTTTGGTCGAAATTCATGTCCAAATCTTACCCCAAGATTCGTATATAGACACGGGTCAAAATTTACCACCCCCATAACTCGGTCAAATCTCATCCGATTTTCACGGTGTTTGGCTTTTTCTTCATGGTTTTCCCTCAAGATAAATGTGGCATTCAAATCTCGACACCGATTTTTTGGTCGAAATGCATGTCCAAATCTTACCCCAAGATTCGTATATAGACACGGGTCAAAATTTACCACCCCCATAACTCGGTCAAATCTCATCCGATTTTCACGAAGTTTGGCTTTTTCTTCATGGTTTTCCCTCTAGATTAATGTGGCATTCAAATCTCGACACCGATTTTTTGTTCGAAATTCACGTCCAAATCTTACCCCAAGATTCGTATATAGACATGGGTCAAAATTTACCACCCCCATATCTCGGCCAAATCTCATCCGATTTCGATGAAGTTTGGCTTTTTCTTCATGGTTTTCCCTCTAGATTAATGTAGCATTCAAATCTCGACACCGATTTTTTGTTCGAAATTCACGTCCAAATCTTACCCCAAGATTCGTATATAGACATGGGTCAAAATTTACCACCCCCATATCTCGGCCAAATCTCATCCGATTTCGATGAAGTTTGGCTTTTTCTTCATGGTTTTCCCACTAGATTAATCTGGCATTCAAATCTGAACACCTATTTTTTAGTCGAAATGCATGTCCAAATCTTACCCCAAGATTCGTATATAGACATGGGCCAAAATTTACCACCCCCATATCTCGGCCAAATCTTAGCCGATTTTCACGAAGTTTGGCTTTTTCTTCATGGTTTTCCCTCTAAATTAATGTGGCATTCAAATCTCGACACCGATTTTTTGGTCGAAATTCATGTCCAAATCTTACCCCAAGATTCGTATATAGACACGGGTCAAAATTTACCACCCCCATAACTCGGTCAAATCTCATCCGATTTTCACGAAGTTTGGCTTTTTCTTCATGGTTTTCCCTCAAGATAAATGTGGCATTCAAATCTCGACACCGATTTTTTGGTCGAAATGCATGTCCAAATCTTACCCCAAGATTCGTATATAGACATGGGTCAAAATTTACCACCCCCATATCTCGGCCAAATCTCATCCGATTTTCACGAAGTTTGGCTTTTTCTTCATGGGTTTACCCCTAGATTAATCTGGCATTCAAATCTCGACACCGATTTTTTAGTCGAAATGCATGTCCAAATCTTACCCCAAGTTTCGTATATAGACATGGGTCAAAAATTACCACCCCCATAACTCGGTCAAATCTCATCCGATTTTCACGAAGTTTGGCTTTTTCTTCATGGTTTTTCCACTAGATTAATGTGGCATTCAAATCTCGACACCGATTTTTTGGTCGAAACTCATGTCCAAATCTTACCCCAAGTTTCGTATATAGACATGGGTCAAAATTTACCACCCCCATGTCTCGGCCAAATCTCATCCGATTTTCACGAAGTTTGGCTTTTTCTTCATGGTTTTCCCCCTAGATTAATCTGGCATTCAAATCTCGACACCTATTTTTTAGTCGAAATGCATGTCCAAATCTTACCCCAAGATTCGTATATAAACATGGGTCAAAATGTACCACCCCCATAACTCGGTCAAATCTCATCCGATTTTCACGAAGTTTGGCTTTTTCTTCATGGTTTTCCCTCTAGATTAATGTGGCATTCAAATCTCGACACCGACTTTTGGTCGAAATTCATGTCCAAATCTTACCCCAAGATTCGTATATGGACATGGGTCAAAATTTACCACCCCCATAACTCGGTTAAATCTCATCCGATTTCGATGAAGTTTGGCTTTTTCTTCATGGTTTTCCCACTAGATTAATCTGGCATTCAAATCTGAACACCGACTTTTTAGTCGCAACTCATGTCCAAATCTTACTCCAAGATTCGTATATAGATATGGGTCAAAATTTACCACCCCCATAACTCGGTCAAATCTCATCCGATTTTCACGAAGTTTGGCTTTTTCTTCATGGTTTTCCCTCTAGATTAATCTGGCATTCAAATCTGAACACCTATTCTTTGGTCGAAATTCATGTCCAAATCTTACCCCAAGATTCGTATATAGACATGGGTCAAAATGTACCACCCCCATAACTCGGTCAAATCTCATCCGATTTTCACGAAGTTTGGCTTTTTCTTCATGGTTTTCCCTCTAAATTAATGTGGCATTCAAATCTCGACACCGATTTTTTAGTCGAAATTCATGTCCAAATCTTACCCCAAGTTTCGTATATAGACATGGGTCAAAAATTACCACCCCCATAACTCGGTCAAATCTCATCCGATTTCGATGAAGTTTGGCCTTATCTTCATGGTTTTCCCACTAGATTAATCTGGCATTCAAATCTGAACACCTATTTTTTAGTCGAAATTCATGTCCAAATCTTACCCCAAGATTCGTATATAGACATGGGTCAAAATGTACCACCCCCATAACTCGGTCAAATCTCATCCGATTTTCACGAAGTTTGGCTTTTTCTTCATGGTTTTCCCTCTAAATTAATGTGGCATTCAAATCTCGACACATATGGACATGGGTCAAAATTTACCACCCCCATAACTCGGTTAAATCTCATCCGATTTCGATGAAGTTTGGCTTTTTCTTCATGGTTTTCCCACTAGATTAATCTGGCATTCAAATCTGAACACCGACTTTTTAGTCGCAACTCATGTCCAAATCTTACTCCAAGATTCGTATATAGATATGGGTCAAAATTTACCACCCCCATAACTCGGTCAAATCTCATCCGATTTTCACGAAGTTTGGCTTTTTCTTCATGGTTTTCCCTCTAGATTAATCTGGCATTCAAATCTGAACACCTATTTTTTGGTCGAAATTCATGTCCAAATCTTACCCCAAGATTCGTATATAGACATGGGTCAAAATGTACCACCCCCATAACTCGGTCAAATCTCATTCGATTTTCACGAAGTTTGGCTTTTTCTTCATGGTTTTCCCTCTAAATTAATGTGGCATTCAAATCTCGACACCGATTTTTTAGCCGAAATTCATGTCCAAATCTTACCCCAAGTTTCGTATATAGACATGGGTCAAAAATTACCACCCCCATAACTCGGTCAAATCTCATCCGATTTCGATGA